>NC_080570.1:121212688-121537508 GCF_030247185.1 Malaya genurostris
ACAGGGCACGGGTGCTTCAGATGGTACCTCCACAGGTTCGGCCACGCGACATCCCCTGTATGTCCTGGCTGCCCAGACGAGATCGAGACGGCTGAACACGTCTTGTTCGCATGTTCCCGTTTCGCGGCTCAAAGGAGTGAGCTACTGGAGGCATGCGGCAGGGACACCACACCGGAAAACCTGATCCAGAGAATGTGCCACTGCGTAGAGAACTGGAATGCAGTGTCGACCGCGGCATCCCAAATTGCGGGAATATTGCAGCGGAAATGGAGTGCGGATCAACAACAGGTCAGCCGCGTACCGTAGCAGGCTCAAGAGGGATCAGCGAATAAACGTCGGTCCGGGAGAACCTTCTTCGTCGGGAAGCTCTTCGTCGGAGTAGTCTAGATCCATCGTCGGGGACTAGACGAGTAGTACGTAAAACTGTTAGGATCGTCGGGGCGCCAGTGAACCGGAAGCTTTCCTCCAACCGGAATCACTGGATCGACCCAGGCATCCTCTCGGTCGGGCGTTGACGGGTATCGAAGGCGTCGGTTTCGGGAGGGCCTCCTTCGTCGGGGAACTCTCCGTCGGTGTAGGCTAGATCCTTCGGCGGGGGCTAGTCGAGTAGCCGCCACAACACCGATTCGAGTCGTCGAGGCGCCAGCGAACCGGAAGCCATGCTCCAACCGGAATCGCGGGACCGACCTCGGCACTCCATCGGGTGTCCCGTGTGGTGTAAGAGACTCGGTGTCGGGAGATTCTCCTTCGCCGGGGAAATCTCCGTCGGAGTAGTCTAGATCCTTCGTCGGGGACTAGACGAGTAAATCGTGGTGTAATACCGCTAGGATCGTCAGGGCGCCAGTGAACCGGAAGCCACGCTCCAACCGGAATCATTGGATCGACTTAGGCATCCTTTCGGTCGGGTCGTAGACGCGTACCGTAAGCGTCGGTTCGGGAGGACTTCCCTCGTCGGGGAACCCTCCGTCGGTGTAGACTAGATCTTTGGCGGAGACTAGTCGAGTAGTTCCGCGACGTAGCATCAGTTTTGGGTCGTCGAGGCGCCAGTGAACCGGAAGTTACCCTCCAGCCGGCATCACTGGACCGACCTCGTCATCCAACTGGTCGATCCCTCGAGAGCAGGATGCTGATCCCCATTCTGCATAAATCTGGGGAGGGTGCTGTGAGCACCAATAGCCTTCCACCCCGAAGTAATACCTAGCGGTGGTGCCGGGGAGGTAGGGTTGGAGATCCAAGGTGTTTTAGTGGGTAGTTCCAATCAACAGTTGGGTAGTCCTGTGGAGAGTCCCACACTCCGTGCGTAAATGCATTTCACCTTGTAAAAAAAAAAAAAAAAAAAGACTACCCTTGCTTGGAGGTTGTGTTGTGCGATGTGTCGTCGTCGTTGACGGCACGGGCACGTACGCGGAAAATGCGTTGCAAACATAAACGGTACACGCACCACCCGAACGCGCATGCACATGTACGCACCCACGGAAAGTGATTGTGTTGTGTTGTGTGTTAAGTGTGTGTGTTTACTGTTGTTTACATCGCAACAAGGATATGGTACCACTGAATGATAAACAAATGAGGATACATACGACGAAACAGGTGCGATTATTGTGGGTTGCATTGTGATGCCACCCGGCAGTGTGGTTCCATGACCAAGACCGCCATGCCATGCCATGCAACCAAAGAGCGGGCCGCCACATGCACGCTGCTGCCTACGACGGGGTGGTAGGTCAGCAGTGCACAGTGGTATGTATAGTGTGCAAAGTTTTCTTTTTGCAACCGGGTTACTTGACCAAGTTACCATCTGTTGTAGATCACATCGACCCAGTGAAGTAAAGTTTTGGGTAAAGTATATGTCGTAAAAAATTATTAAGTGCACAAGTGTTTAAGGTATTCGGTTGATATTGGTGGTAGTGGTGGAGGTTGATTGGTTGGTTGGTTGGTTGGTTGATTGAAAACGTATCGATGGCTAACAATACTTAACAGCGTTGCACATACAGCAAACCGTTTCCGTATACATGCCCGTAGTTAATGTATACAGTGTGTTAACCGTTAACGCCTATCGATGCGGGCATAGACAGCGAACCGCCCATATACGTGTCCATGGTTGATGGTTCGTATCGAGAGGCATTTTTTTAAATCGTTGTCACGGCTTACTATGGTAAACGAACGTAACGACACATGGTGCGTTTTGGTAGTTTCGGAACGTACTTTCACAACGTGAAGTCCGTTTTGGAAAAGCTGCGCTCCATACAAATGTGACCAAGTTGCAACCGGCCAACCAACGGCCGCATCATGCACGTGCAAAAGCAGCGGAACCACCTTCTACGCTACCATGCTAGGGTTCGCATGGAGGGGTGCCACAAAATGTTCTCGAATCTTGGCAAGGTTCACATCCGAACATCAGATCGAAATGAAATTTCAAAATTTGGGTAGACCTGAAAAAAAAATTTTTTAGCTGTTAGAAAAAAAAAATTTTTTTTTTGGTCCGACATCATCGACATCATCAACAGTCACGCAGTATATATGTACCGTCGGCCGGTGTGCCGTGTCACGTAATGAGATTGGTTCACGCCTATCCATGCAAACGCAAACCTCGTAACCGTCCATAGACGTTCCCATCGATCGGCTGCATAGAATGAAGGAATAAAGGAAACAGCAAAAAAATTAACCCCCATCACGCATGCACATCCATTATACCGTACAAGGCGGTTCGGTCTCTAGCGTACGCATCGCTTCGCATTGCGGACGCAGTGACGGAGCCGTAGTGTACGTTTCGGCTGGTGTGCTGCGTGTGATCGCATTATTTTTTCTCGCTACCTGATAAAGTCGGCCAGTTTTGGCCACCAATCTATCTATAGGGAGTCTGGTGGTCGGGTGTGTCAAATGTTAACTGTTGACGTATTTACTCGCTCCTAGTGACCTAACTCTCACGTGCAGTTTTCCTTTCAAAACATTCAATGTGAGCTATCCTCTTCGTGAGGAATGGTTGTCTGGTTGTCTGGAACGACAACTTGATGAACACATAGTTTGTTATACGGACGGTTCTCTGTTGAATGGTCGTGCTGGTGTCTACTGTCGTGAAATGAGGCTGGAACAGTCTCATTCACTTGGTAGATACTGTACTGTGTTCCAGGCAGAAATCTACGCGATTCTGTGTGGAGTGCAATCGGCACTTCAGCAGAGGATCTGTGGTAAACGAATTTATTTTTGTTCCGACAGTCAGGCAGCCTTAAAAGCACTCAGTTCGAATGACTCACGGTCGAATCTAGTGATCGCATGTCGAACTCAAATTGAAGACCTCAGCATTTCAAATGCTATTTACTTCTTATGGGTACCCGGCCATTCTGGTATTACTGGAAATGAATGGGTTGATGAGTTGGCTAGAGCTGGTTCATCGAATGATTTCGTTTGTCCTGAACCAGCTTTACCACTTTCCACTAGTTGGATAAAGCACAAGATTTGCTCTTGGGCTGCATCCAAACATGCCAGCTACTGGTGCAGCTTGCAAACTTGCGCTCAGACTAAAGCATTTCTACCAGATTTAAATCTGAAGATGTCAAAGTGTCTACTGCATTTCTCCAAGCATCATTGCAGTATTCTGGTCAGAGCTCTGACTGGACATTGCAAACTAAATTATCACATGGCTACTATTCAACGTGCTGAGTATTATTCGTGTGATTTGTGGGAATGCGACTATGGTACATCATATCATCTGATATGTAACTGTCCCGCATTGACGCAGCTACGTATCCGGGTTTTTGGTTCTCCATACATGGTTGAGTCTGTGTATGCGGAACTAAAATTGAAGGATATTCTCTCGTTTCTCACCCAATGTGGTAGGGAGCTATAGTCAGAAGGATTCATCGTTCTTCCTGGAGTGAATGAATCCTTTCTGTATCCACCTTAAATAGGGTTTAGCAGATTGTTTGGCATCCTTTAGGGGGTACCGAATTTACTTCTGCTCGTACATACTGCGAATCGTTCTACATTCTTCCGGGAGTGCAGAATGGTGTCGCTTTTGTAAGATCTCTAAATCCTCTCGGGGGTTGAAGGTTTTATTAATAGCAGACTATTCGGGAGCTCGTAGAGGTTCAGAATTTACTTCTGCTTCCACTAAATGTGATCCCCAGCAGATTGTTCAGCATCCCTTAGGGGTGCAGAATTTACTTCTGCTTTTATGTGTTTTTGTGTCGTCAATTTTTCCCATCCTCCTAGTCCAACCCTTACCATTTCCTTTCAATCCTTATATATCGGGAATTATATATCGGGAAAATGATGCTAAAAACAAATTGATGGCACAAATCTCCAAATATCAAGGGGAACGTGCCATTTGAGCCAATTTTTTCTGATTCCTGATACCGCTTTCGCTTCAATTTGTTTCGATGAAACGGCTTCTTGAGTGGTTTGACCTTTAATTTTTGTGCCATTAAAAAGTTACTAAACGCAAATTTCGCGCCAAATCATATTTGTAGTTGCCAACACCTGCTCATATTTTAATGAAACTTTCTGTACTTGTAAACTTGTTCAGAAAAAGCAACTAAGCATAACTTGTTTTATTTTCTAAAATTAATCTAGACTGTCTTTTGGAAAAGGCAAAACTTTTTTAAATAAATTTTGTTAGGAAAAGTTATTGTCGAAAAATGATAAATCATCCAAAAATAACCTCTTTCTGTAGATCTGGGACTGTGAGGCATGCTTGGTTCTTCTAATCAATTTGGTTATTTCTTCATGTGCTTTCATATGCAGGGTAGTTTAATTAGCTGCAGTAACATTTTCGCGGTTTTCATGACATAATTACATGCCAATTTTTCAATCTGTTTTCACCGTTATATACTGATCACTTTAAAAAAAAACCTGTTTTACTAGTGGTTTTGTAAACATCTAATTAGTCTAATTTTTAAAACCAAAATACTGGAAAAATTACTAATCGAATTCCACACTGACGAAAATCGATCTTAAAAAGTTAAAGTTAAATTAAAAAAACACTATTCTTTATTTGAATAAAATAGATATAGATAGATATTTATTTTTCCTTCCAACCTTCTATATACTGTAGGATGTGCATTTTTAAAGGAAAAAATTGTTTCAACAAAACATTTTTCTTCCAGCACTGATACTAACAATAGGGTATTCAGTGTAATTTTCTCACAAATTGAGTTTCATTGGAATCTTGAAGTTTAGCTAAGTTTTCGATAAAAAGAAACTGGGTAAAAAATTTTGAGTTGATGATATCAGAGACATAACCGTGAGATTGGTGTAGGACTGCATGTGAGATCGGTATTCAACCAGTAATAACTGGATTGATACCGTTTGACCGTTTAAGATTCTGTAGTCCTGAAAAGGACCATTCGGTTTCGGAAGATTGCGTTTGTATTCTAGGAATTTGAGCGGCAGTTTAGGACAGTTTTTTTTAAATAAGTTCTTTAGGTTATTACTGTTACATCTGCTATCATACCACATAAGCAGTGCACAATTAATCAATTTTGTCACGAGACGCCACTGTGGGATTCTCTACGATATTAATCACTGATCGGAACATTTTTTCTCGAACGCGAAGCAGCCAAATGCTAGCTTTATTTGCGCTCGGTTAGTGCGAATTTTGCACAGCGAAAAATGCACAAACTATTCTAGATTTGCACTAAACTAATGATTTTCATCTTCGATTTGCAAAGAAGTAATCTCAATAGTACTTCAGATAACATTTAGAGTCATCATTGTCCACTTTTAGTTGTCATTTTCTCCAATGCAAACGACCAGCAGCTGGATGACGCAATTGTTCTTGTTTGAAACAAGGTCTACACTGCGAACGTCCAACAGCAAATATGCTTTCAGAAGAATTAGTTGTTGTCTTTCTGCGTTTTGGCTTAAGAAACGGAACCTCACATTTGCCATTGACTAAAGCACCAGTTGAATAATGCCAGGTGTAGTTCCACTTTCTTGACGTGTTTGGACCTATTTTTTCACTATTTAAACAATGTTTACGTGATGATATACGTGATATTAACAATCTGTACTTTGGAACTAAAATACAAGTTCAGTTTAGAATCCAACTCCAGATTTCAATCCAATTCCAGGTCCACAGTTATGACTCTTGGTTCCAGAAATTAATTCCTGAATCGGTTCATGAATTCTAGTTCAGTTTTCAGTTCCAAAAGTTTTTTTTTTGTTTCTATTATAGAGGCTTTAACATCTTAGGTCATTCGCCTCTTCGAACCAGAAAATCTTTCTGACCCTATGTGCGGGATTGGGAATCGAACCCAGGCGGGCTGCGTGAAAGGCGTCGACTATCCCATCATGCTATACCCGTCCCCAGTTCCAAAAGTTAAATTCGGTTCCACAATTCAACTACACATTTTATGTGAATAACAAAGATCCATAATTCATTTTTAAAATCGAAGAAACTTGAATCAGGACTTGGATCCAGGCACTGAACTCTGCGACTTAATCTGGAATTTAAAATTAGACTCAAAAACTGAAATTTTTAAACTGAATTCCAGAATTAAGTTCTTGACCTTGACTCTAGAATAAAATTTTGGAAAATAATTCAAAACCTGCATCCCCATGCAGGAATCAGTTCTGAAAACCAACTCTAGGCCTAGAATTTCTGGTTTGGAATTCAATTCCAAAATTAAGATTTAGAGCTGTGTTTTTAAGTTGGAACTGAATATTAGAACTGAATATTCGAAAGGTGAATTGTGAGGTTAAATTTTAACCTAAATTCTAGAACTGAGAAACTGGCACAGATTAGAATTCAGTTTTAAAAATCTGGGACTGGAATTGATTTGTGGTTCTGGATGCTTAGTTCCATAAATCAGATCCAGGTCCAGGATTCATTTTCATAAATCAGATCCAGTATCCAGGTTCTAGAACCCAAGTTCAGAATCAAGTAATTCCAGAATTCGGGACTCTCTAACTGAAACTGGACTTCAGAACTAAAGTTCAGATTAGCATTCAGATTTCAATTCTAGAATTCATTTCTTGAATCCAATTTAAGTTCCATAGTTCAGATTCTGGCAAGAAGAATCCATTTTCATAATTTTGATCAAGAATCAAGTTGCAGAATTTAGTACCCGAAACTAAGATTAGTGTTCCGGGATTTCAGAACTGAATTCTTCACGGAAAGACCGATATCAGCATTTTGGCGAAAAAATTAGTTGATTTTCTGATTTTAGTTAGTTATTTTTTGAGACAACTAATAAAATCTTACTTTTGCTAATTTAGATTTTTTAATTCTAATTTCCTTGATAATAATAAAATATTTATTGAAATGGCTATTTTTTTAGTTGAATTCACCAATTGTCATTTCTTAGCTAAGGCACACTTCATATCCATTCAACTGATTTTTTAGTTGAATTAGAGAAATAAAACGTTGTTTTCAACCAACATAAATGGTTGAATTGGTTTCTGCAATTTGCAGCTATATGGCGCTCTGTCGCCGAAATAACGCTAACACCGTAATGACTACTAGCCACTAGATGGCACACTACTACCGAAAAAAATTTCAGTCGCGGTTGTCTTTTCTATATTGGCAGGTATAAATACGATGTTGTATTGGAGAAAAAGACATAAGCGAAACATAAACTTCTTTTTGAACATTTTTCTTCTAAATCGCTGTTTTCTTCATTCGACTTCGCGAAATCGACTCTCTCACTGAAAACTTTGAGCACTCGGAAAATAAAAACCGAATACAAGTAGTACATCGAACGGCGTGGCCCGGAAGGTTGGAAGATACAAAAAATATCATTTGACATGTACAATTAGAGTGCAACATTCGAAACTCAATTCACTGTTCCGTGTAAAAACATTATTACGCACAATCGCTTCAAATGTGCACAAATTTTGAATAAATACACTTTCCACTAAGAGTTTACGTCATTTTTACATACCGGTTTAGAAATTTATATATGGATATATCGTAACACATGCGTAAAACATCTAAACAATTTGCAAGCAGTTTCAACAAGACTGTCCCTTTTAGCTTTTTAATGGATTGTTTTGTTTTGACACTTCTCATGAATTTTGTGGCTAATAAGCTGGTGATAGATAAATAGAAACAAATTTTCTGATTTTGAATACAAAATTAGTTATCAATGAGAATTTCGTGTTGGATTGAAATATTGCTGGTTTGTGTCCAGAATATTCGCCAGCTAAACACATTCTCTAAAAATAAGAGTTTTTTTCAGCAAATAAATTCTCAATTTTAACTAATTTTATAGTTATTTTGGAAATTTTATTGTTAAAATTAACTAATTCAAAAACAGTAATACGAATTAGGCGCAGAGCTAATTTCGGTCGTTCCGTGTTGATTTGGATTTTAGAACTAATGAACTTAATAACTCAATTAAGGAGTCTAAAAGTCAGGTTCATAGAAGAACTTAGTTTCCAAAACCAGATTCATACTTCAGTTCTAGGATTCTGTGAATTCAATGTCCAGAACTCTGGAGCTGTATGAGTTTATATGTATCATTTACCATCCTATCAGCTGTGTGCTTCTGTGGCTCAGTCATTTAACGGACGTACTTTGTGATCCAATAATCCTCGGCTCAAATCGCTGCAGTCATCTATCAGTTCCTTTTTTTGTATTTCATTGAATTTCATGCGTTGGAATTGTCCAATCCCGAAAAATTACATTTTCTTGCACGTATATTTGCGTGAACTTCACTTTTCATTTATGTAAAATCACTAGATTTTTTTCGAACTATGTGAATTCAGGACCTAGATTCTGGAACATAATTCTGCAGCTGAGACCTGGAACTTAAAATCGGGTTCAGTTCTTAATACAGATCCAGAGTTAAGATTTAAAACTCAGAATTCTGGACCTCAAAATTTGGATTCTAGTCTGAACCTGGATTTAAGTTCCAGAATTCAATACCGGAATCAGTTCATGAACTTAGGTTCAGAATTCAGTTCCAAAACTCAGGTTCAGGTCTACATTCCAATTTAAGATTTGAGATCAAGAATCAAGTTGCTTCTGCAAATGGATTCAGGAACACGATCCGGATCCTGAAAATGAATCTTGGAACGAAATTCTGCGCTCGAGTTCTTGAATTAGATTCGAAATCTGAATTCATGACTCTGATTTTGGAACTGAATTTTGAACCAGGATTCCAGAACTGAATTCTTGATCTGAATTCTAGATCTAAATTTTGGAAATGAACTCAAAACCTGTACTGGAACTGAATCCTGTACGTAAATTCTGGAACTGAGTTCCAGAACTGATTCCTGGACCAGGTTTCGAAAACTAAATTTGTGAACTTGTAGTTTTATTCAACATTTTGAAACTAAAGTTCTGAAACAGATCAGTATTCAATTCTAGGAATCTGGAAGCGGAATTGATTTCTGGATTTGGATTCTGGAATTGAATTATGAACCTAGAATTCTGGATTGGAGTTCACAAACTGACATCCAGACTCAGACTGAAATCCAAATCCAGGATCCAGATGTAGAATTCTGACTTAGAAATCATGTCCAGAACTCTTATCCCGATTTCAGAAATCAAATCCAGATTTCAAAAATTAGATTCAGAATCCAAGATTACAATTCAGAAATCTAGACCTGGAGACTTAGGAACTATAATGCGAGTTCAGATCATAATCCAGCTTCAGATTTCAGTTCTAGAACTCAGTTCCAGAATCCAACCCTGGGACTTGAATTCTAAACCTGAAACCTAGAACTGAATTCAGGAACTGAACTTCAATTTTATTTTTGAACCCAGGCAAGGAATTCAGTTCTTGAAATATGGTTTTAAATTCCGTTCCATAGCTCAGGCTCAGGTCTAGAATTCAATTTCAGTATTCAGATTAAGTATCAATTTGCAGAACTCAGTTCTTGAATCTGAAATTAGTGTTCTGGTATTAGATTTTGAGCCTGGATTCCGGAACTGAATTCTTGATCTGTGCTTTAAACCTGAATTTTAAAAATGAGTTTAAATCCTTAATTCAGGTACTAAAAGTCAGGGAATTCAGGTTCCAAAAAGCAGGTCCAGCATTTAGTTCTAAAATTCTGATGAACTCAGTTCCAAAATTCAGTTTCAGCTCTAGAATGTTCCAAAATACCAGAGCTCAATTCTGAAACTGAACCAGGATTTTGCATATGGATTTTGAAACTGAATTTTTCAATTCCTGGTCCAGAATTCAGAACTGAAAATCGGGATTTAAGTTTCATAATTCGGAATTCTATACCTGAATTTTGGATTTTGATTCTATCCTGAATCTGAATTTTAGTTCAAGAATTTAATTTCGGAATCAGTTCATGAACTCAGGTTCACAATTCAGTCCACAATCCAATTTCAGATGTTAGATCAAGAGTCAATATGCTTCCGAAACTGGAACCGGATTCTAGAACTTAACCTTAGAGCACTTGACCTGAACTCTTACCCCTAACCATGGAACTAGTCTCTGAGCTTAGATTCAGGTCTGAATCTGAATTTTAGTTTCAGAATACTGGCCTAGAATTCAGTTCCTCTAACCTAAACCTTACCTAACTTCAGAAACTGAATTTTAAACCTAGATTCTGTCCCAGAATCCAATTCCATGTCCAGAATTCAGTTTTAGAGCTCTGGACCGGAACTCAACATTCCTAGCTGAATCTGAGTTTTATTTTCAGAACCCTAACCCAGAATTCTCTTATAAAATTCAATTCCAGAGTTCAGATACTGGTCCAGAATCTATACATGGAATTGGAAGGTGGATCTCGGATCTGAACCAGGATTTACAATATAGTATAGATTAAGGTCCAGATCATCATGGGCATAGTCTTGGATCCACTAAACTCTTGGGAGCACCTATTCTAGATCATCAACCTGAAACTGGATCTGGACCATGTTATCAATTCAAGTTTTAATTCTGTGAACTGGAGCCAGACTTTGAGCTACCGTATAACGGATCCGGTGCATAGAACTGCGCTGGTCTTACAAGCTAGTTGTCGTATGATCGAACCCCGACCTGGAAGGATTCTCAGTGTCAGTAGGTTCGTAGTGTTAGCCATGTTGTCGGCTGAAAAAATAGTTAGAATCTTCTGCATTGAGATGAGATCGTTTTTTAACTGGTTCGAGGTGATTTAAATACGTTTGAATAATACCACGAACAACGTTTCATTAAATTAATTAAAAGTAGCCATTTTAAATTCTAGTTTATTTCAAATATTTCCCAAAAGTAAAACAGTCGATTCAAGATGATTCAAGAAGATTCAAGAAGATTCAAGAAGATTCAAGAAGATTCAAGAAGATTCAAGAAGATTCAGGAAGATTCAAGAAGATTCAAGAAGATTCAAGAAGATTCAAGAAGATTCAAGAAGATTCAAGAAGATTCAAGAAGATTCAAGAAGATTCAAGAAGATTCAAGAAGATTCAAAAAAATTCAAAAAGATTCAAGAAGATTCAAGAAGATTAAAGAAGATTCAAGAAGATTCAAGAAGATTCAAGAAGATTCAAGAAGATTCAAGAAGATTCAAGAAGATTCAAGAAGACTCAAAGAGATTCAAAAATATTCAAAAAGATTCAAGAAGATTTAAAAAGATTCAAGAAGATTCAGGTTTCAAGAAGATTCAAGAAGATTCAAGAAGATTCTAGAAGATTCCAGAAGATTCCAGAAGATTCGAAAAGATTCAAGAAGATTCGAAAAGATTCAAGAAGATTCAAAAAGATTCAAGAAGATTCAGGTTTCAAGAAGATTCAAGAAGATTCAAGAAGATTCAAGAAGATTCAAGAAGATTCAAGAAGATTCAAGAAGATTCAAGAAGATTCAAGAAGATTCAAGAAGATTCAAGAAGATTCAAGAAGATTCAAGAAGATTCAAGAAGATTAAAGAAGATTCAAGAAGATTCAAGAAGATTAAAGAAGATTCAAGAAGGTTCATGAAGATTCAAGAAGATTCAAAAAGATTCAAAAATATTCAAAAAGATTCAAGAAGATTTAAAAAGATTCAAGAAGATTCAGGTTTCAAGAAGATTCAAGCAGATTTAAAAATATTCAAGAAGATTCAAGAAGATTTTAGAAGATTTCAGAAGATTCCAGAAGATTCGAAAAGATTCAAGAAGATTCGAAAAGATTCAAGAAGATTCAAAAAGATACAAGAAGATTCAAAAAGATTCAAGAAGATTTAAAAAGATTCAAGAAGATTCAAGAAGATTCAAGAAGATTCAAGAAGATTCAAGAAGATTCAAGAAGATTCAAGAAGATTCAAGAAGACTCAAAGAGATTCAAAAATATTCAAAAATATTCAAAAAGATTCAAGAAGATTTAAAAAGATTCAAGAAGATTCAGGTTTCAAGAAGATTCAAGAAGATTCAAGAAGATTCAAGAAGATTCAAGAAGATTCAAGAAGATTCAAGAAGATTCAAGAAGATTCAAGAAGATTCAAGAAGATTCAAGAAGATTCAAGAAGATTCAAGAAGATTCAAGAAGATTCAAGAAGATTCAAGAAGATTCAAGAAGATTCAAGAAGATTCAAGAAGATTCAAGAAGATTCAAGAAGATTCAAGAAGATTCAAGAAGATTCAAGAAGATTCAAGAAGATTCAAGAAGATTAAAGAAGATTCAAGAAGATTCAAGAAGATTTAAAAAAAAATCAAAAATATTCAAAAAAATTCAAAAAGATTCAAAAAGATTCAAGAAGATTAAAGAAGATTCAAGAAGGTTCATGAAGATTCAAGAAGATTCAAAAAGATTCAAAAATATTCAAAAAGATTCAAGAAGATTTAAAAAGATTCAAGAAGATTCAGGTTTCAAGAAGATTCAAGCAGATTTAAAAATATTCAAGAAGATTCAAGAAGATTTTAGAAGATTCCAGAAGATTCCAGAAGATTCGAAAAGATTCAAGAAGATTCGAAAAGATTCAAGAAGATTCAAAAAGATACAAGAAGATTCAAAAAGATTCAAGAAGATTTAAAAAGATTCAAGAAGATTCAAGAAGATTCAAGAAGATTCAAGAAGATTCAAGAAGACTCAAAGAGATTCAAAAATATTCAAAAATATTCAAAAAGATTCAAGAAGATTTAAAAAGATTCAAGAAGATTCAGGTTTCAAGAAGATTCAAGAAGATTCTAGAAGATTCCAGAAGATTCCAGAAGATTCGAAAAGATTCAAGAAGATTCGAAAAGATTCAAGAAGATTCAAAAAGATTCAAGAAGATTTAAAAAGATTCAAGAAGATTCAGGTTTCAAGAAGATTCAAGAAGATTCAAGAAGATTCAAGAAGATTCAAGAAGATTCAAGAAGATTCAAGAAGATTCAAGAAGATTCAAGAAGATTCAAGAAGATTCAAGAAGATTTAAAAAAAATCAAATATATTCAAAAAAATTCAAAAAGATTCAAAAAGATTCAAGAAGATTCAAGAAGATTAAAGAAGATTCAAGAAGGTTCATGAAGATTCAAGAAGATTCAAAAAGATTCAAAAATATTCAAAAAGATTCAAGAAGATTTAAAAAGATTCAAGAAGATTCAGGTTTCAAGAAGATTCAAGCAGATTTAAAAATATTCAAGAAGATTCAAGAAGATTCGAAAAGATTCAAGAAGATTCGAAAAGATTCAAGAAGATTCAAAAAGATACAAGAAGATTCAAAAAGATTCAAGAAGATTTAAAAAGATTCAAGAAGATTCAAGAAGATTCAAGAAGATTCAAGAAGATTAAAGAAGATTCAAGAAGATTCAAGAAGATTTAAAAAAAAAATCAAAAATATTCAAAAAAATTTAAAAAGATTCAAGAAGATTCAAGAAGATTAAAGAAGATTCAAGAAGGTTCAAGAAGATTCAAGTATATTCAAAAAGATTCAAAAATATTCGAAAATATTCAAAAAGATTCAAGAAGATTTAGAAAGATTCAAGAAGATTCAGGTTTCAAGAAGATTCAAGCAGATTTAAAAATATTCAAGAAGATTCAAGAAGATTTTAGAAGATTCCAGAAGATTTCAGAAGATTCGAAAAGATTCAAGAAGATTCGAAAAGATTCAAGAAGATTCAAAAAGATTCAAGAAGATTTAAAAAGATTCAAGAAGATTCAGGTTTCAAGAAGATTCAAGAAGATTCAAGAAAATTCAAGAAGATTCAAGAAAATTCAAGAAGATTCAAGAAGATTTTAAAAAAATCAAAAATATTCAAAAAAATTCAAAAAGATTCAAGAAGATTAAAGAAAATTCAAGAAGATTCAAGAAGATTCAAAGAGATTCAAAAATATTCAAAAATATTCAAAAAGATTCAAGAAGATTTAAAAAGATTCAAGAAGATTCAGGTTTCAAGAAGACTCAAGAAGATTCAAAAAGATTCAAGAACATTCAAGAAGATTCTAGAAGATTCGAAAAGATTCAAGAAGATTCAAGAAGATTCAAGAAGATTTAAGAAGATTCAAGAAGATTCAAGAAGATTAAAGAAAATTCAAGAAGATTCAAGAAGATTTAAAAAAAATCAAAAATATTCAAAAAAATTCAAAAAGATTCAAGAAGATTAAAGAAAATTCAAGAAGATTCAAGAAGATTCAAAGAGATTCAAAAATATTCAAAAATATTCAAAAAGATTCAAGAAGATTTAAAAAGATTCAAGAAGATTCAGGTTTCAAGAAGATTCAAGAAGATTCAAGAAGATTAAAGAAAATTCAAGAAGATTCAAGAAGATTTTAAAAAAATCAAAAATATTCAAAAAAATTCAAAAAGATTCAAGAAGATTAAAGAAAATTCAAGAAGATTCAAGAAGATTCAAAGAGATTCAAAAATATTCAAAAATATTCAAAAAAATTCAAGAAGATTTAAAAAGATTCAGGAAGATTCAGGTTTCAAGAAGATTCAAAAAGATTCAAGAACATTCAAGAAGATTCTAGAAGATTCGAAAAGATTCAAGAAGATTCAAGAAGATTCTAGAAGATTCAAGAAGATTTAAGAAGATTCAAGAAGATTCAAGAAGATTAAAGAAAATTCAAGAAGATTAAAGAAGATTTAAAAAAAATCAAAAATATTCAAAAAAATTCAAAAAGATTCAAGAAGATTAAAGAAAATTCAAGAAGATTCAAGAAGATTCAAAGAGATTCAAAAATATTCAAAAATATTCAAAAAGATTCAAGAAGATTTAAAAAGATTCAAGAAGATTCAGGTTTCAAGAAGATTAAAGAAGATTCAAGAAGATTCAAGGAGATTCAAGAAGATTTAGGAAGATTCTAGAAGATTCCAGAAGATTCGAAAAGATTCAAGAAGATTCGAAAAGATTCAAGAAGATTCAAGAAGATTTAAGAAGATTCAAGAAGAGTCAAGAAGATTCCAGAAGATTCAAGAAGATTCAAAAGGATTCGAGAAGATTCTGTACGTCAGTAGGTCAAATTCCACAAAAAGAATGTAATGCCAAGGCTCTGTTTTATATCACGAGTCTAGGATCCTGATCTGTGCGTGGACCAGTAATAGTCCAGGTTCAACTACTCTTTTACATGTGAGGTAAATGCACTCAAAAGTGTTACATCCAAGAACTTGAACAATCTTGTCTTTATTCGTGTTCATTTCGTCCGGTTATGATTCTAACATAAACCACGCGCCTAATTTTCATTGTCAAGTATTTTCTTTATGTTCTATAACATGTTACTCAAATCGGAGATGCAAATACACTTACGAATTTAGTGTGGATCCGTTCTATTGGTTTCCATCGAATCGGTGGTGGCTCCATCAATGTCAAAACCGACACCGACTGATATAATCCGGTCCGAAACCCAATCAAACCGGTCGATCGGTTTACAAACACACTCGCTCAAAAGCTGAACAGGAAGCATTTTATAACCGAAAAATTATCGTCTGCTTCGGTCGGTTTTTACAGGCGTTTCTAGGCGGCGCGTGGTTGGGTTCCTCGGGTTCCGCTGTCCGGATCTATTTGAGCATGTTTGATTTTCCGTTTTGTGGTAGCTCTTTTCGTTCTCGAGGCTTCGCAGGCGTTTTGCAATCGCAGAAGAGTGGAGCTGATCGGGAAGGGTTGAGGAGGGGATGCAGGAAAATTGGAGCCACGTGGAAAGCTATTAATGGCGGCTGCAATTTTGCATGCCAACAAACACCGGCCCCGATAATATCCGGATACAAAAATGTATCGTCGCTTCCGGCATGTGAGAACAAAAAAACGATGGTTTTATGTTTTACTTTTTAAAACCGCGATCTGGTTGTTTCGAAGAAAAATGCTGAAAAGATATTGTTATGGGATTGAGCTACTTGTTGGAGTTTTAGGTAGAGACAGCGAATGCCAAACCACTGCGGCAAAAGAATGCGTATTTCCTGTGCATTTCCCTCGTACTAATGTTCTGTCACCTTAACGGGAATCGAATTAAAGCATTGTCATGATTGACCCAGTTTCGTCCTGTCCATTCTGCGTGAATGAACGTGACCCGTCGCTAGGTCGGCGTAGGTCTCAGAGCCCTACGCGCAGCTCGGAATGCTGATTCATGAAGCCATCACACAACGCGTGTTCCTAACCAAAACATGACCGACCTTCCAGTAAATACGCACCACCAGCCGGCTTTTGCTTATGTTGTTCTGATTCTAAATATACGCGCCGCCTTTTGGTGGTTGTTGAGAACATGGAGAATAGGCCGATTCGACCAAAAACATAGGTCTTTTACTTGTTTTTTTTTAGCCTCCCGGAGCGGAAAATAACAAAACTATCACAAAACCGGCCGGGAATGGGAAAGAAGGAGGGGGAGGAATGGCTACTTCAGCTTTGATTCCCATTAGTCGGTGATGGCTCGGTTGTTGTTATGCTTACAACTTGAAATGGCCTATTCATGTTGAAGGCTTTTACACTGGAACTGGAAGCATCCACGCCATCAATCATCGGAACTAGGTTAGGAAGGGGAGGTTGGTTGGTTGGATGGTGAGCTCAGAGGCATGAGGAAAGCTCTTATGCAAGGTGTTCTTCTTATGTAAACACTGGCCATATTCCAATGCGTTTGGCGCCGAATACGAGGAGGAAACCTTGCAAATTTTGCATCCATTAGTCTACCACGTGGAACAATAATCGAACTCGACCGCCGACACTCCCCTCATTCTCATCTCATAAATACTCCTCCTCGAACATTCAGGAAGCGGAGAAGATAATCAAACACTGATGCCCTTCGGTTCTGTTTCTGTGTTTGGTCAGTCAATTCTCAGCCCTGCTGCTTATCTTCGTGGATCATAAAAAAATGTGAGCCAATATTTAAGCACGATTAGCGTCGCTTTAGTCATATTGTTGTCAACCAGCGAAGTAGGCGTCGCTTGAAAACAGACATCATGAATGAACCTCATGCCTACTTGGATCGAAACCGGATGACCGAGTTCTTCTCCCAATAAGAACTCTCACGAAATTTAAATCCAATTCCAACCGGATCAAGCAACACTTCAGCATCCAACTGGAAAAGAAGTTTTCCAAACTCGAACTTCCCCCAATCCGTCCGTCGGCCCCCTCACCAAACAACAACCTTTCAGAACAAATGGCAAATCTACGCGCCCATTCTCAGCCAACTTGTTTTCGCAATCACCGCGCGCAAATCGCCGTTTCATCGCGAAGCCATGCGCGCAGCACCACCGGAGAGTGTCAATAAACCCGCGCACTCGGTAGAATCCGGCGGCCAGGCAAACGACTTGGGCCAAGGTTATTAAAATTTTAAAATATTCTACCCCGATCGAATAGAGCGAACGTTCAACTGCCGAAATAAATAATAATGAAACAAACAGACAAAAAAAATACGAACGCTTCACGGATATCTCGACGCTTCAGAATGAGCGCAGGTTCTCTTTCTGTTTACCATATATTTTCGTTTCATTTTTCTTTCTCTTTCGCTCTCACCTTCGCTAACGCTTGCTGATATTGTGGTTCTGGCGCTGGTTGGGTTCCAGAACTTGAGAGAAGGCTAAAATGCGCGCCAGAACGATCGAAGCAAGCCCCGATGTGATTGTTGGTTGCGTCGTAGTAGGATGTGGCTGTTCACCTGAACGAATGAAACACGCAAAAAAAAAACGACGAAAAGAGGGCTTGCGATAAATTACGTTAGCGATTTGGGGGGCTGGACTGGTCGCGTAAATTTCACACATCGGAAGCGTTATGAATATACTGCAGATTTGAGTTGTTAATAATCCCTGTTAGAAGAAAATGTTATTGGATTATTGTTAATATTAGATTTGTCCTGATTTTGGTAAAAATACATTGAAATTAGAGAGTTTTTTTTTGGGAAAATGAAATGACATAGAAACTTCCAGTTATGATTGTCAAATTTGTTTATCTGGCTCTGTATATATAAAATAAAGTTGCAAAATGAATGTAAGGGCATCAATCAAGAATTGCTGCACGTATTCACACAACGCTTTTTTTATGTTATCCTTCTCGACTTTCCCTACACACTTACAACCGATGCTCGAGCTCGGTATAATGAAATGTCGAATTAGATCGGCTAAACGAAATTTTTTTGATCGTTCAGTTATGCACATGCTCATTGTCGAAAATCGTTAATAAAAAGTACGGGTGTGTAATGTCAGAGACATAACTGGATGTCGTGAATACGAATATGACACGCTTTATTTATGCTTCCGAATTCGAATTGGTAGTTCATCGATTGTTTGAATTGTGCAACTTTCCCCTCTTTCATTACTAGAAATTTAAACGATGCACCTAGACTAAATTACAGATTAGTTACATTCAACATTCTGAAACGCAATTAAATATTATAAAATAAGGAGTATAGTTCTTTATAATAAAAAAATGGTGATGATTTGAGTTAGTTCAGCACGCAGACTAAATTCTAAACCCATATTCCAGAACTAAGCTCTGAAACTTGAAGACGATTTTCCGCCATGACTACCAAAATGGGTTGTATAGAGTACAGTAAAGTAAATTTCCGCATAATTCTTTAGGAGTATTATTATGGTTCTAAAAAGAACCGAATAGAAGAAGTCTGGAATAAAGAACTGGATCCTGAGTTCAAGAACTAAATTTAGAACCAATAACAGACTCAGAATCCAGTTTCAATTCTAGGATTGCAATTTCGAAACTCAAATGAGTTCCGGAATACAGTTCCAGAATCCAGTTTCAGCACGCAGGCTCTGAATTCTAAACCTATATTGCAGAACTAAAATCTGAAAATTGAACTTCTCGTTACGACTACCGAAAACCAAATGATGGCAGGTGCTCTCTCCGTCGCTGATGGTTTAACTCCCGCGATGGCAGTCTGCTCGCCTTGAAGGTCAGCAAGCGAATGAGAGTTGCGACCTGAGCGTTTGAGGTTTTAACCACGCAAAAGGCGCTCTCTCCGTCGCTGCTGGTTGATGGTTTAACTCTCGCGATGGCAGTCTGCTCGCCTTGAAGGCCAGCAAGCGAATGAAAGTTGCTACCTGAGCGTTTGAGGTTTTAACCACGCAGAAGGCGCCCTCTCCGTCGCTGCTGGTTGAAGGTTTAACTCCCACGACGTCTGCTCCCATCGAACGCACGAAAAGAAATGATCGATTTTCACCACGGTTCCCCTTTTATACGCATTCAGTTGAAGATATGTGCCTGACTACCTCAAAATCGTCGTCCTTGCGCGAAAAACCCAAGCGAAAGTAAAGAGTTTTCCGCATTATTTTGAAATTTTGAGAAAACTTAATTTTTGAGTTGTTTGTGGTTATCTCACACTGTTCAAAATTTTATCCTAAATTCCTGATCATATTTTTGATGAAATGGTGAAAGAATTATGTTGCTACCATTAATACAAGTCGAGATATTCACGATTAAGTTCTGCCCATTCTTCCATATGGCTAAATTTGAAAAGGCACCCCATAGTAAAGTAAGTCGTATTCACGACAAAAGTTCTGATATCTCGGTAAAGTTTGGCATAATATGTTTCTGAACTTATCCATAAACAACAAATATACCGAAATCAGCAAATACATTTGTCGAGATTCAGATAAGTGTATTAGCTTTTACTGAAACTCGGCGATACACTTATTATCTAATGTCACCAATCGATTTTGTATAGCACTAAATGCCTCTATCTCTCGTGAAGCTGAAAAATATATACGAATTGGACGAAAGAAAAATATTTCTGTTTTAAGTAAAGCGGTTCTTTTTATATATACTTATGAATATTTGTTTATTGCCAGGAAGGGGCACTAGAAACAAATGTTTTTGTCTGTAACATTTCATTTCGGGATGTGCATGTTTTATTTTGAATCAAAGTGGGCATCGAACTTAACTTTTGTGATAAGTATTTCATGCATAATGAAGCAAAATTCAGTCTACGCTCGATTGCTGATGACTCGATTCCAATCCATGATTCGATCCCGATCGCTTTTGTCCGTCTAATAGCAATACTGCTGCTGAAAAGCTCGGTAACAATTGACAGTTACCAAATTAAGGATTGCCGAGATTCTCAGTAATGATACATTTTGCCGAGACGATTACCGAGCACTCAACTGTGCAATGTATGCTAGATCTTCGAAGATTGATCTTGGCGCGCATCGAGTCAAGCAATACTTGCTCACTGATGTGCAAAAAAAATGGAATTTTTACTATTTCAAACAAAATAATGGTAATTTTCACCATTGAGATGTTTAGTTTTAATAATAAAATTTTTTATTGGTTATCAAATCACTTCTACCCGGGATGGGCACCAAATGAGCAGCATACGTGTTTACAATGTTATTTTTCGTTATATAAATTGTGCTCGATACGTGTCAAATCAAGTTTAAGAAAAGTCCTGTTAGGAATACAAGAAACGGACTTTTGCAGACAAATTAATAAATATTAGTTCATAGTTTTCTAGAAATTCCAGAAAAGTTCAGTTCCAACTTCAAGACATGATCCATGGATGCGATTTTCAAAGTCGCAATGCGGTGAAATGTCAATTAGACAAAAGATTGAGTATATAGGGGAAGATGGGGCAAAACGCACTCCTCGCCTTTCTCAGAAGTTTTCAAATTTTCTCGAAAAAATCCAAGTCCAACACGAAAAGATATTTCTAAATAATATTTGGTGTCTATGGATGAACAAATTCTGGAAAAATAAAGAAAAAGAACATTTCGTTATTGTATCTAATGTTTGGTGTTCGTTGAACAGTAATTTTCTTGAGTTTTGAAAACGATTTTAATTATGTGACCAGTGAATTTTTTGCCAAATTTTCTATTTTTACATTTTTGTTCGAATACAGATAATGTATTAGATATTACATTTATTAAATGTCAACGTTATCACCTTCTCTTTATGTGTGAGGCAAAATGCTTAGGATTCTTTTGCAAAAAATTTGTCTGAAATATCAATTTAATTAATAATAGTGAACAATCTTCCAACCGAAAAGTATTCTTCCACGGAAAGACCTAATTTTTTAATATATAATTTCAAGAAGAAGCTGTGGGTTTTACCCCGTTGTTGTCGTGCGTACTGCCCTGTCATTTTGATGAATTTTGACTCGTTAAAGATCATATTGCCTCCATTTTCAGATTACTTAATAAACCATATTCTTGCGCTGGCCTATTCATAGGGTTTTTAACCAATTTAACTTTGTTTGTCACAATTAATATCTAATAACAACTGCCACGCCACTACACTTTTAATAGGGTAATTTTGGACTCCTTTTGCAGTATTCATTATACCAACAAATTTATGAAGACTACAAAAAGTAGTTCGGAATTTGTATCTGTATTGTAATAACACAGAAAAAAATAATGAAATTTACAGGATTTAAAATAGTACACTATTGAACAATCTGTCTGATTTGAACCACTTCAGCATCAGCCAATCAGAACGCGTTCTGTGGAAGAGAACAAACTAACATTTTTTCGCGTCATTTTCTGAGCAACGGCTGTCGAAGCAAGACGTACGGGAGAGCAATATCGAAAATCCTCACAGCCGAATTGTTCCGCATCCGGGCACGCTCCAAAAACCTGCCAGTGGAAATTGTCCGTCGTCATGGGAGCGCTGCAGAGTTAAGTTGTCCGGAATTTGAGTCGGATTTCATTGTGAGTTCCAAATGCACCTACTGATTCCTCCCGAAATGGCTTGATTCAGCTTGATTTGGAATCCAATTGGAAATCACAATGAATTCCGAGTAAAATTTTGGACGGGTTTACCGTTTATACACGTCATCTAAGTTTCGTCTGAGTGCAGATCCTGTTCGTCGTGACAATTCAAGGCACTTTTCAGTCCCACAGACCATCATTAGGAATTAATTGAATTTTCTCCATTTGAAAATTATGCGAAAATGAAAGTATTGATGTAGACCACCTGTTATGGGTGTCGTTTCGAAATATGTCGGTTGAAACATGGTTTCAAATATACACACTCCAAAAAAAATGAATTTTACAGGTGACTTAATCCCTCATACGATGTAATTCATAAAGACCTAATTTGTCAAATGACGGAAAATTTTATTTGTTATGACTTAATGTTAGATGAGCTTGAATTTTACTGGTTTCGTATGAATTTAAGTGCACCTTTAACCAGCCAAGCAGATGCATGCTTCTGTGGCTCAGTCAAATAACAGACGTACTTGCGATCCAATGATTCTCGGTTCAAGTCGTGGCGGTTGCTATCAATATTCTTTTTTTTTATTTCAATGAATATTATGTCATGGAGTTTTAGACACAATATTAAATGTTCTTCGACGTAAATTTGCGTAGACTGCGACACTCCATTTATGGGCATCTTATAGGATCTTATTATCTTATAAGTATTTTATTTCTCCTGAAAAAAAATTTAAATGTTACGAAAGGAAAGAATTTCCTAACACCGCTAAAAATCCACATTTGTTTTATCTAAATATATTTTCTGGTTCTATGCGGATTAAGAAATCAAGTACGCCCCATTTTTATGACCGTTGGGACCTCCAACTGGTGAAAATCCAAGTAGCAAATGTAACTTATTGAAATTTCAAGTGGTTCTACAATTGTTTTAAAATCATTTTTTATGTTAGATAAGTTCAGGAAAATTTTTAAATATATTAAAATCGGTTGTGCAACTTATCACTGTTAAGTTTTACAATACTACCGAAAAAATCACTATAGAACAATTTAAGGTACATCTAAAACAATTGTGCAACAAATCACCAACTTGCTCACGTTGCACTAGCAGTTATAAAGGGTGATTTTTTAAGAGCTTGAAAACTTTTTTAAACAATAAAACGCATAAAATTTGCAAAATCTCATCGGTTCTTTATTTTAAACGTTAGATTGGTACATGACATTTACTTTTTGAAGATAATTTCATTTAAATGTTGACCGCGGCTGCGTCTTAGGTGGTCCATTCGGAAAGTCCAATTTTGGGCAACTTTTTCGAGCATTTCGGCCGGAATAGCCCGAATTTCTTCGGAAATGTTGTCTTCCAAAGCTGGAATAGTTACTGGCTTATTTCTGTAGACTTTAGACTTGACGTATCCCCACAAAAAGGCGGGTGGGTAATGTCAGAGACATAACTGGATGTCGTGAATACGAAAACAACTGACATGTTCCTTAACACTTCCTATTATCAATTGTATGAATTATGCACGCATTCCCCTTTTTCACATTTTTCGCAAAAACAAAGAAAGCTTCACTTGATCTCGATTACTGTGAGTTTCACACAGCGAAAAGTACACAAATCTAAGCAAACTGTTCTTGATTTGCCGTAAACTGAGGATATTTCCCTACGATTTGCGAACAACAAATCCTAATAGTTCTTTAGAAAACTTTTAGAGCCATTAGAACGGCTGATATTGTGCAATGCTCTCCATCGTTGTTTTTTTCCCAATGCTAATGACTGGCAGCTGTGACGTAATCGCTCTTGTCGAAAGCGTGCAGACGACACAAAACACATCTGCTCGCAGTGGCGATACAATCCAAACTGATTCAAGTTTTGTTGAGAGGCTTGTTTCTACCTGATTTCGTTTGTAGCTTTTTCATTAATGGGCGGTCCTAACGGCTATAAAAATAGCCGCATTCAGAATTTTAATGTTGATTATTTCATTTCGGATTTGCATAATTTATTGAAAGAAACTATCAATATGCTGAAGGGACTCGTTTCTAGCATTCAGAAAAGTCAAATTGCGTAATTCTCTACGACATTAAACTCTGGAACATTTTTCGCATAAACAAAGAAGGCTTCACTTGATCTCGATTACTGTGAGTTTCACACAGCGAAAAGTGCACAAATCTAAGCAAACTGTTCTTGATTTGCCGTAAACTGAGGATATTTCCCTACGATTTGCGAACAACAAATCCTAATAGTTCTTTAGAAAACTTTTAGAGCCATTAGAACGGCTGATACTGTGCAATTCTCTCCATCGTTGTTTTTTTCCCAATGCTAATGACTGGCAGCTGTGACGTAATCGCTCTTGTCGAAAGCGTGCAGACGACACAAAACACATCTGCTCGCAGTGGCGATACAATCCAAACTGATTCAAGTTTTGTTGAGAGGCTTGTTTCTACCTGATTTCGTTTGTAGCTTTTTCACTAATGGGCGGTCCTAACGGCTATAAAAATAGCCGCATTCAGAATTTTAATGTTGATTATTTCATTTCGGATTTGCATAATTTATTGAAAGAAACTATCAATATGCTGAAGGGACTCGTTTCTAGCATTCAGAAAAGTCAAATTGCGTAATTCTCTACGACATTAAACTCTGGAACATTTTTCGCAAAAAAAGGCTTCACTTGATCTCGATTACTGTGAATTTCACACAGCGAAAAGTGCACAAATCTAAGCAAACTGTTCCTGATTTGCCGTAAACTGAGGATATTTCCCTACGATTTGCGAACAACAAATCCTAATAGTTCTTTAGAAAACTTTTAGAGCCATTAGAACGGCTGATATTGTGCAATGCTCTCCATCGTTGTTTTTTTCCCAATGCTAATGACTGACAGCTGTGACGTAATCGCTCTTGTCAAAAGAGTGCAGACGACACAAAACACATCTGCTCGCAGTGGCGATACAATCCGAACTGATTCAAGTTTTGTTGAGAGGCTTGTTTCTACCTGATTTCGTTTGTAGCTTTTTCACTAATGGGCGGTCCTAACGGCTATAAAAATAGCCGCATTCAGAATTTTAATGTTGATTATTTCATTTCGGATTTGCATAATTTATTGAAAGAAACTATCAATATGCTGAAGGGACTCGTTTCTAGCATTCAGAAAAGTCAAATTGCGTAATTCTCTACGACATTAAACTCTGGAACATTTTTCGCATAAACAAAGAAGGCTTCACTTGATCTCGATTACTGTGAGTTTCACACAGCGAAAAGTGCACAAATCTAAGCAAACTGTTCTAGATTTGCCGTAAACTGAGGATATTTCCCTACGATTTGCGAACAACAAATCCTAATAGTTCTTTAGAAAACTTTTAGAGCCATTAGAACGGCTGATACTGTGCAATGCTCTCCATCGTTGTTTTTTTCCCAATGCTAATGACTGGCAGCTGTGACGTAATCGCTCTTGTCGAAAGCGTGCAGACGACACAAAACACATCTGCTCGCAGTGGCGATACAATCCAAACTGATTCAAGTTTTGTTGAGAGGCTTGTTTCTATCTGATTTCGTTTGTAGCTTTTTCACTAATGGGCGGTCCTAACGGCTATAAAAATAGCCGCATTCAGAATTTTAATGTTGATTATTTCATTTCGGATTTGCATAATTTATTGAAAGAAACTATCAATATGCTGTAGGGATTCGTTTCCAGCATTCAGAAGAGTCAAATTGCGTAATTCTCTACGACATTAAACTCTGGAACATTTTTCGCAAAAAAAGGCTTCACTTGATCTCGATTACTGTGAATTTCACACAGCGAAAAGTGCACAAATCTAAGCAAACTGTTCTTGATTTGCCGTAAACTGAGGATATTTCCCTACGATTTGCGAACAACAAATCCTAATAGTTCTTTAGAAAACTTTTAGAGCCATTAGAACGGCTGATACTGTGCAATTCTCTCCATCGTTGTTTTTTTCCCAATGCTAATGACTGACAGCTGTGACGTAATCGCTCTTGTCAAAAGAGTGCAGACGACACAAAACACATCTGCTCGCAGTGGCGATACAATCCGAACTAGAGATGGGCAATTCGCTCCTGAGCTGTTCCAGTGAATCGAATCATTGAAGTGAGCTGACAGCTCACAGCTCTTTTCAAAAGAACCGCAGCTCACCAGCTCACTAATTTGCTACCGAATTCACTGTATTATGACGAAAGGAACACGCAACGAGCTGATCGGATCTTCGGCTCTTTGAAAGATTCAATTTAGTCGACATCAATTAAAGATAAATTAATTCGCATTGCATTCATTGCATCATTGCAAATCAATGATTCAATTTCGATCATGCATATGAAAGAAAACCGGTGCATAAGAAAAACGGCGCACAAAATGAACCTTAAGTTCAAACTAAAAGAGCTGATGAGCTGATACATCGAATCGATTCCCTTTGGTGAGCTGATCGGTTCGGAGCTGTTCACCAAAATGAGCTGTTATGCGCACCTCTAATCCGAACTGATTCAAGTTTTGTTGAGAGGCTTGTTTCTACCTGATTTCGTTTGTAGCTTTTTCACTAATGGGCGGTCCTAACGGCTATAAAAATAGCCGCATTCAGAATTTTAATGTTGATTATTTCATTTCGGATTTGCATAATTTATTGAAAGAAACTATCAATATGCTGAAGGGACTCGTTTCTAGCATTCAGAAAAGTCAAATTGCGTAATTCTCTACGACATTAAACTCTGGAACATTTTTCGCATAAACAAAGAAGGCTTCACTTGATCTCGATTACTGTGAGTTTCACACAGCGAAAAGTGCACAAATCTAAGCAAACTGTTCTTGATTTGCCGTAAACTGAGGATATTTCCCTACGATTTGCGAACAACAAATCCTAATAGTTCTTTAGAAAACTTTTAGAGCCATTAGAACGGCTGATATTGTGCAATGCTCTCCATCGTTGTTTTTCCCAATGCTAATGACTGGCAGCTGTGACGTAATCGCTCTTGTCGAAAGCGTGCAGACGACACAAAACACATCTGCTCGCAGTGGCGATACAATCCAAACTGATTCAAGTTTTGTTGAGAGGCTTGTTTCTACCTGATTTCGTTTGTAGCTTTTTCACTAATGGGCGGTCCTAACGGCTATAAAAATAGCCGCATTCAGAATTTTAATGTTGATTATTTCATTTCGGATTTGCATAATTTATTGAAAGAAACTATCAATATGCTGAAGGGACTCGTTTCTAGCATTCAGAAAAGTCAAATTGCGTAATTCTCTACGACATTAAACTCTGGAACATTTTTCGCATAAACAAAGAAGGCTTCACTTGATCTCGATTACTGTGAGTTTCACACAGCGAAAAGTGCACAAATCTAAGCAAACTGTTCTAGATTTGCCGTAAACTGAGGATATTTCCCTACGATTTGCGAACAACAAATCCTAATAGTTCTTTAGAAAACTTTTAGAGCCATTAGAACGGCTGATATTGTGCAATGCTCTCCATCGTTGTTTTTTTCCCAATGCTAATGACTGGCAGCTGTGACGTAATCGCTCTTGTCGAAAGCGTGCAGACGACACAAAACACATCTGCTCGCAGTGGCGATACAATCCAAACTGATTCAAGTTTTGATGAGAGTCTTGTTTCTACCTGATTTCGTTTGTAGCTTTTTCACTAATGGGCGGTCCTAACGGCTATAAAAATAGCCGCATTCAGAATTTTAATGTTGATTATTTCATTTCGGATTTGCATAATTTATTGAAAGAAACTATCAATATGCTGAAGGGACTCGTTTCTAGCATTCAGAAAAGTCAAATTGCGTAATTCTCTACGACATTAAACTCTGGAACATTTTTCGCATAAACAAAGAAGGCTTCACTTGATCTCGATTACTGTGAGTTTCACACAGCGAAAAGTGCACAAATCTAAGCAAACTGTTCTTGATTTGCCGTAAACTGAGGATATTTCCCTACGATTTGCGAACAACAAATCCTAATAGTTCTTTAGAAAACTTTTAGAGCCATTAGAACGGCTGATATTGTGCAATGCTCTCCATCGTTGTTTTTCCCAATGCTAATGACTGGCAGCTGTGACGTAATCGCTCTTGTCGAAAGCGTGCAGACGACACAAAACACATCTGCTCGCAGTGGCGATACAATCCAAACTGATTCAAGTTTTGTTGAGAGGCTTGTTTCTACCTGATTCTACCTTTGTAGCTTTTTCACTAATGGGCGGTCCTAACGGCTATAAAAATAGCCGCATTCAGAATTTTAATGTTGATTATTTCATTTCGGATTTGCATAATTTATTGAAAGAAACTATCAATATGCTGAAGGGACTCGTTTCTAGCATTCAGAAAAGTCAAATTGCGTAATTCTCTACGACATTAAACTCTGGAACATTTTTCGCATAAACAAAGAAGGCTTCACTTGATCTCGATTACTGTGAGTTTCACACAGCGAAAAGTGCACAAATCTAAGCAAACTGTTCTAGATTTGCCGTAAACTGAGGATATTTCCCTACGATTTGCGAACAACAAATCCTAATAGTTCTTTAGAAAACTTTTAGAGCCATTAGAACGGCTGATACTGTGCAATGCTCTCCATCGTTGTTTTTTTTCCCAATGCTAATGACTGGCAGCTGTGACGTAATCGCTCTTGTCGAAAGCGTGCAGACGACACAAAACACATCTGCTCGCAGTGGCGATACAATCCAAACTGATTCAAGTTTTGTTGAGAGGCTTGTTTCTATCTGATTTCGTTTGTAGCTTTTTCACTAATGGGCGGTCCTAACGGCTATAAAAATAGCCGCATTCAGAATTTTAATGTTGATTATTTCATTTCGGATTTGCATAATTTATTGAAAGAAACTATCAATATGCTGTAGGGATTCGTTTCCAGCATTCAGAAGAGTCAAATTGCGTAATTCTCTACGACATTAAACTCTGGAACATTTTTCGCAAAAAAAGGCTTCACTTGATCTCGATTACTGTGAATTTCACACAGCGAAAAGTGCACAAATCTAAGCAAACTGTTCTTGATTTGCCGTAAACTGAGGATATTTCCCTACGATTTGCGAACAACAAATCCTAATAGTTCTTTAGAAAACTTTTAGAGCCATTAGAACGGCTGATACTGTGCAATGCTCTCCATCGTTGTTTTTTCCCAATGCTAATGACTGGCAGCTGTGACGTAATCGCTCTTGTCGAAAGCGTGCAGACGACACAAAACACATCTGCTCGCAGTGGCGATACAATCCAAACTGATTCAAGTTTTGTTGAGAGGCTTGTTTCTACCTGATTTCGTTTGTAGCTTTTTCACTAATGGGCGGTCCTAACGGCTATAAAAATAGCCGCATACAGAATTTTAATGTCGATTATTTCATTTCGGATTTGCATATTTTATTGAAAGAAACTATCAACATGCTGAAGGGACTCGTTTCTAGCATTCACAAGGACCAAATTGAGGAACTCACTGCGATATTCACCTCTTTTCGGAACATTTTTCCCGGACGATTTGTTGTACAGCAGCAGATATTTTGTTCTCTTCCTTAGAACGCGTTCTGATTCTTATCACTCTCTCAGAGGGTAAATTTTGAAAAGGCACCCCATAGTAAAGTAAGTCGTATTCACGACAAAAATGGGTTGTATAGAGGTACAGTAAAGTAAATTCTGCATAATTCTTTAGGAGTATTATTATGGTTTTAAGAAGAACCGAATAGAAGTCTGGAATAGAGAACTGGACCCTGAGTTCAAGACCTAAATTTAGATCCAATAACAGACTCAGAATCCAGTTTCAGTCGCTGCTGGTTCTCGTCTTGATGGCCAGCAAGCGAATGAGAGATGCGACCTGAGCGTTTGAGGTTGTAACCACGCAGAAGGTGCATTCTCCGTCGCTGCTGGTTGATGATTCCACTCCCACGACGTCTGCTTCCATCGAACGCACGAAAAGAAATGATCGATTTTCGACCACGGTTCCCCTTTTATACGCATTCAGTTGAAGATATGTGCCTGACTACCTCAAAATCGTCGTCCTTGCGCGAAAAACCCAAGCGAAAGTAAAGAATTTTCCGCGTTGTTTTCAAATTTTAAGAAAACTTAATTTTTGAGTAGTTTGTGGTTATCGCACACTGATCAAAATATTATCCTGAATTCCTGATCATATTTTTGATGAAATGGTGAAAGAATTATGTTGCTACCATTAATACAAGTCGAGATATTCACGATTAAGTTCTGCCCATTCTTCCATATGGCTAATTTTGAAAAGGCGCCCCATAGTAAAGTAAGTCGTATTCACGACAAAAATAGTCTAAAGGCGTCAAATCGCATGATCTTGGTGGCCAACTTACCGGTCCATTTCTTGAGATGAATTGTTCTCCGAAGTTTTCCCTCAAAATGGCCATAGAATCGCGAGCTGTGTGGCATGTAGCGCCATCTTGTTGAAACCACATGTCAACCAAGTTCAGTTCTTCCATTTTTGGCAACAAAAAGTTTGTTAGCATCGAACGATAGCGATCGCCATTCACTGTAACGTTGCGTCCAACAGCATCTTTGAAAAAATACGGTCCAATGATTCCACCAGCGTACAAACCACACCAAACAGTGCATTTTTCGGGATGCATGGGCAGTTCTTGAACGGCTTCTGGTTGCTCTTCACTCCAAATGCGACAATTTTGCTTATTTACGTAGCCATTCAACCAGAAATGAGCCTCATCGCTGAACAAAATTTGTCGATAAAAAAGCGGATTTTCCGAATGGACCACCTAAGACGCAGCCGCGGTCAACATTTAAATGAAATTATCTTCAAAAAGTAAATGTCATGTACCAATCTAACGTTTAAAATAAAGAACCGATGAGATTTTGCAAATTTTATGCGTTTTATTGTTTAAAAAAGTTCTCAAGCTCTTAAAAAATCACCCTTTAGAAGCTCTACAAAAATTTTCACATCGTCATATAAAAATGAAGTAACTAAAACAACTGTTCAACTTATCAAACATTTTTTGTAAATGCCTGTCATAATTGGCATTGGGTACAATATGTGCCGAAATGGCTCTATATCTCGAGTGAAGAAAAAAATTAGTGAATTTATGCTCTCCGCAAGGCAAAAAATGATAAGCCGAATTGAAAACCTCGCACTAAAAACTATTTTGCTGCTGATTCCGCATAGTCTCGGCTGCCTCAGGAAATTTTAGCTAAGCGTGTGCAGTTTTCTTCATTTTAAGAAAAACAATTCGAAACTTGCAAATAAGTTGTACCAGATTTATCTGCTTGAAATGAACGCAAAACTTGCCGACATGAGAATATTATCATAAAAGTTTCAGAAATTCAGCATTACATACGCAATGAAAACAAAAATCAAATCAGATAATTTGTATTTGGTTTTCATCTCGCGAAAAACTGCACAGACCTGACATCACTTTTCAAAGATATTGAACAAAATGTTAAGTTCATCATAGTTACTCTCATAGTTATGTATTACCGCTTGAGCAACTTATTTTTGTAACTAAAGCACATGGGCTCACCAAAATAATACCTACAGTGGGTATCACAAATGTCGGGTTCACTAAAATGAATGACTAAACTGTATTGTTGTTAAAGTCAACTAGTTTGATAAAAATACAAACAAAAATTTCTCTTTTCAACATTTACATATGTATATTTCCTTTTATTTAGGTAAAATAAATCGTTACGTAGGGTGAACCATTTTCTTTTCAACACACTGTAACCCTCGATGCCATAATGGTAAATATTGAAAAAGAATTCATTTCAAGATTTTTCATATTCATTGAATCATCAATATAATTAAAATCGTCTGAAAAGGTGTATGAATGTTTGATAGCTCTCTTAAACATATTTCAAACACTATCTCGATCAAATTCATTGAAAAGAATAGATTGTTATTTTCATAGAAATTGATGTACAATCATCAAAACACGTACATTCGAAGGCGCTTTAAAATTTCAGGCGTACGGAGACATGTTTCACCATAAAAATGCAGTTCGTTGTTGATTTTCTATTAACTAAAACATGAAAAATCAATTCTACAATATGTAGTATTACCATTTATTTGTGTGCAGAATGTTTCTAAAGTTGCATATTTGTGTTACGAGCAGTTGTATTGAAAATCAAATGTGAAACTTATTCATTAGAAATTATGTTTGCTATGTTTTTTATAAACATCAATTCAATTCTTGTTTACATTACGAAGTAGTTTCCATGAGTTTCATAATCGTTTTTTGCTGATTCAATTGCAGCATTTGTAATGGGATCGATGCATGAGTTTTTGTATCAGTTGCACAATAATTGTGAATAAATGTTCGTAACAACGGAAGAACTTAGAGGTATGTTGCACAACAAAGAAAAATTGCGCTTTTTCCATAACACAACAGTCACCAAAATAGTAATAAAAACTAATAAATTGATAAATTGGACAATCAGTAGTAAAATACAGGACAGCAACTTAACGTGCTATTTGGGAAAGCTTCAAACGAACTACGATCAACTAACTGATGATGTGAAATAAGCGTGCAAGTTTTATTCGTATTCACGTCATCCAGTTTTGTCTCTGACATTACAAACCCGTACTTTTTCATGTCTATTACGCATTATGTTAGGATGACTCAAAATCATTTGAAAACTGTTGACAGAGATAGAACTGCAAACAATCGAACTAGTGAATTTATTCAAAATATTTTAATTTGTTTTTGTTACGTAATCTGTGTATCATCCACAGTACTTTTCCATTTTTCCAAACTATTTTGATTCGTTTCCTTATTGGGTTGCAATCTGAAACAGCAACAGTGCCCATTCGAATCTTCCTGTTGGATTCTCATTAGAATCGTTTCTGTTTTGATGGGATTTTATATTTACCAATGTTTCTTACCTCAGTTTATTACCTGTACAGTTCACGATTTAGAAGAATAGTATTTTTTTCTGTCGGAATTTTGACGCCTCTAATCGCAGTAGGCCATGATTTTTTTTATTCAATATTACAATATATTTTTGGGCACACTGCTTAAGCTCTAAGATGTCATGGTTATTTTTTAATCTTAATTAACGACTAACTTATAACTAGAATTGTATCATTAGAATATATCATCATAGACTCTCGAAAATCCAGCTTTCAGCTGGCGATCGGAAGTGGTTAGCAGCCCTTACACGTGACAATATTATTGTCAATCCAAAGTATTGTCCAATTGGCTTGATAACTTGAGTCCGAGTTTTTCGAAAAATTGAAGCGTTTGGCACTTTAAATATTGTAAATGAATATTAAAATATTGAGAGAAGAGGTCATTGCACATATTTAACACTTTCTCTCTGGAGAGAAAGTATTGTCAGATTGATGAGCAGGTTTGATTTTCTGACAATATTTTCGTCAATCCAATGAAGTTTCCATTACACGATCAAAAGTATTGTCAATACTCCTTGTACTGACAATAATATTGTCTCGTGTAAGGGCCGCTGTTGATGAATTGAATACAGTAGGCCATGATGCTATACCGAATGTAATCATTCGTAACCATTTGTTTCCGAGTAATCTTTCCCTCCTTCCTCATGGTTTTGAGTTGTGATTACTCAGATTCATAAACTGGAATAATATGAAGGGTGGCAAGTGACCGGGAAAATCGGGAAAACCGGGAAAAAGTCGGGAATTTCGGTTCACCGGGAAAAACCGGGAAAAAGTCGGGAATTTTAGCACAAATCCTGGAAAAAATTTACTAGCCCTAATCGTAGTAAATCATCATTTTCCTGATTAAACAAATGAAAAGTTGGAGCCATATGTTTCGTTTTGTGTTTAAGTGCGAAGTTCAGTAAAAGTTTTAAAAAATCGTATTGTTCCACACAGATTTTATGGTACAAAATCCATTGGAGATGGGACCAACATCCCATGTTTCGTTCAACAATTGTAAGGGTTTGGCAGCAATTTTTAATGGATCAGAAAACATTTCTTAGTTGTTTTCAACAACAGCACATCCAACGGATGCTTCTGCTGGATTTCTGTTAAATTTCAGAATAAGCTTGCATAATATGATTGCAAAAGAAATATCAGGAAACACGTATAAATAAAATTATGAAAAAATCTTAGGAACCTTCATGTTTTTGAGTGTGTTAATGATTGTCCTAAAGCTTGCTTCAAATAGAATTGGAACAAAGACAATTGCCTGTATTTCAGTTATTTATTATTGTATTCAAGATCTTTTTTTATACAAATGTAGCGTTTTCTTCATACTTTTAAGAAAAAATACGGATAAAATTATTCGTCACGGTTTTGAAGGAATTCTCGATTTTTTCCTGTAACACGGCTCAGTAGGCGGCGCACACATTCTTCGTCCATCGTTTTAGCTATCTTATTCCACCAGGTCGTCATCTGATTGATGTCTTTGACAACGTTTCCCTTTGCCTTGAGTCTCCTCTTCATGATTGCCCAGTATTTCTCAATAGGGCGAAACTGGGGGCAGTTGGGTGGGTTAAGGTTTTTCGGAACAAACTGGACCACTTTCTCTGCATACCATTCTCAAACGACTTTGCTGTAATGACAGCTTGCCAAATCTGGCCAAAACATTACAGGATGGTCGTGGGATCGAATGAACGGCGAAATTCGTTTTTGGAGACACTCTTTTTGGTATAGTTCCGATGTCGTTGTCTTATTTGTAACGAAAACTTTCGTTTTTTTGCCGCAGCTGCAAATGCCCGGCCAAATCATAAATTTTCTTGCAAATTTGTCGGCAAAAACAAATTTAAATTTGGCTGGAACATCCCCCCGAGCCGTTGCCAAGTAAAATTTTTGACCTGGGATTTGACCGAAGTCAGCCTTGACACAGGTTCCATCGTCCATCAGAAGACACCCGTTGAACTTGGTCAGCACCTGGTCATATAGTTTCCGAGCACGAATTTTGACCACACTATTCTGTTTCATGGTCCGATTTGGCTGTTTGCTAGCTCGATACGACTTGATTCCTTCCCGGAGTCGAGTTCTTCTCACGGTACTATGGGCAGCACCGAATTTTCTGGCCAAATCACGGTCCGACAGATTAGAATTCCTCTTAATCGTCTTCAAAATCTTACCACGCAATTTTCGGTCGTCAGTTCGACTCCGACGATCGGCTTGAGGCTTCCGAATCGTCGTCAATGTTTTCTTATACCGTTTGATAACACAATTGTGCACAATTTTTTTTCCTTCTTTCGGCTTCCATGTTGATTGTTTACAAAATACAGTCGATTTTCGGAATGTCAAAAATCATACGTGAAGCTGACAAAATTCCCGACACGTGGGCGCCAAGAGCTTCCAAATCCGTCCACCAGGAGCGCCACAATATGAGCAAAAGTTTGTTCCAATTCTAAATGAAGCAAGCTTTAATTGCATCATATGTAATTTGTCTCAGTAATGTCATCTTGAGACAATACTTGTGTTGTAATCTTGGTATTGATTTAAATAGGATTCATAAAATTTAAAAAGCTGTCGACTTGGATCTTGTCCACCGTTTGCAATGAGGATTTGTATTCCTTCTTTGAGAGCTAAAATTGGTTTCTGAGAGTTTGTTAAAAACCTTAGAAAGGTTTAGAAGATGGTTTGATTTGTTAAGTGAATGTTTTATGTTTAATTTATATTAAACATCATTACCTATGGATTTCATAGTAGGATTCACAAGAATGCGGGTGTTGATGTCGACGAAGAATCGAACTTAGATCATCTCAGTCACTAGAAGCATAGATTGTTGTTGTTTTTCCAGAGCGACAAGAGTCCATTTTAAGAATTGAAAAGGATTTTGATCTGTTTCGCCAAAATTCAATTTTGAAAGAATATCGTATATGTTGTTAGATGGAATCGGGAGGAAAATTGTTTCTTGTTCATTTTTAACTTTAGGTATACATTTTTTAGACTATACTAGGCTAATATAGTATTGGAACACACTAGAGATGGGCAATCCGTTCACGAACAGTTCAACGAGTTATTTCTTCTCGAAGAATGAGCGAATTTTAGTTCTTTATTTAAGAATAATAGTGAAATGAAAAAAAAATCGAATTCTTAGAGGATGTATACAAGTTAGTTGCGTTTTTCGGAATGTTTGCTGGTTTGAGGAATGGGGTAGAAGTTACACACATTCGTGACCTTTGATAACGTATAAAAAAGAATGATTGTTGGTAAAAATACATGCAAAAAGTACTCACTATTATTGAATTTGAATTCTGTAGCTCTCATATTTTTTTCGAAGAAACATACAAAGTTTCATAAGAACGAAACCAAAATGGTTAAAACCGGGATAAAATAAATGATATATAAAAATGAAGAACGAAAGAACGGCTCAATAGAACTAATTCTTTCGGTAGAACTATTAAGTTTTGAGCGATTCATTGTAATGAACGGTTTTGCCCATCTCTAGAATACACTCCTAGTTTGAATCCTAAGAGTCTTAAGAACTACTGATTTTGCAGAAAGCCTTAACAAGACTTATTTAGTGGTAGTCTTACAAAAGACTGAATAGTTCGGATAATAACAATTTCAATTTTAATTATAAAGCTTTAAATTTAATTCTTCATTATTTGGCTTTCAAACGACTGATGGTATTTCTGGCTACCCAGAAAACACTAACAATAATCGTTTTTGGGGTAAAAGCTGCACATAAGAGAATTATTGAAGAGAGCATGCAGTCTGAATAAAATGTGTTGATTTTTAGACAAAATTGCAAGAATTTTAATGCTATATTCCTTCGTGAAATGCAAGAATTATTTCTTTTATCATATCCGCTTTGAAATAGTCAAAAAGATTGAGTTTTTGTCTTTAAGAGCTAGTACATGCGAATAACGTTAGTAGCAAAGTAACAAACAAAATAAAGATGGAATACATTGAGCTGGGTGGTACTGTTGGTTCTAAACATGAATATTTGAACAAATTGTGGATGAGGTTTTTAAACGTCGTTCCAAGGATTTTTCAAATCATAAATCTTTTAATAAGCAAATTCTCATACTTAAACAAAAACATTTTGAAAGTCTTGTGGCTCAGCGTTTCGTTGATAATGTTATATTGAATGCTGGGAGCGTAATTAACAAAACAGCACTCGAAATCATATAATCGATACAAGGAGACTGTCGAACCGAAGAAACAGTTTCTAATCAAGATTAGAGCTTATATTTTCACTCTGCTGATCTCCACCTGTTCACCCTTTTCACAACCGGAAGTCGGATCCGGATGAAATTCGTATGGGACCACAAAAAAATCGGTTCAGCTATCTCTGAGAAAATTGATCGCTCACAAACGTTACATACATAAACAAACATACACAATTTCTTATCTTTACGAACTGATTCGAATGGAATATGACACTTAGCCCTCTGGGCCTTGGTTCTAAAATCGGTTGTCGCAGTGATTGTATAACTTATCTATATGAGAAAACCAAGAACGACTTCTTCCCATTGTTATGTGCACTTGACATTATGAATATTTTCTATTTCTAAATCGAGATACTCAAAAAATACTTTATTTTTCAACTCTCGATGTTCTTTTGGATATGGGATTTTTAGAAATATTGAAAAAAAACTGAATATAGACGATTGGAGCCTGTTCTAAAAACCGGGAATTTATTGTCTCGCGCACCGGGAAAACCGGGAAAAAATCGGGAAATTTAAATCGGCAATTCACTTGCCACATGTTAAAATTTGAAAATGAATTTAGTTTTCTCGCATCGATTCATACATTAGAGTAAGTTGAGTTTTCAAACATTTGATTGACAATAATGTTTCTTGTAGTTCAGAGCGTTTTCATTATCGCGGAATATTCTTATCGAATTTAAGAAAGCAAGAATACATTGTTTTTCATTGCCGTTTCTAGGTCTGGTTTTTGAAACCATGAATCATCAATCATAGAGGATTTCAATAGAAATTTTGTGGTTTCAATTATGCTAAGTGAGAAGTCCAATTTTAAAGATATGGAAATCGTCCAATTTTGACTCCAAACCGGTCTAAAGGAAACGATTTTGAAACACTTTTGCGCTCCCCATTTAAAAGAAAGAAGAATGAGTATTAATGAAGACGAATATCTTTATTTTGAGTGCAAAGAACTGAAATTTTGAGTAAACAATACTCTAATTTTGAGTAGAAAATACTTTAATCTACTCAAAAATGTGTAGATTAATGGTAACTCAAGTTTATGAATTTGAGTGGTATATCACTCAATTTTGAGTTACTGTTCAATGAGGGTGAAAAGATTTGAAGAATAGATGGTCAAATTCCGAGAACTGCATGCTAAAGGTCACTTGCCTCATTTGTAGTAAGTATTAAAAACACGTACTCGAATCTGGACCGTCAAACAGAAAAAAAATGAAAGTGGCATTGCCTCCTGCGTTTTGCAAAGGTCTCTCGAAATAGAGAGAGTCGTTTGTCAAAAATTAAAAAAAAACACGAATTGTTACCTCTTTTTTTAATTTATAATCGCATTCGGCATGCTTCACCGGGTCTTGACGAGATTGTTTCCCATAGTCAAAACAACATTTTTATTCGAGCGAATTCTCTGATCTCGTCTAGCCCGAAGAAAAAATGGAATGTACACATCAATTGATAGTCAAGGTTGGTGTTTTTGTTTTTTTTTATTTATCATCTCTTTATGCGCTCCGCTTTCATAACATTTCGCATGTCTCTTTCTAGCAGCGGACAAATGCGTGCTTTTCGGATTAGCGTTTTCGGGCGCGTTTGTTCGAGTGACAGATTTCGTTCGAAAGTTTAGGTGACCGTAATCGCGCTTAAGTAGTGAACACCGCAATTGATCCTTAACCAATGCAAAAAAATAAAACTAGATCGATCGTTTGCTGGACCAGAACCGGCTCCCGATAGTGGTGGGCGGTACGAACTACTACATCGAGAGCGTCCTCTGGCGGGTGCTGATCGGCCATGGCATCCGGGAGGAACGCGGTCCCCATCGCCGACCCGAAGTCATAAATCGTGACCCGAACGACAACAAAAGACCAAAATTTTCAACCGGCATCGATTGCCAACAGCAAAAAGCCGCCGCCGATGGTGCGGGTTCAGGGCCATCGGCGAATTGCGTCGTCGGTGATAGTGGTGCGGAAGGGAAGGATGATAACATTGTAACGAACGAGGATAAGGTGGTCGCGGAAAGCGAAAGTTCACCGGTGGAGGTAGAGGTAGTGGGTTCTACGCGTGGAACGAATCATCCGTCGGAGGAAGCGAACAATACCCGGAAAGTGCGTGAGGTGAAAAGTGAAGACGATCGTGGTGATGTCGCTCTCAAGGTTGTCCAAGATGAACCGATGGTAGTAAACAGTGAAGAAGAAGAAGAAGCACCGACAGCTGCCGAAGTGGATGAAGTACTGCGGATGACGACCGAACAAATGGAGCAGCTGGATTCGGAACCGTTGCACCGGGTGCTACGGCGGGTTGATCCGGTTACGGCTGATCGGTTGCATCCGAACAACAAGCGGAAGATTATCAGGTGAGTGAAAGTTTAACTCTTTTCATCTTGTCTCGATATAAAAATGAATCAGTCGAAACTATTTGGATACATATAACGTTATTTTAACAAATTTTTTGATTTTTTAATATTAAAATCAAAAGATTTTGTCGCTACTATTTTGAAGTGATTAGGGAATTATCATTTCAACTAGACTTTTGACTTAGTTCGAAAGGTCAGTTAGTAAAGATCGAACAAAACGAGTCAGGACTGGAACTGAATCGTCGGCCTGGCATGCACATTATTAAAATCTCAAACTGTAACTCAAAAACTGTTACTTGTCCAGAAATCAGTAGTTGAAGGAAATCTGTTGAACAATCTTAAAATATTAACTGTAAAAAAATAGATAAATGCTGTTTACTAGGAACAAAATATGCCCTAGAGCAAGATTCGATCCGGTGTTCTTTCGAGTGATAGGTTCGCAGGTTCGAATCCTGGTGGAGGACGTATTTTTTTACTAATGTTTTCGATACACTTTCAAGGAATTTTTCTATTTATAGCCATCAATTTCAAAAAATTCTATAAAGGTTGTGCATGTGTCGATAAGTAGTTAGCAACATTCAAACAGTTATTACTCTGAAATGGCTTAATTTTTTGCAGCGTGTTTTGAGGTGACATGTTTGTTAACATGTCAATAAAAGCTGCGCAATCGATTGGTTCCAACAATGAGTCGAATTGATCCGGAAACGCGAAAGAAAATTCTGCACGCTTGGTGCCCAGAAAGTGGTGTCACGTACAACGAAACTGCAAAACGGGTGAAAGTGCACCACACCAGTGTCAAAAATATTATCGAGAAGTTCGGTAAGACCCTTTCACATGAAGGATTTGCCCCGATCCGGTAGGAAAACGGGTCCCAGCCAGCCCGGCCGGGACTTAAAAGTGGTTGAGTACATCAGGAAAAACCCATCGGCGTCGACGCGGGATTTGGCCAAGCAGTTCAACACCAGCATTGGGATGATTCAACGGATCGAAGTTCGGAACTCGCTGAAAACGTACAAGAAATAGAAGGTGACGAAAAAGTACCTGGTATAGCAAGTTCAGGCCGAAACAAGAGCGCGAAAACTGTATAACCGGATTCTACAGAATAAAGACGGATTCATCCTGATCGACGACGAAACCTACGCCAAGGAAGACTCTCGAGCGCTGCCCGGACCGCAATATTATACGTAATCGGTGTACCAAAACCTGGACGAGGCTGACACCACGGTGGCGATGGAAAAGTTTGGGCAGAAGGTGTTGGTCTGGCAAGCAATTTGTACCTGTGGTTTGCGGTCATCGATTTTCTTCACGAAGGGCACAATTTACGCCAAGGTGTACGAGGGAGAATGTTTGAAGAAGAAAATGCTGCCTCTGTACAGAAAGCATAAGGCTCCTTCTCTCTTCTGGCCGGATTTGTTTTCAGCCCACTACGCCAACTCCGTACTACAGTGGTTGTCAAAAAATAATATACAATTCGTGGAAAAGGACATCAACCCACCGAACTGCCCGGATCTTCGGCCAATTGAAAGGTATTGGGCAATTGTCAAGCGGCACTTTCGAAAGGAAGGTACAGTGTCCCAAAACATGCAGGAGTTCAAAAAAAGTGGACAGCTACCTCCAGGAAAGTCACAAAAGTAACTGTGCAAAATTTAATGAAGGATGTCAAGTCCGAAGTGCGAGCGTTTCACAGAAACTAGGATTTTCTTCAATATAATCAGTTAAATGCATAAAAATGTAATTTTTCTTTAATATATCGAAAACTGATGTCAAAATATGTTTTTTTCGCATTTTGGCATTAAAAATGCCTTACTCTTCACTATATGGGGCCGGGTGTCAATTAAAAGTTTTAAAAATAGTCGCGTAACCTTTTTGTGTCATAATTTTGAACGTTAATAACTCAGTCATTTGTTGATGGATTGATATAATTTAACAACCAATAGATTCGGAAACTTTTAACTTAAACATGTATGGCAACGTCTTTTCAGTATTTCAATAGCATACTATTGAAAAAATGGTTGGAATCGACCTATGTTTTCATCCACCAATCCCTGTTGTACAAAATGACGTCAACTTCTTGTTCGGCATAGGAGGCTTTGCGTCATGCATAAAAAACACCGTATCGTTATGCGTAGTATGAAGAGAAATCTATAAATAAAGGCTGCACAACATTTCTTTGCCTAGTTGATGTTTGACTGTGAATGAAACAAGTAGCTTGTCCAGTGAGCTGGATTGTATATGCGTTCACTTGCTGGATTGTCGCTTTTGGATTATTTGTTGGTGAAATTTCCTGTTGTCTGCGCAACACCGTGTTCGCTTGAGTATCTTATATATCATCTGGCTATTGAAGAACCGAATCAGCGTGGTTACCGATTCCTTTGAAATATCCCATGTATTTAGCAAATTACATTTCGCTTCCCGAGGCTGAGTGTCAATTTAAAACATGCAAAACTAATCGCGTAACACTTTTCTGTCATAATTTTGAACGCTTATAACTCAGTCATTTGTTGATGGATTTATATAATTCAACAAACAATCGATTCGGAAACATTTAACTTAAACTTATGAGACAACGTCATTTGAATATTTCAACTGCATACCATTGAAAAATTGGTTTGAATTGAGTATTTTATGTTGGTTCTCTGGTAACTATCAGGCCAATTTAGAATTATCAGCGATAGATTTTTCGGATCTAATTTGCAGCGCTTGTTCCTCGAAGATTTGTTAATGCATTTTCCTAATTTAAATGATTCCAAAGCTTCAATATTGTAAGATTAAAAATGTTTAATTTGTCAACGGATCGGTTTGCATATTTAAATCTCCATTCCCATACAAACAAAACGGTGGCGCGAAAATGGATTCAGTATAAAGTTGTGTTATGATGATAATCATAGAAACTTCTTCTTCATTATATGTGACTGAACAAGTTGTTGTCCCACCAGGTATTAAACGCTTCAAAAGATTCAAAATTAAATTCTGAAACTTATTTAAAAGCGGTCTCCTTGGTTTAGTAGTATAAATGAGTTCCACAGGCTCACATATACAGTACAATTAGATACAATATCATATAGTATCAAAGATAAGCTCAAGGTAAGTTTACTTGCGATTTTACATGTATCGTTTAAATAGGAACCCTCGTAGAATTAGGTTAAACGCCAGTTTCAGTTCAATTATTATTTGCTTCAAAACAATAAGCGTCTGTAACTATGACAATGTTCATTCCTAATAACATCAAGTTACAATATGAACAAAATTTCGGAATTTTGTTGCGCATCCATTCCGTATATTCCTAATATGCCAAAGCGAAAATCAATGCAAGTAACTAAATATTTTATGCGGACTGTTTCACATGTTTTCTTCCTCGTATTTTTGCCATATTATTTACCGACACTTTCCGATGATTATCGTCGATTTTGAAGAAGGATTAATAAAATTACACTATTACTGAGTTTACCGGCACAACATTTTTCGTTAAAATAACTAAAATGTTCTCTTGGATCGATTAACTGTTTATAAAATTAATAAGTTTGTACGTTTCTCGAAAATTATTATCGTTTCATTTGTTCAGGTTTAAATCTTTAGGTTGTTTGTATCTAAAATTGAGCTTGCAAGTAACTTCGAATTCATCATAATTGACTTCTAGTTAAAGGGCGTTATTCAAAAACTTAACAATGTAAAAATTTGTGGAAAGGGATCAAAATTGAATAGAATCAATTATCAAGAAAGAATCTAATTGTCAATTTTATCATTCGCTAACAATCTAAGCGCTTAAACTAGAGCAAGTTTGAATTTAGTCAATTGAATAAGTTTTTAGTTTAGTGTATCATCATCATTATCATCTTTATTTTTGTATTAATTATGAAGACCCTAGAAACGTTCCATTTTTAATGCTATTGTGCTCGGTCGTGTCTTGAATACAACCCTCTAATTTTTTTTTTATTGAATAATCAATGTTGCTAACTACTTTTCGATATACTCATTATTGGTGTGATAATGCCTTTCTCTTGTCATTAAAACATTTGTAAAATGTCTATCCTCGGTCATTAGTATTGTGAGCTTATCAAATTACCTAATAGTAGGTTGCAAACGAGTCATCCGCGAGAAAATTCAGCCAGTCGGTTACGTCACTTATACTATTATTTCTATAGAACAATTTGGTTTTCGAACTTCAAACAACAATTCGGTAGAAGTTTTCAAACGAGCCTTGGCTTTCCATTTTCTCATAGATGGATTGAGCGGTAAAAATACTATGTGGAATGATAAATTCCGGGCCTCTCACAGAAAAGACGTGAATAGTTTCGAGCCGTGTCTATTATGCCTTTAGATGTTCCAATACCAAGTTTCATGACAATCAATCCACTAGTGTTCGAGTAACAGCTGATCGTGTCCGACGAGTTGTAATTTTCATTAAGCTATGGAAAAAGACGCACCAAGTGCATTCATACATAAAAGCAACGGTGAAATTGAATGATTGGCGGTACGGATTGGTACACCATCCCCCGTATTCTTCAGACCTGCCCCCCAGCGACTTTTATCTATTTCCAAATCTAAAAAGGAAATTTTCGTCGAATGATTGAGAAATCTTTTTTTTTTTCAAAATGTTGAAGGACCGTTGAATCGAGTGTAACGCTCTAGATGGATATTAAGGAGTGTATCGAAAATAAGCTAACAGATCGGCTGAAAAGTTCGTATCGTTTCTATGAGAGGGCGCCACTAGAATTAAATCCATATCATTTTCAGTTAGTACCAACCTTCAAAAGATACGTGTATAAATTTGACAGCAGTCTGATTATTAGTTTGTGAGATATTGCATTTTGAGTGAAGCTACTTTTGTTATTGTGAAGAAAATGGAAAAAAAAGGAATTTCGTGTGTTGATGAAACACTACTTTTTGACGAAAAAAAGTGCCGCCGATACCAAAAAATGGCTTGATGAGTGTTATCCAGACTCTGCACCGGGCGAAGCAACAATTCGTAAGTGGTTTGCAGAATTTCGTACTGGTCATATGAGCACCGAAGACGATGAACGCAGTGGACGTCCAAAAGAGGCTGTTACCGATGAAAACGTGAAAAAAATCCACAAAATGATTTTCAATGACCGTAAAGTGAAGTTGATCGAGATAGCTGACACCCTAAAGATATCAAAGGAACGTGTTGGGCATATTATTCACGAATATTTGGATATGAGAAAGCTTTGTGTAAAATGGGTGCCGCGTGAGCTCACAATCGATCAAAAACAACAACGAATTGATGATTCTGAGCAGTGTTTGGAGCTGTTATATCGAAATAAAACCGATTTTTTTCGTCGATATATAACAATGGACGAAACATGGCTCCATCACTTCACTCCGGAGTCCAATCGACAGTCAGCTGAGTGGACTGCACGCGATGAACCGAACCCAAAGCGTGGAAAGACTCAACAATCGGCCGGTAAGGTTATGGCGTCTGTATTTTGGGATTCGCATGGTATAATTTTCATCGACTACCTTGAAAAGGGAAAAACCATCAACAGTGACTATTATATAGCGTTATTAGAGCGTTTGAAGGACGAAATTTAAAAAAAAAACGGCCTCATTTGAAGAAGAAAAAAGTTTTGTTTCATCAAGACAATGCACCGTGTCACAAGTCGATGAAAACCATGCTGAAATTGAACGAATTGGGCGTCGAATTGCTCCCTCATCCACCGTATTCTCCAGATTTGGCCCCCAGTGACTTTTTCCTGTACTCAGACCTCAAGAGAATGCTTACTGGTAAAAAATTAAAAAGCAATGAAGAGGTAATCGCTGAAACTGAGGCCTATTTTGAGGCAAAAGACAAATCGTACTACAAAAATGGTATCGAAAAGTTGGAAGATCGCTATAATCGCTGTATCGCCTCTGATGGCAATTATGTTGAATAATAAAAACGAATTTTGGCAAAAAAAAATGTGTGTTTCTATTAAACGATACGAACTTTTCAGCCGAACTGTTATCCATATACATTTGTGTTGTACGCATGCATTTGTGATGGTTTTTTCATGCTCAGATCACAGCATGCTATGCGTTTGGCTGTCAGCACTCGTTTGTTTACTTGTTTGTGCGGTTGAAATTCTGCGTTTTCACAACGTCACGTATTGAAGAGGAAATGAAAATTAAGGTTCTGGACACTTGGCTAAGTGAGAAGGGTATTACTATGCGAAAATTAGCGAAGCGGCTTGGAATTCATAATGCCAGTGTTAAAACCGTCATTAATAAGTTTGGGGAACACTATTCTTTGGATGAGCTACCAGGAAGAGGCAGAAAACCCGGTTCTTCCAACCCGAAACTGAACCAGAAAGTGGTACCTTTAATCATGAAGAACAAATCAATGTCAATACGTGAGTTGGCAAAAAAACAGGAACGAGTGTCGGAATGACAAGCGTTTCAAGAGGCGAAATCACCTGAAGACCTACAAGAAGCAGAAATTCTCGAAACAAAGTGTAGAACAGAAGAAGCGAACAGCAACAAGGGCCCAGAATTTGTATTCGCGTCTTTTGCAGTGTCCGGATGCATGCGTTTTGATAGACGATGAGACTTATGTTAAGGAAAATTCAAAAACCTTTCCAGGTCCAGAATACTTCACTGTCGTCGTTGGGGAGGATGTGAGCGATGCGGTACTGGTATAGTACTGGTATGGCAAGCAATATGTTCCTGTGGTTTGAAGTCAACCATTTTTTACACTACCGGAACTATAAATGCAGAAATCTATCGATCTGAGTGTCTCCAGAAGAGATTGCTGCCTTTATATAAGAACCTTCACTGTTTTGGCCGGATTTAGCGTTGGCTCACTATGCCAAAACCACTCTCAATTGGCTTGCGGAAAAGGGTATTAATGTCGTTGAGAAAAATATCTATCCACTAAATTGCCCTCAGCTTGGACCCATCGAACGTTACTGGGCAATCGTGAAGAGGGTCTTCGAGAAGACTGGTAAGGCAGCTGGGAACATGCAGGAGTTCAAAAAAATTTAGGCTCAAGTGTCCAAAAAATGCGATGCAACACTTGTCCGGAACTTGAATAAGAGCGTTTGATCAAAAGTTCGAAAACTCGTGAAGGAATATTTTAAATTTTATCCGGTTTTCATTATGCTCAAGTAGTTTCAATAAAATATCGTTTTTTATCATAATTTTAAAGAAAAATTGGTGGATAACTTATTTTCGATACACTCCTTATAAATACAAAAAAAAATCTTAGAATTACCCAGAGTTTATTGATTTTTACAATAACTTTTTCTGCTTGTACTACTTAGTCTCGACCGGAATTCGCAGGTTTCCAAAAAGGAGTAATTAAAGTAGATTGAATTTATGGAGGAGGAAAACTGGGGTATAATATATTATTGATTTGTTTCATTTCGTTTTAGTCATGTGTAAAACCCCTTGGTTGTAGGTTAGTAAAATTTTATTTCTCATCAACTTTTGAAGGAATTATAGATACTTTTAGTCCACGTTTGACGAGTGTATATCAATAATGTATAGCTATAGAATTCTGAAAATACAATGTGGCGGCATTCGGATATTTTTTCAAATCGCTATATAATTTGTATTTTCGAGACAGGATTTACTAGTAAGTTATTGAAATTGATGTTTGAAAATTGGTTCTAACTCAATTTAGAAATCCCAGATGGCCACAGATTTGAAGTGATTTTTTGTAATTTAAATGAATGTATGAATAAATTTGAAAACTGCATATTTAATATCATCGTAATCGGTCTCCTTCACAACCCTGTGAATCATTACTTTCATGTGTTCCGCCTTATGCCGTTGCAATTCTGCAAACGAAAGATTGATAGCTCACAAAATTGACACAATTAATCAACTAGGACGCACAATTGTCAATATTCAGAAGTGTGGAAAGAGCATGTCAGTTTTATTCGTATTCACGTCAACCAATTATGTCTTTTACATTACCCACCTGCTTTCTATCAAGCATTGTTTGAATTCTTCGCTCTGAATATCCATTGAGCTTTCCGAAACCGAAGATGATTTTTTTTTCTTTTTTAGTATAGCATTTTTTCCCTGTGACGAGGTGAGCAATGAGCATGATTAGAAGTACAGGGTGTCCCATGAAAAATTTCGAATTAAAAAAATGCAATAGTTAAAGAAACGGTTTGATAGATTTCGATGATTATACATTTATTTTAGAAGTTGATTCATGAAATTTATTTATGAAAAATGCTTGGTTTCAACAGGACGGCGCTACGTGCCCGACAGCATGCGAAACAATCATTAAACTTTCTCATACATGTTTTCTTGGAAAACAATCAAATGTACAGTTTGCATATTGTTTGAAACACCACGTGTAGAATAAATTCAATTGTAGAATCGAAGAAACAATATATATAATTGTTGGAAATGAAAAAAATCTTGTTAAGATAAAATAAAATGTATTGTAACCCATAGATCTAATTGTGAATCAATTGTTTACGCTGTAAAATCAATGGTTTATATTTTTACGGGTTAGTGGCTCGAGTCTGTTACGCTAACCATCCAGAAACAATTGAACAGAACCTTAAGCAAAAAAATAAAGTTGCTATTGATGACATAAAACAAGAAACAATAAAAAATGTACTCAAAAATTGACTACTGCCAGCCAGCCGTGGGAGTCACTTGAACGAAATTATTTTATATAAAAAAATTTATGATTCAACCTTTCAAATAATTGTATAATCATTGAAATCTATCAAACCGTTTTTATTGCATTTTTAAATTCGAAAGCTTTCGTGGGACACCCTGTAAAAGTCTAATTCATTCCGTATTGGTTGGCTTCCTACAGACCCTGTCAGCTTGGAATGAAATCAATCTTCAGTTCAGCACAGAGATGCCAGATATTTTCAGGGAAAATCTGTATTACCCTGTATAAAAAATTTGTATTTATCTGTATTCACTAATAAATGGCATTTCTACAATGAAATGATGTTGAACGCTATCTCAACAGATTATGGTAAAATAATGAGAGTTTCAATGAGAATTTATTTTTCATATCTTCGTAGTTTACAAAAATATGTAAAGACAAAATTTAATATGCATGTTTTTTCAACCACAATTAAATTTCAATTCCATATACATTTCTAGTTTTGAAAGTTGACATAATATTTATAAATAAAGTTTCATTCCATATTAATAAACTATTTATTAAATATATAACCTATCCAACGATATTAGCTAATTACATAATAATATTTTTCTGTTCTCTATTCATAAGATTATGTGATAACCGAATTATGGATGGACTCTTTCTATATGATCCTTGAAAGTGAGGTTTTATCATATAGCTTGAACATCTATTTTAGTATAGTAAGGCGCATTCACGTAACAATTGTATTGTTCAACATAGTTTTTTTTAAGGTAAATAATACAATGATTAATTTCGTGTGTGATATAAGTAATAAAAATTTTCCATCGCACACTCTAACAAATCGATAGACCACGCGGATTGCGTTATTTTTCAATTTAAAATTGTTTCTGTTACCTTAGCAATATGAATACTAGAAAAAATGTTATGAAATTTATAAATCTTCTTCACTTTATACAACAAAAATCCTAAGTTTTTTTGCAAATTTAATCAATTCGATTTAATTCGATTGTGAAATATTGCTTGAATTTGACCATAACTTTATATTTGATAATTTTATCTAAATCGACATGTACTCAGAAAATTGGCTTTTGTTCTCTTAACGAACGATCAGAAAATAAATGTAGCGTCGCAGTTCATGCAAATTTATGTGCAAGAACATTTAATATTATGTCTAAAATTACATGACATGAAATTTATCGAAAAAAAGTGAGTACTGATAGCGACCGCCGTGACCAGAACCTAGAACCGTTGGATCACAAAGTACGTCCGTTAACTGACTGAGCCAAAGAAGCACATATCTGCTTGGCAGATAAAAGGTGCATTTAAATTCATACAATCGCACCTGCTAGTCGAATGTAAGTTACAGTCGAAACCAGTAAAATTCATGCTAATTTAACATTAAGTCATAACACACAAAATTTTCCGTCATACGACAAATCACATCTCATCAATTCTGTATAAAATGTTCTAAACGATGAATGTAACAATGAGAGATTCTCTTTGTTTACTTTCTCCTTCGATTATTACGGTATTCTTAGCAATTCTTCTCTCCAATTATTTAACGAAAATAGTAACCAAAGCTATCATCTTTTAATCTGCACTGAAGAAATTACCAAAAAAATTCAGGAATATTTCGCAATAATCGAAAGAGATAATAAAGACTGTTCCAGAAAGTATGGACGAAACCAAAAATTGCTACCATTTCGCAATGGTTCAGAATCTGTCAATTTTTATGGCTGTGTCCTGTTGTTTACACTCTTCTCTAACCACTTGTGCAGTTGTTTATTCGTTTTCATTAGTTTGTTCCGAAATGCGTGGACGTTCCGCAGAATAACGTCGGAAAATTGTGTACAAATGGTGCACAGAATGCACACCTTTGAGGATAAACCGAAAACGGGTCGAAAAAAGGTCCTGCTAACCCTCAGTTGGATAAACGTATACTGAAGGTGTTCGAGGTTTCAGTTCGGGATGTGGCCAAAAAAGTGTGCACTTCGAAGTCAAATGTTCTTCGTGCTAAAGAGCATTTGAATCTTCGAACCTATAAGAAGCAGAAACAACCAAAACGTAGTCCGAAACAAGAAGCATCGATCAGGCCGAGGGTTCGAAAGCTGTACAATACAATTCTTGCTGGAAATTTGAACTGCATAGTCATGGACGACGAAACCAACGTGAAACTCGATTACAAATCCTTGCCGGGACCACAATATTATACGGTGCGAGAAGGGCAAGTGTTAAACCGGCCCGAGACATCGATTGAAGTCGAAAAATTTGGTAAGAAGCTATGGTCTGGCAAGCAGTTTGTTGCTGCGGTAAGATTTCGAAATCATTTATCACCACTGCTTCAACGAGCAGCGAAATATACATCAAGGAATGTTTACACAAACGACTTCTACCCATAATGCGAAGCCTCAAGGATCCTGTTGTCTTCTGGCCAGATCTTGCTTCTTACCACTACTCGAAATCAACGGTAGAATGGTATACTACCAAAAATGTCACTTTCGTCCCAAAAGACACGAATCCTCCAAATTGCCCACAACTTCGACCAATTGAGGAATTTTGGGCATTAACGAAGGCACATCTTAGGAAACGTGTCTCGGCAGCCGAAACCATTCAACAGTTCGAAAAAGATTGGAAAAAAGTGTCAAAACTTGTCGCAAAGAAGTCTGTACGGAATTTAATGAGGAACGTTCGCAAGAAGGTGCGCCAGCTAGTCTACAATGACTAAGTAGCCAATGTTGAGAATAATATTCTGTTGTTGTAGTCTAATATTATCAGTATATCGGATAAAATTTGAATATCTTGTGATTAATTTATAGCGAAATCAAAGTGCGTCTATACTTTCTTTGACAGTCTATAAACGTCGTTTTGAACATTGTATAAAGAATTGATATAATAAATAAACCTTTTCACATTCTTTATGTATCTTTCAAATTTCGACATATCAACTGCAGGAATTTCAATAGTATTACGATAAAGAATTTTTGTTTAACTCGTCTGCAGTCCTACGTCAATTTCTGCGGTAATGCCTCAGATATTACCTAGTCCCAGTTTTTGTCATTCTCTACGGAAATAATAGAAAATAGGATTGCCAGGTAGTTCGGTGGAATCTTTTGGTACAACATGGACATTCGCTTTATATAATTCAAAAACGTTTTTGGCATAGTGGCAAGAAGCCAAAACAAGCCAAAAGAACGAGGGAGCGTCATGGTTGCCCAGGAATGGTAACAATCGCTTCTTTTTTCTTCACGATATATTTACTTGTTTACCGTTTCGGTAGTAATGAAGTTCTGGCTTGCTCGACCACAGCTGCGTATTGCCTGCCAAACCAACGACTTTTTTTAAAAGACGTCTGTTCTTTTTCTTTGTCCTGAAAAGTTAGTCTACGCCGTTCCATTGCATAGCAATATAAAAGATATTTCGGAACGCTCCTTAAAGTTTTCCAGCACATAATTTCCTTCGTCCCTTATCACGTAGGCTAACTTCGTCAACTGTTTGTGATACATTTTGCGAGTCCGAGTTTTAACCGTCACATCCGGTATACCATTACATTCCGATACAGTTTATACCTCGGAAGTTGGAGACATTTTCATTTTTCTAGCCACCGTACATAACGAAAGATCTGGTCTCATCTGCAATGTTTGCAAAACCAACATTTTTTTGACTTTTTTCGACGATATTCGATCTGAAAGCTTGTAAATGGTGTTTTTTACGAGGTATATTCTCATTTGATTTTCAAAAAAAAAAACAAAAAGTTTGAGAAAATTGATCAAATTTTTATTGATATCTATAAAAAGATCAATATAAAGAATTAATGTTTGAAGATGATTTCATGCAAATGTTGGCCGTAACATGCGCAAGGTCCAATTTTGGCACACTCTCTCCAACATATCGGCACGGTATGTCACAAATAAATGCTTTAATATTGACTTCCAGTGTATCAATCGTTGCTGGTTTATCCTTGCAGACAGGCCCAAAACATGAAATAAACTGTTCACTGAAGGCGGCTCTCAATTTGGTCATTGTTTCGCGTGCCGTGTAGGATGTGGCACCGTCTTGTTGAAACCACCACATGTCAGGCATGTCTAATTCTTCCGTTTTGAGCAAAAAAAAATCGTCAATCCTCACACGGTAACGCTCGCCATTCACAGTAACGGGCCCATCATCCACATCAAACGGTGACTTGTGGTAGGTCAGATCAAATCACGAAGCATATGTTGTGGTTCTGGTGCAGTTGACCTGAAACCAGGGCCAGGAATCACCGTGAGCGAAAGCGAGTTTCATTACAGCCTACAGAATTTTTCCAATGTTTTGATTCTCAATATTTTTCCTATAACGCTTCCATCTTTGAGTTATTACTAAATTCAATTTGAGTAGTCTTTAACCTTCTTTGAAAACAAACTTCAAAGTGTCATTAATTTAAATAAACCTGGATCCTCTTTCATTCCATGACAAAGTAACAAAAAAACCTCAACAGCTTCCAGTAGTCCCAGCAAACAAGTGGCATTTCGGTGGAAATTGCAGTCTCGCGAGCAAACACCGGAAGCAGACAGTTAATTTAATCACCTCCAGACCCTCGGTTGGTCGGATAAGGTGTTTATTTTGTTCTCGTGTCAATACATCTGTCAAACGGCAGCCTGCTAACTAACAATGGGTTCCCGGTCAACAGCTCGTCCGGGTGTTCGCGCTGATTGATTGATACTTTTTTTCTTCGAGTGTGAGACCGAGTGTTCAAGTGGCTCGATTCGACTGAGACCTGAGACCTGGGACCCCAAGGTGAACCGAAGAAACACGGTCGTGTTTGCGAAAGTGTCATCTTAATCAGTTGCTCTGTTGTTTTTACTTTGTCCCAGACAGGCAACTACAACAGGAAAAAAAACTGCATCCGTCCAGGTTAACTTCGTTTATTCAACAAGGCAAAATCTCTGTTGACAGTTCCAATTACACGCGCAGACGATTATTTGTCAAAACGCCCGCTAGGTGGACAGACAGACAAAGCAGCAGGCGTTGGCTGGCGACAATGTTGCGGTGACCGAGCGAAAAACCGCCGTCGTTTGTTTGCTTGGGGTCTGCTCGATTGCAATTAACTAAACAGCTAGGGTGGTACTCATTGGTGACTAATTGGAAAACTTGGGGCAGTGAAATTAACTAACAAACTTTAAAAAAGTGACAGGTCGTTAGTTGTCACTAATGAATGAGGTTAGCAACAGCAGTACAACCCTGGACTCCTCGAAGCAATTTTGTTGCAATCTTTGAGTTTCAACCAAGTATGACCGAATGGAGGATATGTCAATCAACTTCCCATCGTACCAACCATCCTTTCCTGACAAACTAATCATTTTCACTTCGGAAAAACCACTCGCAAAAAAATCACATCTTTATTTGTTTTTCTATTTTTTCCGTCTCTCTCTCTCTCTCTCTCTCGGCAGTAACAAATGACAAAACCGACAGCGGCTCGTCAGCCAGCAATTTCCTTTTTGTTTCGCGGTCTAAATTTAATCTGACCTAGTTTTTTTGGGGGACCAGAAAAAGAAAATTTTTCCGTCTAACATCCGATTGTTTTGTTTATCTATTTATCTTTCCCGGTTCGGTTCGTCGAAAGCCGGGGTGGGCGTGAAAGAAACCAGGGTCGAAACGGGGAAGGGATCGCAGCATGCCTTGCGTTCGATCTAGTTCGAGTTCATCGGCTCTCAGGCAGATTGGAGTTGCTTAAAATATCCAACCAACCGAATACTTTTGCTTGCGTCACCTGGTTCTATTCGGGGTTACGCAGATTTGAAACATCGGAAAATTACCAGCTGACTTTGGAATGATTACGTGTCCAAAAAATGGTGGATTGTTTTGGATTTCTTATTCGAAAATTCGCTTTCATTTGAAAACTATTTATATTTTGAATTTATTGAATTTAAGCTAAATCAATGAATAGTTTTCGATGCATTTCACGCAGCCTACCTGGGTTCGATTCCCAAATCTACATCCAGCATCAGAACATTTTTCTGGCCCGAAAAGACGAACGAGCTTGATGTTAAAATCTCTATAACTTAAAATAATTAGTAGTAAATTGTATTTTTGTTAAATTTTCTTTCACGCTACCTTCTAGGATTCGATTCCATTCCTGGCATTTTTAATCGGGATTCCAAGAAGCCGGTGACCACAAGGTTAAAGCCTCTATAATTGCAGTGATAAAAACCGCGATCAACAATACTGTGGATTTGTGACTAAAGATATTGCAGAATGTTGAACACAAAAAAATATTTAAAAAGTATGCTCGATTTTTATATTAGAAGAATGTTTTTTTTTAAATAAATTTAAGATATTTCGATTTAAAATAATTTCAATTTCTTGTTCTAGTTATGTTCATTGTTCCCAAATTTTTTTTTGCGCTGTAAAAACTGAAATTTGCTGATTTCTGTAGACATTTTAAGTAAATTTCCCGTAGTTTTTAATGTTTAACAATTAATCCCGATTTTACCATTCGGAAATTTTTGAGATTAAAATATGATGATAAAAAGTGTTCCAAAAATTGAACCTAATTACACTGAGTTCTCATTTTACGCCTAAAAAAACCGCACAACTTCGGAAATTCGTGTAAAAAACCGCAAAGCTAAAGAAATTTTTGTTTGATGGCAAATATCTTAAAATTGCACGAACCATTGAGTAATTTCAAAAAATAATTGGAAAAAACTGCTGAAACTTAGAGAATTTGAGACCGCGTAACTTCGGAAATGCGCGTAGAAAAAAAAACCGCAAAATTGAAACAAAAAAAGTTTTTTTTTATGCCAAATGTCTTAGAAACGCCTGAAACGTCCAGATCTGGTGTAATTCAGAAAAAAAAATAATTAAAAAAATCGACTTCATAACTTAGAAAAATTTTTAAATAGATCTAATTCATTACATTTTTTTTAAAGAATCGAGAATTTCAGTATCAGAGAGGGGGTAACAAAACAAGAAAACCGCGTAACTTCTGAAATCCGCATAACTTCGGAAACCCGGGAAAAAAACCGCATAAAAAACCTCGTGAAAAAATACCTCAGTGTATAATGATTTTTGGGATCCATTTCCTGTTGTACGTATTTTTCCTCTTTTTGTTTCTTTTCACATTGGAATTTTTATTAGCTATATTTTGTTTATTATGTACTGATCAATATATTTATTTTCTATTTTCTCTTTCTTTTGGTTGACTATTTTCCGTTTTCTTATTAACTCCTCCTTTATGTTCATTGTTATACAAATTTGTTGTTTTTGATTTTCGTTTTTGTTCTCACTACCGCATGTTATCTTTCGTACTGATTATTAAATAGGTTCTAATTTTCTTTTAAGAAATATTCTTTTTCCAACAATTTGAAAATTTCCGAAACTAAAAATTCAAGAGAACAGCATTTGAAAACTTTTAAACTTCAATTGTTTTTGCTTTTCTCATATAGAAAGGATATACAATCACTGTAAAAACCGAGTTTTGAACCGAATATACCATTCGACTCAGTTCGTCAAGTATACAAAATGTATGTATGTAACATTTTTCTGTACTTATTTATCTCAGAGATATCCTAGCTGATTTTCGTGAACTTGGATTCCAATGAAAGGTTTTGTAATCCCATACAAATTTCCTGAATTTTGTTTGAATCCGACTACCGGCTCTGGAAGTACAGGGTGATACGCGCAAAAAAATAAGTGCATTACCTTTTCTCAGAGACGACTGAACCGATTCTCACAAACTAAGATTCAAACGAAAGACGTAATTGTCTCATACAAAGTTCCGGTTCCGGAATTACAAGGTAATATGTGCGAATTTATGAGAAAATGCGCACTAATTTTTATCGGAAATTTCTCAACCGATTTTCTCAACCTAAGATGTATAAAAATTGTTTAAAAAGTCCCCGAAAAGTCGATCCGGATGCGACCTCCGGTCCCGGTTCCGGTATTACAGCTCCATAAGTGAAACATTTTCAACTTCATGCTTAATTTTTCACAAGCGATGGCAAACCGAGGTGCACATTTTTTATAAAACTTACTAGTAAATTCATCTAGTGGACAGATCTAGTTAGTTGTTGGATATATAAACCAACTTTGGGACTACTAGTCCCTTGTTTCCGGTTTCGAAAGCACCGGTAATAGTGAACAAAACCTCAAAAAAACGGAGTTCAACGATTTCTCAGCAACGGATAAACCTATCTTCGCAAATTTGGATTCAAATTAGGGGGAGATGAGTGTTACAACTTTCAAACTGTCATACAAAATAACGATGCAAAATCGGTACGCATCTGTACGTGCTGGTACGGAAGAAGAAAACACCACCGGCCTTGCGAACGAAGCTCACAGTGTACTTTGTTCCAGGGGTGGAAATAAGCAAATTTTTAGATTCACAGTAATTACAAATAGTCAGTATTATCTTTTCATATCACATATTTATTGTACATATTATAATGAATTTCGAAACGAATGATTTTTGATAAGATTAATTTAGGTTTTACGTAGAATTTAAATAGATCTTCAATTTCATTTCCACATAATCGCAATTTTAGTTTTGTTACCCAATATTTTAATTCACGGTGTTCGGTTTTTTGATTCACAACCGGAAACCTTGATTCACATTTTCGTGCGCAAAATCGGCTTATTTCCACCTTTGCTTTTTCATATTCGTATAGTGTGTACGGTAGAAAGAAAACTTACAACGTTTTCGAAACACAACCGAGTTCATCGGCTGTGATTACAAATGATTATATTGATATTTATAATATATATTAAAAAAAAAGGCGGGTGGGTACTGTCAGAGACATAACTGGATATCGTGAATACGAAAACAACTGACATGTTCCTTAACACTTCCGAATATCAATTAGTTGATCAATTGTATGAATTATGCAAACATTCCCCTTTTTCACATTTTTCGCAAAAACAAAGAAGGCTTCACTTTTTGTTGAGAGGCTTGTTTCTACCTGATTTCGTTTGTAGCTTTTTCACTAATGGGCGGTCCTAACGGCTATAAAAATAGCCGCATTCAGAATTTTAATGCTGATTATTTCATTTCGCATTTGCATAATTTATTGAAAGAAACTATCAATATGCTGTAGGGATTCGGTTCTAGCATTCAGAAGTACCAAATTGAGGATCTCACTACGATATTCACCACTTTTCGGAACATTTTTCATTCAACATTTGTTGTACAGCAGCAGATATTTTGTTCTCTTCCTCAGAACGCGTTCTGATTGGCTGGTGTTGACATGGGTCAAATGAGATAGGTTTTTCAATAGTGTACTATTGAAATACTTCAATGCTTTTGCTAAACACGTATAAGTTGAAAAATTTCGATTCTATTGGTAGTTATAATTAAGATTATATAAATCCTTTCACAGATCACTGAGCTATGAGTTTTCAAAATACGAGAAAGGCAAACGCGCCTTATGAATTATCCTCTTTGATACTCGTTTATACCAAACATTTCAGATAAGTTTAATTTTGATTTATTTGAGATTATGTCACACAACTTAAAATTTTATCATAAAATTGTGATCATATTTCCGATGGCATGTAGCAAAAATTATGTTGATTCGTTAGATACAACAAGAGATATTCACGATAAAAAACTTATCACTCTCTCAGAGGGTAAATTTTGAAAAGGCACCCCATAGTAAAGTAAGTCGTATTCACGACAAAAAAATAAAAATCCAATCACAATGAATATATTTTTATGCCGCTTGGAAAGTATTACTACTCATTTAACTTGAATTTCTTATATAGCAGTAACAGGAGCACAGGTTTTCGTTTGGTTCCGGCTCTGGACATAGATTGCCAAAAACTTCATCGGAACTAGTATCGATTTCTAATGAAATGTTAATGTAAGAGGCATCATTACATCACAAGATGGATTAAAACAGGTTTTTTTTTATTTAGGAGTTAACCTTATTTTTTGCTAGGGCACATAAACAATTTCACTATCTTTACGTTTCGTCTTAGACTCGTCAGTGCAGAACCGACCGAAGTGCTAAGTCTTTCCTGACGTAGCCGAAACTTTTTTTTCGTTAGGCAAGTCAGACTTAGCACTTTTTTATTTCGATTACGGAGGTTCTAACATTGTGATCATTCGCTTCTCGAATCAGAAAAATTTCCTGGGCCTATGTGCGGGGTTGGGAATCGAACCCAGGAAGGTTGCGCGAAAGGCGATTGCCATACCCATCACTCTACGCCCGTGCCTTCAAATAGTTGGAATATATAAGGAATATCAATATATTTCGAAACATTCAAATTTCGTTGGCAATAAACTATATGATGGTTGTTTGTTAATATTTTCTGTTCTATCTTTTTGCTTGTTGCGTTTCTTTTTTCGTGTTTTCTTCATTCTATACTTATGTGTTATTTTTACTAAAGTACCGTGAAATGTAAAATTATGAAATGTTACAACTCAGAAATGCTGAGAAAGCCGAAATGCTTATATCCTAAAAAGTTGAATAAAGTGCAAAAAAATCAAAATGCCCTTAACTTAAAATTCCAAAATGCAGAAATGCTAAAATACTAAAATTCTAGGAATATTCTAATCATAAATGTTGAAAAGCAGAAATACTGAAATACAAAAATGCTATAACGATCTAGTACTAATATACAAATATGTAAAAATACTTAATTACAAAAATTGATCAGCAGCTAGATGATTAAAATGCTCAGATCTCAAATGGTAAAAAGTTAGGCAAAGTGAAACCTGTTTTCATCCACCAAGTGGTGTAATGATGATTTGCTCATATTTTTCATATATATATATATATATATATATATATATATATATATATATATATATATATATATATATATATATATATATATATATATATATATATATATATATATATATATATATATATATATATATATATATATATAAAACAGTTCATTGAATCTAGCAAAGTCTACAAATCCTGTTTATCTGAGAAATGGTATATGGTATATGACACTCAGCCCCTCCGAGCCTCGGTGCAAAGATCAATCCATTGACATTGACATTTTACAAAAAACACACACCAGTAGCAGACATTTGTAACCGCACTGTGATTCTGGTTTATTCAACACGATTTAAAACTGCTGACCATGCGTTTACGGTGCTGATGGACTCGGTTGGTTGACCCAAATGCTGTGTGAAGGCGTGTTGTGTTTTTTTCTTCCGTACCAGCACGTACACTCATCGCCTTTAAATTCGGAACCAGAAGTCGAATCCGGATGAAATTTTTCAGTAGCTTTGGAGACAATGTGAGTTCTATATTAAAATCAAGATTGGTAAAAATCGGTTCAAGTATCACTGAGAAATCGAAGTGAGTTCTACTACTACGGGAGACCAGTAGTGCCGAGTTCGGTTTATTTACCTACAAACTAGCAAGCTCTGCAAATTAGGAGAACTATCAGGGAGTTTCGGGATTTGTACCATCGTTTGTGAAAAAACGCATAAATTTTCCACTTACCGTCCATTAGTTCCGGAACCGGAAGTCGGATTTTTAAATAACTTAAGAACCTTTCATTTGAATCCAAGTTTCATTTAAATCCAAGTTTGTGAAAATCGGTTCTAGTCTCTCTCTCTCTCTCTCTCTCTCTCTCTCTCTCTCTCTCTCTCTCTCTCTCTCTCTCTCTCTCTCTCTCTTCTCTAACTCTTTCTTTTCGCTTACTCTCACTCGCTCGGTCTTTCTCTCTCTTTCTTTTTGGCCTCTCTTCACTTGCCTTTCCAATCAGTTATTGTTTTACTTATTCTACGAACATGAATATTTTTTATTTTACAACCCTTGGACACGATTTTTTATTGACATTGTCGTTCTATTTTCCCAATAAATATCGAGATGAAAACCGACACTTGTTATGCCAGTTTGAATTTCTTCATGAAAGTTTGTGACCAGCTATGAAATTCGCACCGAAATAAAATGCTGCCGTTCCTACAATACGAGTAAGACTGCTCCTACTACATTCACGTTGTACTCGCTCATGACTGTCATATGCGACTATGATAGCAGGCAACGTGAAAGTTTCCAGCACACCACATTCATATCAAACATCTACAGTCTTAGAAACCAACATAGGAATATCGTTTTAAACTGTCGCGTGAAGGGATCGTTTTCAGCACTGGATATGCCAAAAAAGTTGAAATGCTAAAAAGTTTATAATACAAAAAAAAGCCTGAATGATAAAGTACTGTGTGGACCTCGGTGAATGACCTTAAGATTAAAACTGAGGTTAAATAAATTAACACAACATAAATACTGAAATACGAAAATTCTTCAACTCTAAAATACGAAAGTGTCTAAATTATTGAAAAATTCAAAGCTAAAATGTAAAAATCTCAAAATACTAAGAAGGCTAAAATGCTGAAAAGACAGATATGTTAGACAGGTTAAAATGTTGAAAAGATTAAAATGCTTATAAATGCTACAGTTCTGAAATACTACAATGCTGACGCACTAAAATGCCTCTCAAAATATTTAAAAATGCAGGAAACTCAAAAGCATTTTGATTGAGTGACAAAATGATGAAAAGATAAAATTCTAAATTGCCTGAATTGTCAAAATGCTAAAGAAGACTAAATGAATAAAATGCTAAAACGGACTGTACTGTTCAAATGACAAAATGACGAAATTTCAAAACGCTAAAATATTAAAAAATTAGGGTTTTAAAAATGATAAAATTCCTATGCACTAAAATGTTAAATTTCTCTTAATAATAAAATGATAAAATGTTAAAAGGCAAAAACTGCCTAAATTACAATATTATTAGATGTTAATCTGCTAAAATGTTTGAATAGTAAGAATGCCAAAAAAGGTCTATGGGCTAAGAATACCAAACTTCTCAAATCCTTACTCTAACTAAAAAGTAAAAAAGGCGAAACACTAAAAAGCTAAAATTCCAAAATACGAGAACGCAAAAAATCAAAAGTGTTAATACTATAATGATAAAAAGTTAAAATAAACGTTGCAAGGTTAAAGCCGGGAAAAAAGACGAGTGGGTAATAATGAGACATAACTGGATGACGTGAATACGAATAAAACTGACATGCTTTTCCACTCGTTGGAAAAGTTTTCTTTAGTTTGAGCGAAATTGAATGGAATACATATTCTTTTAAAGCGATTTGAATTCTAATTACCGAGATGGTAAGAAGACGGCAATGCTAAAATGTCAAATTGTTAAAATGCTTGAATGCCTGAATTTTATAATACTTAAAAGATAAAATGATAGGTGGTTCAAAAGTAAAGAGTTCTTATTTGAGGTGATGGGAGACATGTCAGTTGGACGGAAAAGTTTGGAACTCAATTTTTTTTTTTCACACTTCGTCCCCTTCCCCGGCGTAGTTCCGCTGGTAGTTTGGGCGGCAGTGATGATCGGGGCCGGTTCGCTCGTAAAATGTCAACCCACATTCCGGTACGTGCTTCTTTAATAGCATGTCCAGCCGCCAGACGACATCTTGTTCCCTCCTTCCGCCCCCCGGCCGGAAGCGACAGACCGTGCCGTGCCGGGTCGGTTTTGACTGCACGCCAGCGAAATGCTATTAACCTCTCGATCTGTTTCTCTCTCGTCTCCGACGATGGAACAGAAATCTTCCAGACTGCGTTCTTGCCACCCACCCACTTCTACAGAAAAGTGCTCTTTTTTTCTTTTTGCTCCTTTGCCCCCTACTCGCTCCGAAAGGTGTCTGCATTGGCAAACTTGTAGCATCAGAGTTGGAATCTTCCGGGATGACAGGAGGGAGTGACTACTGTCGATTCGACCGCCGGACCGGATGGACTAGTAGTGACTGGAAAATGACAGCGAAAAAAAAAGGAAACGAGGACCTGCGGAACACGGGAACAAAATACCCTGACCAGACTCGTATTCTGTTTCGTGGTTCACAAGCTGGAAGTGGGAAATTTTTCAGGCCCGTCCCGCCGCAGACCGAAACATTCCGGTACAGAAATAGAACTAGCCAACTGCGATGTGTCCGAAGAAAATTCGCAGTCGATGAACTGTTGCTTTGACCAGTTCGTACGAGCAGTTTGACGCAGTGTGCAGCACTCGAGTGCGGAGCTGATTTTCTTCTACACAGTGGTGTATGATTTTCTCGGGTAGAAAATTTTCTCTCAGGAATGGTAGCATCCTAGCTAGGGCCTTTTGGGAGTGGGTGGCGACAGTAGCATCGGCTCCACCCGGGCGCTTTCAGAGGGGAAGGAACGATGTTATGCATTCAAATAGCAGCAGCAGCAGTTTGTCAGACGGGAATTTCTCAACACTGTCTGAGTAGTTAAACAAAAAGAAAATTTTCTCTTTTCCGGATTATTTTTTTTCCTGCACTCGCTGACGGACAGTGGTCAAATTTTTTACTGAAAATGGTTAAACTGGCGATTTGTGACGGTGAGGTGGAAACTGTGGATGACTGTGGAGAAAAGGACGACGACCAGTTTTGCATTTCCTGCTCTCGACAAAACGCACAAGAGCACGTATCTTGCTAGTAATTTTCAGGAGAATAGAATTCGTGCCGGAATGTTTAACGATCGACAATTTGTTTCTTTCCACCGAGTCAGGAGGGGGAGAGTTCGGAAACGAACTCTCTGCTTGGTTGATGATTCGTCGTTAGAGATCGGACGTGGACACGTAAAATTGAATCTATTGAAATTGAAAATGAGGAAGGCGGTTTTCACAGTGCAATAGACAAGTAAGATGAAAACTTTAAACAAAAATAGTTTGTTCCAAATTAATTATCTCAAATGCCATAGCACTGGATGTGTGGTTAGTAAAGATTCGTCTATGAATGCGTATTGTTGTACAGGGTGATTTTTTAAGAGCTTGAGAACTTTTTTAAACAATAAAACGCATAAAATTTGCAAAATCTCATCGGTTCTTTATTTTAAACGTTAGATTGGTACATGACATTTACTTTTTGAAGATAATTTCATTTAAATGTTGACCGCGGCTGCGTCTTAGGTGGTCCATTCGGAAAATCCGCTTTTTTATCGACAAATTTTGTTCAGCGATGAGGCTCATTTCTGGTTGAATGGCTACGTAAATAAGCAAAATTGCCGCATTTGGAGTGAAGAGCAACCAGAAGCCGTTCAAGAACTGCCCCTGCATCCCGAAAAATGCACTGTTTGGTGTGGTTTGTACGCTGGTGGAATCATTGGACCGTATTTTTTCAAAGATGCTGTTGGACGCAACGTTACAGTGAATGGCGATCGCTATCGTTCGATGCTAACAAACTTTTTGTTGCCAAAAATGGAAGAACTGAACTTGGTTGACATGTGGTTTCAACAAGATGGCGCTACATGCCACACAGCTCGCGATTCTATGGCCATTTTGAGGGAAAACTTCGGAGAACAATTCATCTCAAGAAATGGACCGGTAAGTTGGCCACCAAGATCATGCGATTTGACGCCTTTAGACTATTGTTTGTGGGGCTACGTCAAGTCTAAAGTCTACAGAAATAAGCCAGTAACTATTCCAGCTTTGGAAGACAACATTTCCGAAGAAATTCGGGCTATTCCGGCCGAAATGCTCGAAAAAGTTGCCCAAAATTGGACTTTCCGAATGGACCACCTAAGACGCAGCCGCGGTCAACATTTAAATGAAATTATCTTCAAAAAGTAAATGTCATGTACCAATCTAACGTTTAAAATAAAGAACCGATGAGATTTTGCAAATTTTATGCGTTTTATTGTTTAAAAAAGTTCTCAAGCTCTTAAAAAATCACCCTGTAATTATTGCTTGCGATGTGTGGTCACACAGTTGGTAGCATAAATAGTCTTCTGACATGATTTTATCGCATCTTCATTTTAATTTATGGTAATGAAAATCGGTTTAGCCATCTCAGAGAGAAGTCAGTGCACGAAAATGAGAGCGTATTCGACGAACAGAGTCGAATGGTACATGACCTCGAGCCGGCCCTCCGAGACTCGGTTCAAAAGGTTGCTTTTACTATGAAAGTATAGACACTTCCTTTATGCGAAAGGCAAACCTGAAATTGGAAATCGAGAATCATGAAGTTCGAATTGGATATAGAGAATAGGGATTGGACGCAGGACTTTGGAGTTTTGAATCGAGAATTTGAAATTGAAGCGATTGGGAATTTACGATTTGAATTTAGAATTTAGACAAAAATTATGATACTCGATGATCTATTTTCGTTTTTGCAATTCGAAAATTTACAATTTCAAAATTTATTTTGATTTTTTAATTTTGAATTTTAATTTTTCAATTCCTTTTTCTTATTTTGAATTTTGATTTGACTTTGACTTGATATTGATCTTTTGACTTTTGAATTTGGATCTTGAAATTTGGAACTTGGAATGTGAAAAGTTTTGGATTAGAATTTGGAACATAGAGTTTTGCATTTTGATTTTTGTATTTTACATTTAGCCTTTTTGCATTTTGCGTTTCAGTATTTTTGAATTTTAGCAATTTAAGATTTTAGCATTTTAGCATTTTGAAAATGTAGTATTTTAGCATTTTTTCTTTGTGCATTTTTGCATTCTAGAATTTTAGAATTTTAGTATTTCAGCATTTTAGCATTTTTTCTTTGCGCATTTTAGCATTTTAGCATTTCAGCATTTCAGCATTTTAGCATTTCAGCATTTTAGCATTTTAGCATTTTAGCATTTTAGCATTTTAGCATTTTAGCATTTTAGCATTTTAGCATTTTAGCATTTTAGCATTTTAGCATTTTAGCATTTTAGCATTTTAGCATTTTAGCATTTTAGCATTTTAGCATTTTAGCATTTTAGCATTTTAGCATTTTAGCATTTTAGCATTTTAGCATTTTAGCATTTTAGCATTTTAGCATTTTAGCATTTTAGCATTTTAGCATTTTAGCATTTTAGCATTTTAGCATTTTAGCATTTTAGCATTTTAGCATTTTAGCATTTTAGCATTTTAGCATTTTAGCATTTTAGCATTTTAGCATTTTAGCATTTCAGCATTTTAGCATTTCAGCATTTTAGCATTTCAGCATTTTAGCATTTCAGCATTTTAGCATTTTAGCATTTTAGCATTTTAGCATTTTAGCATTTTAGCATTTTAGCATTTTAGCATTTTAGCATTTTAGCATTTTAGCATTTTAGCATTTATAGCATTTTAGTATTTTGCAATTGGCATTTGGCACTGTTTTGTTGTTTCACTCTCTTAGGATTTCAGGATTTTAGGATTTTAGGATTTTAGGATTTTAGGATTTTAGGATTTTAGGATTTTAGGATTTTAGGATTTTAGGATTTTAGGATTTTAGGATTTTAGGATTTTAGGATTTTAGGATTTTAGGATTTTAGGATTTTAGGATTTTAGGATTTTAGGATTTTAGGATTTTAGGATTTTAGGATTTTAGGATTTTAGGATTTTAGGATTTTAGGATTTTAGGATTTTAGGATTTTAGGATTGTAGGATTTTAGGATTTTAGGATTTTAGGATTTTAGGATTTTAGGATTTTAGGATTTTAGGATTTTAGGATTTTAGGATTTTAGGATTTTAGGATTTTAGGATTTTAGGATTTTAGGATTTTAGGATTTTAGCATTTAAGCAGAATTATAACATTTTACTATTTTAGCATTTTAGCATTCTAGCGTTTTAGCATTTCAGCATTTTATCATTTTTGCATTTTTGCATTTTATCATTTAAGCATTTTAGCATTTTAGCAATTCAGCATTTGAGCATTTTAGCATTCTAGTATTTTGCAATTGGCATTTAGCACTGTTTTACTGTTTTATAATTTTATTGTTTTACTGTTTACCTTTTATTTTTTACTTCTTACTTTTTACTTTTTACTTCTTACTTTTTGCTTTTTTCTTTTTACTTTTTGTACTTTTTTACTTGTGTACTTTTCTACTTTTGTCCTTTTGTATTTTCGTATTTTTTTGCAGGTTTTCATTATGGTTTTTTTTGTCTATTTTGCAGTTCTGCAATTTTGCATGACAGTTTCTTCATTTCTTGTATATTTGCATTTTGTCTTCTTGCAGGAAATTGAAATTTTTATTTTTGACTATTTTTTCATTTTTCCTTTTCTTGTTTTGCATCTTTTTGATTTTGCCTATTTAAATTTGGCTTCTTTATTTTGTATCTTTTTCATTATGCCTTTTACTTTTTTTCATTTACATTTTTTCATTTTCCTTTTTCACATTTTTCCTTAGTTTAGTACTTAGTACTTTTATCATATTGTCTTTTTTTATTTTGCCTTTTTGACTTTCTCATATAGAAAGGTTATGCAATCACTGTGAAAACCGACTTTTGAACCGAGGCCCGGAGGGCCGAGTGTCATATATCATTCGACTCAGTTCGTCGAGTACGCAAAATGTCTGTGTGTATATATGTGTGTGTGTGTGTGTGTGTGTGTGTGTGTGTGTATGTAACGTTTTTTGCACTAACTTTTCTCGGAGATGGCTGAACCGATTTTCACAAACTTAAATTCAAATGAAAGGTCTTGTGGTCCCATACAAAATTCCTGAATATTTTTTCGATCCGACTTCTGGTTCGAGAGTTATGGGGTAAAATGTGCAAAAAATTGTGAAAATAAGTTCACTAACTTTTCTCAGAGATGGCTGAACCGATTTTCACAAATTTAGGTTCAAATGAAATGTCTTGAGGTCTCATACAAAATTCCTGAATATTATTTCGATCCGACTTCTGGTTCGAGAGTTATGGGGTAAAATGTGCAAAAAAAAGAAAATATGTGTTTTAACTTTTCTCATAGATGGCGCGACCGATTTTCACAAACTTAAGTTCAAATGAAAGGTCCTGTGGTCCCATGCGTTATTCCTGAATTTCATGCGGATCCGACTTCCGAATCCGGAAATATAGGGTAAAGTGTGTTAAAATTGTATACCATCCCTGAAAATGGAGAAAAACCATTAAAAAAAATCTAAATCGACCTCAAATCTTTTCCAATTGATAGTTTTTATCAGTAGACGGTCAAACAAACCAATTTCGGTTATTCTTTCAAGAATCGCAGAGAATTATTTTGAAGAATATCACAGTATTCTATATGATATTATGATTGATATGAGAAAAGCATCATTACACTACTAGGTGGATTAAAACAGGTTTTTCATTTTGCCTTTTGAAATTGCGGCTTTGAGATTGGGAGTTTAAGTTTTAAATTTAATTTTCGTTTTTCATTTCCTAATTCTGATTTTGAAATTTGTTTTGTCTTATTTTCAATATGCCTATAATTATTTTTTCTTTATTTATTCGTTTCTTTTTTATTTCGCCTTTTCTCATTTTACCTTTGTTTTATTTATTTTAATTTCACTTATTTTCATTTTATCCATGTTCATTTTACCTTTATTCACTTACCCTTAGTTCATTAGTTTATTATTTTACCTTTATTCATTCTGTCTCTTTTATTTCATTTTGCCGATTTTTATTTTGTCTTATATTATTTTGACGTGTTTCATATTGTCCTATTTTATTGTGCCTCTTTTTATTTTGCCATTTCTCATTTTGTTTTTTGTTTCATTTTGCCTTTTACATTTTGTATTTCGCATATTGTATTTCGCATTTTGCATTTTTCATTTCTGCATTTTTGCATTTTGAATTCCGAATTTTGCATGTTTTCATTTTTGCATTTCGCCTTTTTTATTTATTTTGCATTTTGCATTGTACCTTTTGCCTATTTTCATTTTGACTTGTTTCATTTTGCTTATTTTTATTTTGCTCTTTTTCATTAGGTCTTTAGTCATTTTGCCTTTTTTACCTCTGCCTTTTTCCATTTTTGAGTTTTCCTATTTTTATTGTGTCTTTTTTATCATTTTCATTTTGTCATTTTACCTATGTTTATTTTGCCTTTTTTCCGTTTACCTCTTATCATTTTGCCTGTTTGCATTGGCGTTCTGAACTTTTGCGATTTTGTTTTATATTTTGCATATTTTCACTTCAATTTTTTTTAAATTTTATTTTTTATTTTTCATAATGCATCTTGCATTTGTGCATTTTTTGATTTTTTTTGCATTTGTGTATTTGTGCATTTTCACAATTTTACATTTTACACTTTTGCATTTCTGCATTTTTACATTTTTTTACTTTTAGTTTCGATTTATCACATGTGATTTTCGATATTCGACATTCGATTTTGGTAATTGAAATTTTCGATGTTTTCTATTACTGATGTACGGTTTTCGATATTCGAGTTTTGATGTTCGATTAACAATTTTCGCATTTTAATTTTCGATGTTCGGTTTTCGATTTTGAAATTTGCTTTGTTGGATTGAAAATATTACATTTCCGTTTCTCGGTTTCGACGTTCGAAGTTCAAATTGAGTTTTTAGATTTTAGCATTTTAGCATTCTAGCATTTTAGCATTTCAGCATTTCAGCATTTTTGCATTTTTGCATTTTAGCATTTTAGCATTTTAGCATTTTAGCTTTTTAGCATTTCAGCTTTCGAGCATTTTAGCATTGTAGCATTTTGCAATTGGCATTTAGCACTGTTTTATTGTTGTAATTTTATTGTTTTACTGCTTTGCTTTTGTTTTTTCCTTTTTACATTATACTTTTTACCTTTTACTTCTTACTTTTTACTTATTACGTTTTACTTTTTACTGTTTACTTTTTACGTTTTACTTTTTACTCTTTCCTTTTTACATTTTAATTTTTACTTTTTACTTTTTCCTTTTTACTCTTTACTTTTAACTTTTCACTTTTGTACTTTTGTACTTTTGTACTTTTGTACTTTTGTACTTTTGTACTTTTGTACTTTTGTACTTTTGTACTTTTGTACTTTTGTACTTTTGTACTTTTGTACTTTTGTACTTTTGTACTTTTGTACTTTTGTACTTTTGTACTTTTGTACTTTTGTACTTTTGTACTTTTGTACTTTTGTACTTTTGTACTTTTGTACTTTTGTACTTTTGTACTTTTGTACTTTTGTACTTTTGTACTTTTGTACTTTTGTACTTTTGTACTTTTGTACTTTTGTACTTTTGTACTTTTGTACTTTTGTACTTTTGTACTTTTGTACTTTTGTACTTTTGTACTTTTGTACTTTTGTACTTTTGTACTTTTGTACTTTTGTACTTTTGTACTTTTGTACTTTTGTACTTTTGTACTTTTGTACTTTTGTACTTTTGTACTTTTGTACTTTTGTACTTTTGTACTTTTGTACTTTTGTACTTTTGTACTTTTGTACTTTTGTACTTTTGTACTTTTGTACTTTTGTACTTTTGTACTTTTGTACTTTTGTACTTTTGTACTTTTGTACTTTTGTACTTTTGTACTTTTGTACTTTTGTACTTTTGTACTTTTGTACTTTTGTACTTTTGTACTTTTGTACTTTTGTACTTTTGTACTTTTGTACTTTTGTACTTTTGTACTTTTGTACTTTTGTACTTTTGTACTTTTGTACTTTTGTACTTTTGTACTTTTGTACTTTTGTACTTTTGTACTTTTGTACTTTTGTACTTTTGTACTTTTGTACTTTTGTACTTTTGTACTTTTGTACTTTTGTACTTTTGTACTTTTGTACTTTTGTACTTTTGTACTTTTGTACTTTTGTACTTTTGTACTTTTGTACTTTTGTACTTTTGTACTTTTGTACTTTTGTACTTTTGTACTTTTGTACTTTTGTACTTTTGTACTTTTGTACTTTTGTACTTTTGTACTTTTGTACTTTTGTACTTTTGTACTTTTGTACTTTTGTACTTTTGTACTTTTGTACTTTTGTACTTTTGTACTTTTGTACTTTTGTACTTTTGTACTTTTGTACTTTTGTACTTTTGTACTTTTGTGCTTTTGTGCTTTTGTACTTTTGTAATTTTGTACTTTTGTGCTTTTGTACTTTTGTACTTTTGTAATTTTGTACTTTTGTACTTTTGTGCTTTTGTACTTTTGTATTTTCGTATTTTTTGCAGGTTTTCATTATGGCTTTTTTGTCATTTTTGCAGTTCTGCAATTTTGCATGACAGTTTTCTCATTTCTTGTATATTTGCATTTTGTCTTCTTGCAGGAAATTGGAATTGTGATTTTTGACTATTTTTCTATATTGGCTTTTCTTGTTTTGCATCTTTTTGATTTTGCTTATTCAAATTTGGCTTTTTATATTTTGTTTCTTTTTCATTATGCCTTTTACTTTTTTCATTTACATTTTTTCATTTTCCCCTTTTACATTTTCCCTTAGTTCATTGTTCTTTTTCATTTTCCTTTCTTTCATTTTGTCATTTTTAGATTGCCTTTTCTATTTTGTCTCCTAAATTTAGTCATTTTTCATATTGACTTTTTTCATATTGTCTTTTTTATTTTGCCTTTTTTGATTTTGTTTTTTTTTTATCATTTTGCCTTTTGAAATTGCGACTTTGAGATTGGGAGTTTAAGTTTTTTAATCTAATTTTCGTTTTTCATATCCTAATTCTATTTTTGAAATTTTATTTTTGATTCTTTTCGTTTCGACTTTTTTTGTTTTGTCTTATTTTCATTATGCCTATTCTCATTTTTTCTTTATTTATTTATTTATTTATTAGTATTTTTTTTATTTCGCTTTTTCTCATTTTACCTTTTTCTTTTTATTTATTTTAATTTCACTTATTTTCATTTTACCTATGTTCATTTTACCTCTATTCATTTTCCCTTAGTTCATTCGTATATTATTTTACCTTTATTCATTCTGTCTCTTATATTTCATTTTACCGATTTTTATTTTGTCTTATATTATTTTGACGTTTGTCTTATTTTATTGTGCCTCTCTATATTTTGCCATTTCTCATTTGTTTTTTGTTTTATTTTGCCTTTTACATTTTGTATTTCGCTTTTTGCATTTTGCATTTTGAATTCCGAATTTTGCATGTTTTCATTTTTGCATTTCGTATTTTTTGCCTTTTTTATGCATTTTGCATTTTGCATTGTACCTTTGTTCCAAAACAATACCATTCACATGCAAACCAATGTCTTTTTCTTTTTCAACCGCGAGTGACGGAGAAGATTCTGTTGCACACCACCCACTCACTGCAATGCGGTGTGAAAAATGAAGCATTCAAACATTCTAATGGAATAAATAGAAAAAAGAAGCTGAGCCCCTCTGATTGTGGGTTGGTTGACTGCCTGCAAGTCGATGACATCGCGCACGTTGGTCACGTTTCGCCTTTCGCCCGTCGCCGTGTTATTTTTTTATTTTTTGCTATTTTCTCGCTAGATGAGCCATGCAAAAACTATGTCCGGCATGTGTCGGGAGAAAAAATTGCTGCCGCATGCAATCGATTCCTGGAATTGAATTGAAATGCATTCGCGTCTGCTTTCGGAGAAGTGAGTGTTGAAATAATCTCTGCCAATTTTATGAAAGTTTTTTTTTATACAGGGTGATTTTTTAAGAGCTTGAGAACTTTTTTAAACAATAAAACGCATAAAATTTGCAAAATCTCATCGGTTCTTTATTTTAAACGTTAGATTGGTACATGACATTTACTTTTTGAAGATAATTTCATTTAAATGTTGACCGCGGCTGCGTCTTAGGTGGTCCATTCGGAAAGTCCAATTTTGGGCAACTTTTTCGAGCATTTCGGCCGGAATAGCCCGAATTTCTTCGGAAATGTTGTCTTCCAAAGCTGGAATAGTTACTGGCTTATTTCTGTAGACTTTAGACTTGACGTAGCCCCACAAAAAATAGTCTAAAGGCGTCAAATCGCATGATCTTGGTGGCCAACTTACCGGTCCATTTCTTGAGATGAATTGTTCTCCGAAGTTTTCCCTCAAAATGGCCATAGAATCGCGAGCTGTGTGGCATGTAGCGCCATCTTGTTGAAACCACATGTCAACCAAGTTCAGTTCTTCCATTTTTGGCAACAAAAAGTTTGTTAGCATCGAACGATAGCGATCGCCATTCACTGTAACGTTGCGTCCAACAGCATCTTTGAAAAAATACGGTCCAATGATTCCACCAGCGTACAAACCACACCAAACAGTGCATTTTTCGGGATGCATGGGCAGTTCTTGAACGGCTTCTGGTTGCTCTTCACTCCAAATGCGGCAATTTTGCTTATTTACGTAGCCATTCAACCAGAATTATGTAGACCATAAATCGGGCGTAAAGCGCGAAACACATTTCGAACCGAACACTGATTTTGGTAATAAAATTCAATGATTTGCAAGCGTTGCTCGTTAGTAAGTCTATTCATGATGAAATGTCAGAGCATACTGAGCAAATAATAATGCATGAAAATCATAACCTCAAAAAATCTGAGCAAATACTAATGCATGAAAATCCTAACCTCAAAAAAATCACCTTTTATTATGTCACTCGACGATTACTAATTTGTTTTATTTTTATTAAAAAATCCGGTTGACGTGACTTTGTGCGATTGACAAGTTGAAATTATTTCCATTTGAGTATCATGTCTCGTGCCAAGTGCCAATCTATTGAAAAGTCCGGCTAAATTTCTCACTGATGCTTAACAGAAACCATCCGTGGAAGAACAATTTGAACCTGTTGAATGACCGAGTTAATTTTCGATTGTTGGCGAAAATTCTTAATTAGATCAAAGCAGGCTTACTGATAAATCGTCTCTCTGATTGGCCCCATTTTTTTCTACTCTACGCTCGCTGGTCATGACACCCAGCCGGAGATTGCTCACTGAACTGAAACGGAGAACTCATTGCCAATTCATTTCAAGGAGTCTTGAGCAGCAGCAGCAGCAGCAGCTGTGCAATGGACGGTTATTGAATATTCATGCAGTTTCCGGTCGGAGTGTCCGGTTCTGACTCTTCGGGATTTATGGATGTTTCATTCCGACACTCCGTTTTGAAATTCGATTGCGATCGGTTCAACTTCTCAATTAGGGCAACGGCATTAATTTTTATGCACTTCCAAATTAACACTTTTGCGCCGTTCGAGATACCTGTTAGGAGGTTACCGCATGAACGGATTTTAGCCAGCAGGTTACTGATCCACGTTGGTACCAGTTTGAAACATTTGAGGTATTTGCAGTACACTAATTAGCATCTGCTTACCTAATACTTCCACGACCAATTGTTAACTGGAGCCACATTCCCAATACTAATTTATTCACTAATAAAGTTAAGAATTGGAATGGGTGATTTTGAATACTTTTCGATGAGCACAAAGTTGAAAAACTGAGTTGAAACGTTGAGTAAACGCCATAAAGCTAAAATAATTAGAATTACTTGAATGACAAAAATGCCTATAATGGTTAATGTGACTAAAATAACTGAAATGACAAAAAACGACACAAAATTACAATAATTAAAAATATACCGTAAATTACAAAAATGAGCATAACGACAATGCCAAATGAGAATAACGACAGAAATAACAAAAAACGATAGATATTAAAAAAGTACAAAATTAACCAAAAAGATAAATATTACATAAATGACAGAAATGACCCAAAGTAACTTACGAAAATGACGAAAATATACCAAAATTGAAAAAAGTGATTCTTTTTCGTAAAATATCCCGAAAATGACAAAAATTGAAGAATGAGAAAATTCACAAAAATGACATAAATGATAATTTATGGTATTTTAAGTTATTTTTCACTTTATTTTCGTTTGCATCATGTTGCAAACGAAAAAAAAGTGAAAAATAACATAAAATACCAAAATAAGAAAATCTACCAAAAATTATTAAAAATAATTGAAAATTCACAAACTAAAAAAATTTAATAAATTACAGGAATTGCAAAATGTAAAAACATACAAAACATATATAAATGAAAAAAGTAAAATCGACAAAATTGCCGATCATTTTGAAAACATCCGAAAAGGACCAAAATCAGACATAAATCGACAGATATGTAATCGATAATCATTACAAAAGTATAGTATTCTTTAAAAATCTAAAAATTAGAACTGATTAAATTGACAACAATTCCGAAAGCGACTGAAATTACTGTAATATGACAAAAATAATAGAATCAACAACAATATTCAAAAATAACAGAAATAACACAAGTAACAAATTGAATAAAAGTTGCGTGATAGCAAATGTAACAAAAATGACAAAAATAAAAAAAGACAGACAAAATTAAAAATGACATATAAAAAACTAAAAATTACAAGATCGACAAAATTGACAACTAATATTACCAACATTACTAAAACAACAAAAATTTTAAGCATAACAAAACTATTGAAGTCGTTAAAATTCTAAAAATTAAAAGAATCATAAAAATTATAAAATTTAGAACTGATTAAACTGACAAAAATTACTAAAGCGACTGAAATTACTGTAATATGACAAAAATACTAGCATCAACAAAAATATTCAAAAGTAACAAAAATAACAAATAAGACAAAAATGAAAAAGTTGTTAGATTTCAAAAAACTTAAAGCAATCATAAAAGTTATAAAAATTAATTTTTTCAATTATAAAAATTATAAATTAAAATTATAAAAATAATAAAAATAATAAAAATAATAAAAATAATAAAAATAATAAAAATAATAGAAATAATAAAAATAATAAAAATAATAAAAATAATAAAAATTAAAATATTATTGAAATTTTAAAAATTATAAAATTTATAAAAATTATATAAACTATAAAAATTATAAATATTTAAAAATTATAAAAATTATAAGAATTATGAAAATAATAAAAACTAAAAATTAAAAAAATTATAAAAATTATAAAAGCTATAAAATTTATGAAAATTATAAAAATAATAAAAATTATAAAAGTTATAAAAATTATAAAAATTATAAAAATTATAAAAATTATAAAAATAATAAAAATTATAAAAATTATAAAAATTATAAAAATTATAAAAATTATAAAAATTATAAAAATTATAAAAATTATAAAAATTATAAAAATTATAAAAATTATAAAAATTATAAAAATTATAAAAATTATAAAAATTATAAAAATTATAAAAATTATAAAAATTATAAAAATTATAAAAATTATAAAAATTATAAAAATTATAAAAATTATAAAAATTATAAAAATTATAAAAATTATAAAAATTATAAAAATTATAAAAATTATAAAAATTATAAAAATTATAAAAATTATAAAAATTACAAAAATCATAAAAATTATAAAAATTATAAAAATTATAAAAATTATAAAAATTATGAAAATTATAAAAATTATAAAAATTATAAAAATTATAAAAATTTTAAAAATTTTAAAAATTATAAAAATTATAAAAATTATAAAAATTATAAAAATTATAAAAATTATAAAAATTATAAAAATTATAAAAATTATAAAAATTATAAAAATTATAAAAATTATAAAAATTATAAAAATTATAAAAATTATAAAAATTATAAAAATTATAAAAATTATAAAAACTATAAAAATTATAAAAATTATAAAAATTATAAAAATTATAAAAATTATAAAAATTATAAAAATTATAAAAATTATAAAAATTATAGAAATTATAAAAATTATAAAAATTATAAAAATTATAAAAATTATAAAAATTATAAAAATTATAAAAATTATAAAAATTATAAAAATTATAAAAATTATAAAAATTATAAAAATTATAAAAATTATAAAAATTATAAAAATTATAAAAATTATAAAAATTATAAAAATTATAAAAATTATAAAAATTATAAAAATTATAAAAATTATAAAAATTATAAAAATTATAAAAATTATAAAAATTATAAAAATTATAAAAATTATAAAAATTATAAGAATTATAAAAATTATTAAAATTATAAAAATTATAAAAATTATAAAAATTATAAAAATTATAAAAATTATAAAAATTATAAAAATTATAAAAATTATAAAAATTATAAAAATTATAAAAATTATAAAAATTATAAAAATTATAAAAATTATAAAAATTATGAAAATTACAAAAATTATAAAAATTATAAAAATTATAAAAATTATAAAAATTATAAAAATTATAAAAATTATAAAAATTATAAAAATTATAAAAATTATAAAAATTATAAAAATCATAAAAATTATAAAAATTATAAAAATTATAAAAATTACAAAAATTATAAAAATTATAAAAATTATAAAAATTATAAAAATTATAAAAATTATAAAAATTATAAAAATTATAAAAATTATAAAAATTATAAAAATTATAAAAATTATAAAAATTATAAAAATTATAAAAATTATAAAAATTATAAAAATTATAAAAATTATAAAAATTATAAAAATAATAAAAATTAAAAAATTATAAAAATTATAGAAATTATAAAAATTATAAAATTTACAAAAATTATAAAAATTATAAAAATTCTAAATTATAAAAATTATAAAAATTATAAAAATTATAAAAATTATAAAAATTATAAAAATTATAAAAATTATAAAAATTATAAAAATTATAAAAATTATAAAAATTATAAAAATTATAAAAATTATAAAAATTATAAAAATTATAAAAATTATAAAAATTATAAAAATTATAAAAATTATAAAAATTATAAAAATTATAAAAATTATAAAAATTATAAAAATTATAAAAATTATAAAAATTATAAAAATTATAAAAATTATAAAAATTATAAAAATTATAAAAATTATAAAAATTATAAAAATTATAAAAATTATAAAAATTATAAAAATTATAAAAATTATAAAAATTATAAAAATTATAAAAATTATAAAAATTATAAAAATTATAAAAATTATAAAAATTATAAAAATTATAAAAATTATAAAAATTATAAAAATTATAAAAATTATAAAAATTATAAAAATTATAAAAATTATAAAAATTATAAAAATTTTAAAAATTTTAAAAATTTTAAATATTTTGAAAAATTATAAAAATTATAAAAATTATAAAAATTATAAATATTATGAAAATTATAAAAATTATAAAAATTATAAAAATTATAAAAATTATAAAAATTATAAAAATTTTAAAAATTATAAAGATTATCAAAATTATAAAAATTATTAAAATTATAAAAATTATAAAAATTATAAAAATTTTAAAATTTATTCAAATTATAAAAATTATGAAAATTATAAAAATTATAAAAATTATAAAAATTATAAAAAATATAAAAATTATAAAAATTATGAAAATTATAAAAATTATAAAAATTATAAAAATTATAAAAATTATAAAAATTATAAAAATTATAAAAATTATAAAAATTAAAAAATTATAAAAATTATAAAAATTATAAAAATTATAAAAATTATAAAAATTATAAAAATTATAAAAATTATAAAAATTATAAAAATTATAAAAATTATAAAAATTATAAAAATTATAAAAATTATAAAAATTATAAAAATTATAAAAATCATAAAAATTATAAAAATTATAAAAATTATAAAAATTATAAAAATTATAAAAATTATAAAAATTATAAAAATTATAAAAATTATAAAAATTATAAAAATTATAAAAATTATAAAAATTATAAAAATTATAAAAATTATAAAAATTATAAAAATTATAAAAATTATAAAAATTATAAAAATTATAAAAATTATAAAAATTATAAAAATTATAAAAATTATAAAAATTATAAAAATTATAAAAATTATAAAAATTATAAAAATTATAAAAATTATAAAAATTATAAAAATTATAAAAATGATAAAAATTATAAAAATTATAAAAATTATAAAAATTATAAAAATTATAAAAATTATAAAAATTATAAAAATTATAAAAATTATAAAAATTATAAAAATTATAAAAATTATAAAAATTATAAAAATTATAAAAATTATAAAAATTATAAAAATTATAAAAATTATAAAAATTATAAAAATTATAAAAATTATAAAAATTATGAAAATTATAAAAATTATAAAAATTATAAAAATTATAAAAATTATAAAAATTATAAAAATTATAAAAATTATAAAAATTATAAAAATTATAAAAACTATAAAAATTATAAAAAGTATAAAAAGTATAAAAATTATAAAAATTATAAAAATTATAAAAATTATAAAAATTATAAAAATTATAAAAATTATAAAAATTATAAAAATTATAAAAATTATAAAAATTATAAAAATTATAAAAATTATAAAAATTATAAAAATTATAAAAATTATAAAAATTATAAAAATTATAAAAATTATAAAAATTATAAAAATTATAAAAATTATAAAAATTATAAAAATTATAAAAATTATAAAAATTATAAAAATTATAAAAATTATAAAAATTATAAAAAATATAAAAATTATAAAAATTATAAAAATTAAAAAATTATAAAAATTATAAAAATTATAAAAATTATAAAAATTATAAAAATTATAAAAATTATAAAAATTATAAAAATTATAAAAATTATAAAAATTATAAAAATTATAAAAATTATAAAAATTATAAAAATTATAAAAATTGTAAAAATTATAAAAATTATAAAAATTATAAAAATTATAAAAATTATAAAAATTATAAAAATTATAAAAATTATAAAAATTATAAAAATAAAAATTTCAAAAATTATAAAAATTATAAAAATTATAAAAATTATAAAAATTATGAATATTATAAAAATTATAAAAATTATAAAAATTATAAAAATTATAAAAATTATAAAAATTATAAAAATTATAAAAATTATAAAAATTATAAAAATTATAAAAATTATAAAAATTATAAAAATTATAAAAATTATAAAAATTATAAAAATTATAAAAATTATAAAAATTATAAAAATTATAAAAATTATAAAAATTATAAAAATTATAAAAATTATAAAAATTATAAAAATTATAAAAATTATAAAAATTATAAAAATTATAAAAATTATAAAAATTATAAAAATTATAAAAATTATAAAAATTATAAAAATTATAAAAATTATAAAAATTATAAAAATTATAAAAATTATAAAAATTATAAAAATTATAAAAATTATAAAAATTATAAAAATTATAAAAATTATAAAAATTATAAAAATTATAAAAATTATAAAAACTATAAAAATTATAAAAAGTATAAAAAGTATAAAAATTATAAAAATTATAAAAATTATAAAAATTATAAAAATTATAAAAATTATAAAAATTATAAAAATTATAAAAATTATAAAAATTATAAAAATTATAAAAATCATAAAAATTATAAAAATTATAAAAATTATAAAAATTATAAAAATTATAAAAATTATAAAAATTATAAAAATTATAAAAATTATAAAAATTATAAAAATTATAAAAATTATAAAAATTATAAAAATTATAAAAAATATAAAAATTATAAAAATTATAAAAATTAAAAAATTATAAAAATTATAAAAATTATAAAAATTATAAAAATTATAAAAATTATAAAAATTATAAAAATTATAAAAATTATAAAAATTATAAAAATTGTAAAAATTATAAAAATTATAAAAATTATAAAAATTATAAAAATTATAAAAATTATAAAAATTATAAAAATTATAAAAATTATAAAAATAAAAATTTCAAAAATTATAAAAATTAAAAAAATTATAAAAATTATAAAAATTATAAAAATTATGAATATTATAAAAATTATAAAAATTATAAAAATTATAAAAATTATAAAAATTATAAAAATTATAAAAATTATAAAAATTATAAAAATTATAAAAATTATAAAAATTATAAAAATTATAAAAATTATAAAAATTATAAAAATTATAAAAATTATAAAAATTATAAAAATTATAAAAATTATAAAAATTATAAAAATTATAAAAATTATAAAAATTATAAAAATTATAAAAATTATAAAAATTATAAAAATTATAAAAATTATAAAAATTATAAAAATTATAAAAATTATAAAAATTATAAAAATTATAAAAATTATAAAAATTACAAAAATTATAAAAATTACAAAAATTATAAAAATTATAAAAATTATAAAAATCATAAAAATTATAAAAATTATAAAAATTATAAAAATTATAAAAATTATAAAAATTATAAAAATTATAAAAATTATAAAAATTATAAAAATTATAAAAATTATAAAAATTATAAAAATTATAAAAATTATAAAAATTATAAAAATTATAAAAATTATAAAAATTATAAAAATTATAAAAATTATAAAAATTATAAAAATTATAAAAATTATAAAAATTATAAAAATTATAAAAATTATAAAAATTATAAAAATTATAAAAATTATAAAAATTATAAAAATTATAAAAATTATAAAAATTATAAAAATTATAAAAATTATAAAAATTATAAAAATTATAAAAATTATAAAAATTATAAAAATTATAAAAATTATAAAAATTATAAAAATTATAAAAATTATAAAAATTATAAAAATTATAAAAATTATAAAAATTATAAAAATTATAAAAATTATAAAAATCATAAAAATTATAAAAATTATAAAAATTATAAAAATTATAAAAATTATAAAAATTATAAAAATTATAAAAATTATAAAAATTATAAAAATTATAAAAATTATAAAAATTATAAAAATTATAAAAATTATAAAAATTATAAAAATTATAAAAATTATAAAAATTATAACAATTATAAACATTATAAAAATTATAAAAATTATAAAAATTATAAAAATTATAAAAATTATAAAAATTATAAAAATTATAAAAATTATAAAAATTATAAAAATTATAAAAATTATAAAAATTATAAAAATTATAAAAATTATAAAAATCATAAAAATTATAAAAATTATAAAAATTATAAAAATTATAAAAATTATAAAAATTATAAAAATTATAAGAATTATAAAAATTATGAAAATTATGAAAATTATAAAAATTATAAAAATTATAAAAATTATAAAAATTATAAAAATTATAACAATTATAAAAATTATAAAAATTATAAAAATTATAAAAATTATAAAAATGATAAAAATTATAAAAATTATAAAAATTATAAAAATTATAAAAATTATAAAAATTATAAAAATTATAAAAATTATAAAAATTATAAAAATTATAAAAATTATAAAAATTATAAAAATTATAAAAATTATAAAAATTATAAAAATTATGAAAATTATAAAATTTATAAAAATTATAATAATTATAAAAATTATAAAAATTATAAAAATATAAAAATTATAAAAATTATAAAAATTATAAAAATTATAAAAATTATAAAAATTATAAAAATTATAAAAATTATAAAAATTATAAAAATTATATAAATTATAAACATTATAAAAATTATAAAAATTATAAAAATTATAAAAATTATAAAAATTATAAAAATTATAAAAATTATAAAAATTATAAAAATTATAAAAATTATAAAAATTTTAAAAATATAAAAATTATTGAAATTATTAAAGTTGCGAAAACTACATAATTTACCAAATTCACGATTATAAATAATACAGATTATGAATATTACGAAAATTACAAAGGTTACAAATTGGCATATGTTGCAAAAATTATACAAATTATGAAGGTTACCAAATTAAAAATGATAATTTTTATAATATATGTGATTTTAATAGATTTTTTTTATAATTTTCGTATTTTTTTTATATGTATCGTATTATTTTATATATCAGATTTATTTTTTTATTTTCGTATTTTGCTTGCTATTTTCTATTTTTGGTTTTAACGATTTATTAATTTTTAGTTTGACGTAAAGCCGCCATGACTATGTTCAGTTTTTGCAATGACTGAGCGGAAATATATATTGGAGAAGCCAAGTGAAAGAAAAACTAACAGAAAAGATGAATTTTTGGAAAAAGATACGCTCAGAGACAGGACTCGAACCTGCGTTCTTATGCATTCCGTGCATACGCGCTACCATTTCGCCACTCTGTTCTTGTTTTAGCCACTGCAAAACTCGAAACAGACACAGTAGCAACGTACATCGAACATGGTCTACATCCTGGCCGTCTCACCCGACCGATATCTCACATCCAAACATCTTCTCTGTTCATCAAACACTAGTCCTCTCGCTTTATACCTATTTCTCCGATCAAGCATTGAGTAGGAGAGTGTATTTATAATCGCTTGTCACCTTCTTGATGGTGCCAGTCGCTGGCTGGACATCTTGGTCATTTTTGGTTATTTTTATCGTTTTTGTAATTTTTACCATTTTAGATATTCGTGAAAAAAAAATATATAAAAATTATAAAAAATCAATATATGTGAAAATTATAAAAATCATGATAGTTACGAAAATTAAAATTGCTGCAAAAAGTAAAAAAGTTATACAATTACAAAAACTACAACATTACCAAAAATTTTCGAAATATTACGAAAATAAAAATAATTGTGAAAGTTTTGAAAATAACATCAATTACAAAAAACAAAAATTACAAAGTTTAGACAAAAAATGCGAAAAATTATGAAAATCACATGAATTATATAGTATAATAAAAATACTGAAGTTGCGAACATTACAAAAGTTACACAAATAGCAGAAATTGCAAAAATTACCAGATATGCAAAAATCACGATAGTTTAGAAAAATGCAAAAACTAGAAAATAACAAATTTTGCAACAATTACAGCAGCTATAAAAATTGCAAATGGAAAAAAAATAACAAAAATAATGAAAATTATTTAATTGACATAAGGGAAAAAATTAAAAAAATTTCATAAATGACAATAGTAGAAAACGATAAAATTGATGAAAGTGGCAAAAATTACAAAAGCGACAAAATTGAAATGAAATCAAGTAAAAAACAATGATAAAAAAAATGACGAAAGTGTCAAAAATTACAAAAAAAAAGACGAACAAAAACGACCAAAATAATGAAAATGGCTGAAACGACCAAAATTACTGAAATGTGACAAAACTAATCGAAAAAGGCAAAAATAATAGACAACATAAGCAATAAATATATCCAAATGAATATGAATGACGGAATTGACTAAAACGACCAAAAAACTGAGATAAGATATAAATACTCAAAAAAGGACAAAAATATTAATAAAAATGACAAAAACTACATGGATTAGAATTGCGATTCCTGAAATGGCGAAAATTATATAAATGTCAAAAGTTAAAAAATATCAAAAATTACAGATAATAATACATAAAACGACGAAATTTATGAAAGAAACAATTTCCAAAAATAACAATAACGACAAAATTGAAAAAAAAAATGAGTGAAAAACAAAGATAGAAAAATAACGAGTATCAAAAATCACCAAAAATTATCAAGAACGACCAAGCTGATTTTGAAATGACAAAAAAAATACTAAAACGACCAAAATTACGGACATTTGACAAAAATAATACAAATAACAAAATGAACAGAAATGACAAAAATGGAACAAAAAATGACAAAACGACGAAAATGACAAAAGCAAATTACAAAAATTACATAAATGAAAAAAGTGGAAATAGGACAAAGTTGACCAAAAAAACATAGATATAGGTATGGCAAAAGTGTTAGAGGTTAGAGATAAGATATAAATACTCGAAAAAGGACAAAAATATTAATAAAAAAGACAAAAACTACAAAAACTACATGGATTAGAATTACAATTCCTGAAATGGCGAAAATTATATAAATGTCAAAAGTGAAAAAATATCAAAAAATACAGATAATAATACATAAAACGACGAAGTTGATGAAAGAAACAATTTCCAAAAAAAACAACGACAAAATTGAAAAAAAATTGAGTGAAAAACAAAGATAGAAAAATAACGAGTATTAAAAATCACCAAAAATTATCAAGAACGACCAAGCATTCCCACCGTATCTGTCGACGCGATCGGATGTGTATTCGCTTTAATCCAGTCCAGTACAGTCCGCATTAATCCGCTTTCAAGGTCGTTCTTTTGTTTTCGCAGTGTCGATTGTGATCGGACACTCGGGTGTGCGAGTGAGTTGAGTTTTTTTTGCACCGAGTTAGATATCGTGATTTGTGCTTTTTCTTCGTGGAGGTTTTTTCACCGTCACACAGCCATAGATAGACAATTGTGATTGTGCTTTTTTCCTCACGGAGTTTTAGGCATCTATTGAAGAGGCAATCGACCAAGATCAGGTCTTGGTGGCCGTTTGTTTTTGCAGCCGAACAAGCTAAGTATTGTTTGTATTTTGTTGCTATCCTCTGATTATTTCACTTACACCATACATAATCAAATCTGTGCGGAGATAGCTCCGTGTAATAATAATGGTTCCCCCCCCTCCGGATGAAAAAATGGAGACAGATCCAAAACCACCCCCACTTGTCCCTACCCCTTCAGCTGACAATAAGATTCCGAGGGTAAAGAAGTATCCCGATGATCCTTTGCTTTCGACCGGTTCCTGTGTGGTCTATTTCCGGACCAAGAACAACAACAAATTTAACCTTATAAAAATATCTCACGAATTGACTTCACGATACTCTACTATTACACGTATTGATAAAGTACGCCCAGGGAAGCTTAGGGTCTTGTTAACCAGCTCAAAGCAGGCTAACGAGATCGTTCAAAGTGATCTTTTTGCGCGGGAGTATTGTGTCTACGTGCCAGCCCGCGAAGTAGAAATAGACGGCGTAGTCACAGATGCGAGCCTGACATGCGAAGATCTTCTTAAGTACGGGGCCGGCGGTTTCAAAGACCCCGTACTTAAGAATGTAAAGATACTGGATTGCAAACGGCTGCATTCAGTGTCGATCGCCGGGGATGGTACAAAATCCTATCCCCAATCAGACTCTTATCGAGTGACCTTCGCCGGCTCGGCATTACCCAACTACGTTCTCCTGGACCGGGTTCGTCTGCCTGTTCGTCTCTATGTGCCGCGGGTCATGAATTGCTCCAATTGCAAACAATTGGGGCATACAGCCTCTCATTGTGGTAATAAGTATCGTTGTGCTAACTGTGGAGGGGCTCACGCGGATGGCTCTTGCGGGAAGAGCATCGAAAAGTGCCTCTACTGTAGAGAGGACCATCATGACCTCGCGGCATGCCCTGCGTACAAACTGCGAGGAGATAAATTGAAACAGTCTCTCCAGTCTCGTTCCAAACGGTCTTTTGCAGAAATGCTCAAGAGTGCTACGCCACCTAAACTCACCGGAAACCTTTACGCTTGCTTGTCAACTGACGAGTGTGATTCTGACGATCCCCAAGAAGGTACATCTTCGGCAGTCCCTCACAGCTATAGGAAGAGGATAAATATTTCCTCTCACAAGCTCCCTAGCAAGGGTTCGAAGGTATCTTCTGAGGGTCCCCCAAAAGTAACAGCAATGGGAAGTGCTGGTAAAATGAAAAAACCAAAGCAAACAGCTCCTGATCTTGAGAAACTCAGATCTAAAAAGGAATTCCCGGCACTTCCTGGGTCATCAAAATCCCCAAGTGTCCCAGAAAACCAACCAGAAAATCGACCGAGTGCTGGATTCATAAAATTCTCGGATATTGTGGACTGGATTTTCACAACTTTCAATATTTCCGACCCCCTGAAACAGCTTATGATGAGTTTTATACCCACAGTCAAAACATTTCTGAAGCAGTCAACTGCAAAATGGCCCCTCATTTCAGCGATTGTATCCTTCGATGGCTGATTTATTGAACGAGGTAATGGATCCGATCACTGTTTTACAGTGGAACTGTAGAAGTATCATACCGAAAATAGACCCCTTCAAAGTATTAATAAACATCTTGGAGTGTGACGCATTTGCCTTATGCGAAACATGGCTAACTTCTGAAATGCCAATTACCTTCCATGATTTTAATATAATCCGCTTGGATCGAGAAAACCCCTACGGAGGAGTACTTTTAGGGATCAAAAAGTGCTATCCCTTCTACCGGATAAACCTCCCTTCGATACCAGGTGTTGAAGTTATTGCATGTCAAATCACAATGAAAGGCAAGGACCTTTGCATTGCTTCCGTATACATTCCCCCAAGAGCTTCGATTGGGCACCAACGGCTTTGTGACATCATGGAGCTCCTTCCTAAACCTACGTTAGTTTTAGGAGACTTCAACTCTCATGGTACGGGATGGGGCTGTCTTCAGGATGACAACAGATCAACTCTGATCTATGACCTTTGCGATAACTTCAATATGACAATTTTAAATACGGGAGAAATGACACGGATTCCTGCACCACCAGCAAGACCAAGTGCGCTGGATCTTTCCATTTGCTCGACATCGCTACGGTTGGATTGCACGTGGAAGGTAATCCCTGATCCCCACGGTAGCGATCACTTGCCTATCGTCATCTCAATTGCCACCGGATTAAGACCATCGAAGACAATCAATGTTTTGTATGACCTCACACGAAATATTGATTGGAAAAGATATGCAAACTCTATATCTGAGAAAATAGAATCAACACAAGAACTTCCTCCGGAGGAAGAGTACACGTTTTTGGCTGGCTTGATTCTCGGAACCGCGATTCAAGTTCAGACGAAACGTGTACCGGGCGCGAAAACTAACATCCGTCCTCCCAACCCGTGGTGGGACAAAGAGTGCTCAGAGTTAAACGCTAAAAAATCTGCAGCGTATATCATTTTTAGAAAAAACGGAACACCTGATAATTATCGGAATTACGCGGCGTTAGACATGCAAATGAAGAACCTAATTAAAGCAAAGAAACGCGGATACTGGCGCCGTTTCGTTGACGGATTAACAAAAGAAACATCGATGAGCACTCTTTGGAACACAGCCCGACGAATGCGCAATCGAAACACCACGAACGAAAGCGAGGGATATTCTAACCGCTGGATATTCGATTTCGCTAAAAAAGTGTGTCCCGACTCTGTTCCGGACCAGAAGATCTCCCGCGTCGCGACAGCGAATACAAACGAAACACCGTTTTCGATGGTAGAGTTTTCTCTTGCACTCTTGTCGTGTAACAATAAAGCCCCGGGGCTAGACAGAATCAAATTCAACTTGTTGAAAAATCTGCCTGACCCTGCCAAAAGGCGCTTGTTGAATCTATTCAACAAGTTTCTTGAGGGTAATATTGTCCCTCATGACTGGAGACAAGTGAGGGTTATCGCCATTAAAAAACCAGAGAAACCTGCCTCCGACCACAATTCGTATCGGCCGATTGCTATGCTTTCCTGTATCCGGAAATTGCTTGAAAAAATGATTCTCTTCCGCCTAGACAATTGGGTCGAGACCAATGGCTTGCTTTCAGATACACAATTTGGTTTTCGCCGGGGCAAAGGAACGAACGATTGTCTTGCGTTGCTCTCAACCGAAATTCAAATGGCATTTGCCCGTAAAGAACAAATGGCATCAGTCTTCCTAGATATCAAGGGGGCTTTCGACTCAGTTTCAATACATATCCTATCTGAGAAGTTGCATAAGCATGGTCTTTCACCAGTTTTGAATAACTTTTTGTATAATCTATTGTCCGAGAAACATATGCATTTTGCGCAGAATGATTTGTCGACAATACGATTCAGTTACATGGGTCTTCCTCAGGGCTCATGTTTAAGCCCCCTTTTATACAATTTTTACGTAAACGACATCGACAAATGTATAAACACATCTTGCACGCTAAGACAACTTGCCGACGACAGCGTTGTGTCCATTATAGGACCCAAAGCTGCCGATCTCCAAGGACCATTACAAGATACCCTCGACAACTTGTCGACATGGGCTCTTCAAATGGGTATCGAGTTCTCTACGGAGAAAACTGAGCTGGTTGTATTTTCAAGGAAGCGAGAACCAGCACAATTACAGCTTCAACTAAGGGGTGAAACCATAGCTCAGGCCTTCACATTTAAATATCTCGGGGTCTGGTTCGACTCCAAAGGCACGTGGGGATGTCAAATTAGGTATCTGAAACAAAAATGCCAGCAGAGAATTAATTTTCTTCGCACAATAACCGGAACTTGGTGGGGTGCTCACCCAGGAGACTTGATCAGGCTGTACCAAACAACGATATTGTCCGTGATGGAATACGGATGCTTTTGCTTCCGATCCGCGGCGAACACCCATTTCATCAAGCTGGAAAGAATTCAGTATCGTTGCTTGCGTATAGCCTTGGGTTGCATGCAGTCGACTCATACGATGAGTCTCGAAGTGCTGGCGGGCGTTATACCACTTAAAAACCGATTCTGGGATCTCTCATATCGATTGCTGATTCGATGCAATGTCTTGAATCCGACGGTGATTGAAAACTTCGAAAGGCTTGTCGAGCTCAATTCTCAGACCCGTTTTATGTCCTTGTATTTTGATTACATGGCTCAGAATATTAATCCTTCTTCGTTTGTTTCCAACCGTGCTCATTTCTTGGATACTTCTGATTCTACTGTGTTTTTCGACACATCCATGAGAGAAGAGATTCGTGGGATTCCGGATCACGTACGCCCTCAAGTGATCCCTAATATTTTTTATTATAAATTCAGAGCAGTTGACTGTGAAAGGATGTTTTACTCTGATGGGTCAAATCTCAACGGATCCACAGGCTTTGGTATCTTCAATAAAAACATCACCGCTTCGTACAAACTCAGTGATCCGGCTTCAGTCTACGTCGCAGAATTAGCTGCTATTCAGTATACTCTTGAGATTATTGAAAATTTACCCAAAGACCATTACTTCATTGTCACGGATAGTTTAAGTTCAATAGAAGCTCTCCGTTCAATGAAGCCAGGAAAGTATCCCCCATATTTTCTGGGGAAAATACGGGAACACTTGAGAACTTTATCTGGTCGGTCTTATTTAATATCCTTAGTCTGGGTCCCTTCGCATTGTTCCATTCCGGGAAATGAAAAGGCAGACTCATTGGCTAAGATGGGTGCATTAGAAGGTGAAATTTATGAAAGACCAATCTGCTTCAATGAATTTTTTAGCATTTCTCGTCAGAGGACACTCGAAAGTTGGCAAACTTCATGGAGCAATGACGAACTGGGAAGATGGCTATACTCCATTGTTCCCAAAATATCGACGAAACCTTGGTTCAGGGGGATGAACGTGAGTCGCGATTTCATTCGTGTGATGTCTCGACTCATGTCAAACCACTACACATTCAACGCACATCTCCGGCGTATTGGGCTCACGGAGAGCGGTCTCTGCACCTGTGGCGAGGGTTATCAGGACATCGAGCATGTCGTGTGGTCGTGCGTAGAGTATCGCGACGCCAGGTCGAAGCTACTGGAATCCCTTAGGGCCCGAGGTAGACCACCTGAGGTTCCGGTCCGAGATGTGATGGCGAGTCGGGATAGTTCATATATGTTTCTCATATATCAGTACCTTAAACACATTAATATCCAAGTGTAATCTGATATACCTCGCTCAGAAAGTATAATCTCCACCTACAGGTTCGACACTAATATCCGCCCGATTCTCTCGATCCCCGTCCCTGTCCACCATCTTCATTGGAACTAACAAGATCTTTTTTTTTTGTCACTAACTATTCGTTCCCCCTTTCTCCGTCTCTTCACCATCTCGATGGCAACTAATTAGATCTTTGTAGTTTTCAGACATTTTGTTTCCATACCCCCTATTTACCTCGGTTTCCACAATATTTACTTTTTTTTTTCATTCTCTTCCGTAACATCACCATCACCGTCTACGGTTCTACGCTCCAGTCGATGACCAGCATGCGGGCCACCCGCCGGGCCTCGTAGCCTGGGGGTGTTTCCCGCGGACCCACACGAACCGAAAGGAATCGGCCATAGATAGCGCCATCTGGAAGACCCATGCAACATACAATGGATTCTAGAAAATCTAAGACGACATAATCTAATGATACTATTGTAGTTTTAAGTTAGTCGTTAATTAAGATTAGAAAATACCCTTGGCATCTTAGAGCTTAGGCAGTGTGCCTAAAAATATATTATATTGTTGAATAAAAAAAAAAAAAGAACGACCAAGCTGATTTTGAAATGACAAAAAATATACTAAAACGACCAAAATTACTGACATATGACAAAAATAATAAAAATGACAAAATGAACAGAAATGACAAAAATGGAACAAAAAAATGACAAAACGACGAAAATGACAAAAGCGACAAAAATGCGGAAATTACAAAAATTTCATAAATGAAAAAAGTGGAAATAGGACAAAGTTGGCAAAAAAAAACAGCAAAAGTGTTAGAAATTACTAAAAATAACAAAAAATATCAAACTGATATTTATGAAAAATATTTTGATCAGACAGAAATGACTAAAACGCTTAAAGTGACTGAAATATGACAAATAATAAAAAAGACAAAAATGTTAAAAAATAAAAAAAAGAAAGTATCAGGAATCAGAACAAATTGGTTCAAATGGCTCGTTCCCCTTGATATTTGGAGATTTGTGCCATTAAGGTCGACCGAATTATCAAGATGGCAAAGGTGTGATAAAATTTTACTGATATTACTAAACAGTGAAAATGATTAAACTGATTAAAATTACTAAAATATCTAAAATGACAAAAAAACTAAATTGAAAAAGTTGCTTTAAATTGCAAAAATAATCCGTATACAATTATAGGTTTGCCATACTGTAGACATGCACAAAGTTTCATCCAGATCGAAACAAATCGATTCTGATTTTACCACTTTTTCTACAGTTAATTGGTGAAATTACTTCAAAGAGATATTTTTCGGGCACAAACAAATTGGTGTAATTTCGGGTACTAAAACATAACAGATAATAAAGACAATAAAAATTAACAAAATCCAGACAAAAAAGACCAGTCTATCCAAAAACAAATTCCCCGATCACTGACCCAAACTGCGTTCGTAAAAAAAAACGATTATCATCATCTCCCGATAAATGTTCGTGGTCGTGAAAAACCACAAAAACCTCAACAACCATAGATCACACCACGGTCCAGACAAACGGATTCTCGGCGACCGGCAAACCACCGGCCGACCGGACAGCGATGCTATTTTTAATGAGTTATTTCTGGTCGGCCCCCTTCCCCTTTCATCGAGACCCAATCCGTACCCCTTGTTGTTGATGCAATGGTTCAGTTCGGGAAAGAAAACGGAACCACCTGACCACCACCGACAGACACACGACGACCGGTGCGATCCCGCCAAGCCAATTGTTGCAACCAGCCAGGGGTCAACCCGATCACGATCAAGTGCCCGAGTCTTGCCGCCGATCGCCGACGCCCGTGTGCTTTCCCCGGTCCCGGTCAAGGGAAGCGTGAAGTTTCAGCATGACGCTTTTCGCTGGCAGCACCAAATGTGGTAAGACGGTAAGAAACGGAAGAATCATCATAAGTGAAACCATTCTCTTCGGTTTGCTGGTCAATTTAATTAGTTTTCTCGCAACCGCATCACGCCACGGTGCACTGGAGAAATGGGAGGGTCCGCCGGAGGGTCGCCCAACCGGAAACTACACTAGATAGCCGTCTGGATGAGTCTGCAAAGCCCGTTCGGAGTGTTTTTTTCAAGTGCTTGAGTTTGGCTCCCGATGTCGTAATGCAGTTCAACCTATGCGGAATAGTTGTTATTGGAATAAGTTAAAAATAACAACGGTCCTAGTGTGCTGTCTTACGACAATGATTCGTCAATTTCTTTCAAACAAAAACACAATGATAAATACCTCGCCGTCGCAGTAAATATTTGTCAGCTACAACCAAAACAATAGCCTACAAAGTTGATGGCTGAACCTCACCGGTGACGTCCGTCATTGCACTTAATGACGGAAGGCGACGGCGAGCATCCAACCGGAATCCATCCCCTCGCGACAGCAGCTGATGCTGACAGGTTGCACTTTTACTTAGCATACCATTCTCGATTCCAAACGTATGCCGTTTTGCATTCAACGCAACTCGGAATGGTATCCAGACGGAAAACGGGAAAAGCATAAATAAAAGTCCGTTACAGATTGATTTCTGGTGCGTCATCAGACAGCGTCTGGGGCACCTTGACAGGTGCGATAAACCCGAAAGGGATCGAAAAGAAGTTTTCGATAAATATTGTACAATTATAACAGGTTTTCATTTTGTTGACGTCACAACAATATTTGTCAAACAATATCTTTCATTCGTTTCTTACAATCGATGTTATTAAATTATTAGCTTTGCCTAATATCTACACTGATTCTCGATGGAATTTTGATAACTTGATGACATAAATTTCATTGGTCACACACAAACATTTAATTTCATGAAACACTTGCCATCAATGATCTCATTGATCTAGAAGACACTGAATAAACTGTTGAAAAGAAACACCTAAACTTATTTCTTAACTAATTGAGAATAGCCCTGAAAAGGGCCATTATTTAGTTTGAACGAAATAAGTATTCGAAGGCTGGGAAACGTGAAATGTGATTCAGAGCCAAACCTATAGAATTCAGATCTTCAAAAAGATATGCGCGAGGACGATGATATGTAAAAAAACCTTTCAAAAATTCATCCAAGTAGTGACAAATAGTAATATAGCTTCATCTATAGTTAACGGCAGTAAAAACTGATAATTTAGTGATTTTTGTACCTCAAAGGTATCGGTTTGTGCTAAGCGTGCACATGACTATTTTGATTTTTTTAATGTTTCGTCTTCGACTCATCAGTGCATTAGCAGTTCATATTGGACTGCTAATGTCATCTCGCTAATTCCAACAAATGAAAATAGTCATGATCGCTTAACCCAAATCGGTACCTTTGAGGTACCAAAAGCTCTAAATGTCTACGGCCATAAAGTCTTTTCGTCTGAGACGTCAGATTTCTATTCGAGTATTCGAGCCAGTATGGAAAATGGATTCTAATGAAAACGTTGTGAGAAATACGAAATAGTCCAGTTGAGTTCGAGTTCCATTTCTGAAGTTTACTGTTTCTCAATCTTTAATCTTCCCCACTTTCATTTATCTACTGTTTTCCCATTTATGTTTCGCTTGACTGAGGTAAGTGGGTAGACTAATAAATCAAACGATTTTCATTTATTTTGAACTAACTATACTTTTCTATTTTGTAGTTATGCGGGTTTAACATTTTTCTCCTTTATGTCGTGAATACGACTTACTTAACTATGGGGCGTCTTTTCAAAATTAGCCATATGAAAGAATGGGCAGAACTTAATCGTGAATATCTCGACTTGTATTAACGGCAGCAACATAATTCTTTCACTATTTCATCAAAAATATGATCAGGAATTTAGGATAATATTTTGAACAGTGTGAGATAACCACAAACAACTCAAAAATTAGGTTTTCTGAAAATTTGAAAACAACGCGGAAAACTCTTTACTTTCGCTTCTCGGGTTTCTCGCGCAAGGACGACGATTTTGAGGTGGTCATCCAAACAGCGGCATCGAAGAGCGCATCTTCTGCGTGGTTGAAAATCTCAAACGCTCAGGTCGTAGTTCTCATTTGCTTTCGGCCGTCGAGGCGAGAAGACGCATTGAACCTGTTTCGCATCATTTGGCACTGCGAGCGGATGTGTTGCGGTTTGTTCGCAAAGCTAGTTTCAATTCAAGTAAGAGCTATTGCATCAGACAGCAGAGCTGCTGGTCGTTTGCATTGGAAAGAAAGAAAACGGACAACAGAAAGTGGACAACATATAAAATCAGCCGTTCTGATGGCTCCAAATGTTATCTAAAGAACTATAAAGATTGTTTCTTTGTAAATCGAAGGTAAAAATTATCAGTTTAGTGAAAAACCAAAATAATTTGATTTGCTTCGTGCACTTTTCGCTGTGCTAAATATCGTAGAGAGTTCCACAATTTGATAGTTTCCTTCAATGAAATATGCAAATCCTAAATGAGATAATCGACGTCAAAAATCGTTCAAAATTTTAGTAGTGAAAAGGGGGAAAGTTTCGCAATTCACACAATCGATCAACTATCAATTCGAATTCGAAAGTGTAATAAAATCGTGTCAGTTTTATTCGTATTCACGACATCCAGTTACACCCGTACTTTTTTATCACATTTTTTATCACTTTTATCCATTTTATCACTTTTTTCATTTTTTCCATTTGCTTTTTTCCCTTTTTCAACATTTAGGCATTGTAGTGAATTTTTATCATAATGCAATTAATGATTAACGGTTTATTTCATTCGGAGTATTTTTGAAAATTTTATTATTTTGCTAATTTTACTATTTTTGTGATTTTTTTTTGGGAACTTTTTTATTTTCATTTTTATGATTTTTGTTTTTTTTCTCTACTTTATCACTTTTGTCATAATGAGTCATGGTCATGGTCAAATTATTCGGCTTAGGGTTTTTAGTCATTTAAGTATTGCTTTAATTTTAGTATGTTTGGTCATTCAAGCCAATTGTCATTTCAATCATTGTAATCAGTTTAATTATTTCATTATAGTTTAATTATTTAACCATTTTAGCCATTTTTGGTATTTTTGTAATTTGTGACTCTTTTATTATTTTTAAGCTTGTCATTTTTATTATTATTATTGAATTTGTTATTTTTGGTATTCTTGTCTTATTTAACATTTTTGTCATACTTTAGTAAGGATCAGGGTCATTTCGCCGAAAGCCATTTCGCCGAAAGCCGTTTCGCCGAAAGGGTTATTTCGCCGAATGTCATTTCGCCGAATGGGTCACTTCGCCGAATGCCATTTCGCTGAAAGCCATTTCGCCGAAAGCCATTTCGCCGAAAGCCATTTCGCCGAAAGGGTCATTTCGCTGAATCCTGAAATCGTAATTAGAATAAATTTAAATTAAAGACAAACGAAAGATGATAGCGTTAACGCCCGTTTTGTTGACCTACCATTGTACTTCTTGAATAAAGATTGATTCATAAACCTTAGAAAGTAGTTCCCAAGAAAACTTGTTGACTATTAGCTAGTAAACACCAAAGCAATTGCATAGGTGTATCTACCAGGCAAATGTGGGTGGTATTCTTCGTTTATTGAGTGAAAATGAAAAAATATCTAATGCGGCTACGCCACATCGTTTTGGTTCATGTGCTGTCCGACCTCGCTACCGCTCGTTCGGACCTAACTAAAGCAAAGAAACCTAGCTTTGAGTAGACCGGGCAAACGAGGCGGTTACAGGTTTGTATGCAAGAGGCCGCCGCTTCCGACTGCGGGTCGGCGGCCGACTCAGCTGGCGTCGGCTCGGCGGCTTTTTTATGTGGCTGCGCCACATCAGTTATACAGGAGACATAACATGCAGGAGATATGACCCATACGGCGAAATTACCCTTTCGGCAAAATGACCCTTTCGGCGAAATGACCCTTTCGGCGAAATGACCCTTTCGGCGAAACGACTTTCGGCGAAATGACCTATTCGGCGAAATGACTTTCGGCGAAATGGCATTCGGCGAAACGACTTTCGGCGAAATGGCTTTCGGCGATATGACCCGCTCCCCTTTAGTAATTCTAGTCATTTTGGTATTTTATTTTTCATTTCAGTATTATTATTATTTAAGACACTTTAGTAAATTTGATCAGTTTATCGGTTTTTGTGGACTTTTGAAATCATTTACCATTTTTATATCTTTTTTTTTGTCATTTATTTTCGATTCTGTCGTTTTTGTCATTTTTTAATTATTTTGAAATTTTCGTCAATGTTGTAGTTTTTCCACATTCATTTATGTAATTTTTTGTCATTTTTGGCATTTTCTTAATTATTGTAATTTTTGTGAATTTTATCAGTTTTGTGATTTATTAATTTATTTTAGCTTTTGTAATTGTTATATTTGTTGACATCTTTGTAATTTTGATAATTTGTGCATTTTTTTGTCATTTTCATCGTTCTGGTGAATTTTGTCATTCATCACTTTTTATCATGTTTACACCTTTCGTTATTTTTGTCTTTCGATACACTCGACAAATTTGTCGAATACGCATTATTTTTTTTTCATTTTTTTGTAAATTGTCATTTTGTTTTGGCCATTACAGTCATTTCTTTATTATTTGTTATTTGTAATTTATATAATTGTTTTTAAATTTTGTATTTTTACAAATTCTATAACTTTTGTGGTTATTGTATCGTAATTAACGGCTTTTCTCAGTCTAAAAACTGAGACAGACGATTTGTTTTTTAATTTTCCCGACGTTTCGGCCGTTTTTGATGGTCTTTTTCAAGGGAAAACTACGGAAGTGAAGTGGGAAAAAATACAATAATAACATAAATAGCAACAAGAATAAAAACCAACATAAATGATAACAATGACAATTGAATCGACAAAAATTGCTAAAATAAATTGTGAAAAAATACAAAGATGATAATAACTTCGAAATGAATAAAACTGCCAAAAATGACCAAAGTTACAAAAAAAAAACGACAAGACAAAACTTATGAAAATGCAAAAAATAACAAAAGTGGTAAAATTGGCAACAATGATGACGAATATGATAAAAATTAATAAATAAAAAGACAAAAATACCCGATGAATGAAACTGACAAATAGGATTTACAATACGGACAGAGAATTAAAGAAACCACATTAATGACAAAATTGACCGAACTGATAAAAATAGCAAAAGTTACACGCAGTAGACTGATCTTTGTTTGTTTGTTTGCAGTTTAAATTGTGTTAATTTTTATTGTCCTTATCTGGTTTTAGTATTCAAAATCATGCCAATTTGATGGAGCCCATAAAAATATCTCTTTTGAATCATTCCAAAAAATCTCAAATCAGTTTCCAATGACAAAGCAGAAAGTGAGACTTGTGCCGCGGTGTGTGTGTTTGTTTTCTGTTGAATGGGTTTCCATAGAGACAGAGGACTATTATTAAATGCCGTGGCGGCCAAGTAAAGCGTTTGATTGGCAAAACAATTTCCCCCCGTTAGTAGCTAGCTACGGGTTCGAGTCCCGTCGCTGCGGTAACATTTTCACGGTTTTCATTACGTAGTTGCATTCACTTAATTTTTTTCAAAACTAGTGTAAACTGATTTAAGTTGTGATTAAGATTGCTTTATTTCTATCAGTTCGTTAACTTATATATCCTATGCTTTACTAGCCTAGTCAAATAGTTTTTACAATTGGGATTACTGAGAATCTGGGAGGAGGAGTTAGAAAGCGCAGTGTAAATCGGGTTTAACCAATGGGACTCGTTGTATCGTGTCGGCCATTGTATATTTTGTGAGTAAGAGAGGAAATAAGCTTCTTGATGAGAGTGAGCGGGTGTGATACGGAGAGGAGAGGGCGATAGCATGTTGGATTATTCTCGTGAGTAGCGGTTTGAGTTAGTGTGTGCTCCTGAGTTACTGTTATTCTAGGTCGTGCTGGCTGGTATTCAATTGTGGACATGAGGGACGTCAAGAAGAGGGAAGTAACACAGTCGGTTATGTTTATTTTGTGTGTTCTGCCTTTTTGATGACATAACGATTTCAAACTTGATGCTTCCTTGTTTCTGCAGTCGAATTTTATGACCATGGTGTTTCTTTCTCTAGGTCACCGGAAAGTGCAAGTGTTGATATTTTAGTTGCCTTCATGTAGGTAATGTATTTATTTTATGTAGGTTTCTAGGTTTTCGTGGAATGGTGCTTTTACGGGATTTTGTCAAGTGCGTGTGGTCTGGGGTGTGTGAAAGATTTAGTCTTGAATGTTCATATTACATGGTCTGGAATGTGTGAGGAGATTTAGTGTTAAAGGCTCATATTACACTAGCTCAAGACGGCTAGTTCGAGAAAAATATGGATTACGGTGGATCACGAAATAGTTGATCGAAGTAGTGTCCCATGTGGCAAAATCATTCAAGGTTGACCAGGTGGCGAGCTGACAGCAGACGAAAAGTGATGAAATTAAATGCCGTGAGTGGTTGATGCAACCAAAAGTCATCCTAATGGACGACGAAACGTACAATGAAGCGGACGCCAAGCAGATTAGTGATCTGGAGTTTTTTGTTTGTAAGTCCCACCTAGATGTTCCCGGAAAGTTCCGGAAGAAAAAGAACAACAAATTTACCAAGAAGTTCTTGATGTGGCAGGCGATTTGTGATTGCGGCATATTCACCAAGTTGTGCTTAACGATCGGTACCATAAATGGGCAAATATGCAAATAAGGATGCCTCCAGAAGCGCCTGGTGCCCTTCCCCGCCGTTCCACGAAGGTGACACTCTGTTTCGGCAGGATTTGTCATCGTGCCATGTCGCGAAACCGGTGATGCAGTGGCCAACGTTGTTGTTTTTGAGACGAAGGAACCAAATCCACCAAACTCGTCAGAACTTCGCATAATAGAAGTCAGAGTTTCTAGCAGAGTCAATTCTTTCCAGTGTAAGACTCGATCTAGAAGTTTTTCAGTATTTTTATTGAAAAATTTTACTGATGCTGTAAAGATCACTGTTTTTTTTTTGCAGGCTTTGTCCTTTTTCATTAACTATTCGAAAAAAAAATGATGAAAATAAATAAAAGACAGTCTATAATTGTATACTTATAGACTGTCTTTTCACACAACCCGGCTAAACTCTTGAATATTGTTCGACGACATGCGAGGGTTAGCGTTGTGAGCTGTTTGTTGACATAATTGACATGCAGTCAGTTGATTGTCGTATGTTACCATCGATTTTCGTGGGTAAATTTCGATCCTAATTGAAGACAACGATAGAAGGATCAGAATTCTCTATTTGCAACGCTTGGATTCCGGAGGCAAGAGGCAAACATTTCTTCATACGATCTGAGAAGGATGTTCGGAATTTATATATGTTGTCCATAAAATATTTATCAAAAGGATTACAACACTAACCATACGTATATTAAGTATTGGTTTCAAAGACTTTTGCCCTTTTGTATGGTCAAATTTCATAGTGGAAAGCTGAAGCAACTACCAATTAACCTAATCCACCACTTCAGAGTGGTCGTTTATAGTTTCCGCATGCTTGTCCTAACCGACATCGTTTCATCGGATTCCACCAGACGCTGCTGGCCCAGAGAGAGAGAGAGAGAGAGAGACAACATTGTGGCACAACTTTTGACCGAGTTTCCAGTAGTGCACGTTTCACGCAGACCGCCGTCGTCTGCACAGCTTCCGGTTAGTCATTCAGTTCGTCGTTTTTTTTTTGTTAGTGCTGTTTCATTTCGCGAAACTATTCCACCAATGAGCACCAAAAAGGTACAAGACGAAGAAGGTCTTTTCTTAATGACTAAACTAAAACAAAAAAAACGATGTCCACAAAACGTTGTGTGTCACACAATAAAAAAAAAACGCCAATTGAAGATGCGAAACATGTGCTCCAAGGCTTGTCCAAGAATTAATAATTTAGTATCAAAACCTGCCAGCCAACGGGAAGCCAAACATTTCGTTCCGTTCAAAATGGAATTGTTTAAATACGAAGTAATAAATATGCATAAATATTTGCCACATGCCGTGTCTTGAGTAAACATTTGCAACTGATGAACAAGTGAAACATTTTCCCTTTTTTGGTTGGAAATTTCCACCGAGAAAACTGATGATATTTAGCTAGGAAGGAATCATCAAAGAATAGGACAAGAAGAGCAAACCAAAATTATTCGACGTTTCTGACTAGACAATAGACGAATGAAAAGGAAGAAATGAAACCGATAATTAAGTTAAAATGAGATCACTTCAATTTATCATAATTGAGAGGTCGAGTCACGTTCCAGTGGGCCCGAAGGGAAACATTAAAAAATAAAAACAAAAAGCAAAACTTAATGGTGCAAACCATGAGTGACGGTAGCAAATCGCTAACGTACTGCAATTATACTCATTTTCAAAATGATTGCTATTTGACTTTTCACTAGAAATGAAAAAAAAAAAATTTCTGTTTCGTGGATTTAGAAATAGCTAAAATTGTTTCTGATTTTTTCGCACTGCGATCGTTTTGGGTTTTTAGGTTTTGGACAGAGGAAAAAAACGGAGAAATTAATGCCGGACAACGACCCAAGTGAGCAAAACTAACTATATGTGTAAACCGATCACTATCCCATTTTACGAGTCGTGAAATTTCGGTCGGTTATCAAATGATGTTTTTCTTTCATTTTTGTCTGGTGCAAGGCCGCATTACAAGACTGCTCGAGCCTCCGATAGACAGATGATGAACAGAGGAGAAAAGTGCACACTTTGGGTAATTTTTAATACAAACTGCACTCTAAATGTCGTGTAGTATAAGTTCTGTACATCAACAATTTTGTTTCCGGTAAATACGTCATCAAACAAAATTGCGTCATCAAACTGCTGGTCAGCATTTAATCGTCAATATCTCTTATTGTATGTAAGACAGAAACATAATTTTTTCTGCATTCCATCGGAAATATATTCAGCTATTTATGATCAAATTTTCAGTAGTATGACATATCCAAAAATAACTCAAAGCTGACGTTTTCTAAAATGTTTGGTATGAACCAGCATTAAGGTAAAATTCAGTGCCAAAGTAAGGCGCGCAAAATCTCAACCGCATGAATTGAACGAATCAAAGCGTACCGTGCAAAACCAACACATAGAAATATGGAATATTGACGTAGGACAACGGCAGATCGCCATCTACGTCAAGACAAGGGAACTACACCCGGCATTATTCAACTGGTGCTTCAGTCAGTGACGAATATGAGGCAGCGTTTGTCAAGCCTAAACGCAGAAAAACAACAACTAGTTTTTCTGTGAGCAAATCTGCTGCAGTGGGAATTTCGCTTCAAACAAGAGCGATTGCGTCATCAACCTGCTGGTAAGTGGACAACGATGGGGAACATTATACAAAATCAGCCATTTTAATGACTCTAAATGTTGTCTGAAGAACTATTGAGATTAGCTCTTTGCAAATCGGAGGTAAAAACATAAATTTAGTGCAAATCTAATTAGCTTTGTGCAATTTTCGCTGCGCGAAATTCACACCAAACGAGCACTAATAAAGCTAGCATTTGACTGCATCGCTTTCGAGAAAAATGTTCCGAAGAGAGTTTAATATCGTAGAGAAATCCACAATTTGACTCTTCTGAAAGCCACTCAAATATAGATTTGTATGAAATATTGAAATATATCAGCGATTGTACGATTTGTATTATCATTATATTTATTTAATAATTTCTTCTAGGTCAAAGCTCAAACTTACAAATCACTTGGAATGGCGCCCTCCTTCCTGGAACACAAACGTAAACGTAATCATCCGTAACCGAGTATTCATTTCCGGGACTCCAATGCCACTAACGGTCCTTTTCAGGACCCCAAAAGTAACGTAAAAAAATTATTTAGAAGTTCGAGTTCCTAGAATACAAACACAATCTCCCGAAACCGAATGGTCCTTTTCAGGACGACAAAATCTTAAACGATCGAACGGCATCAAATCAGTTAATATCTATACACGTCTCGAATGTAGCCCTACGTCAATTTCGCGGCTATGCCCCTGTCATAACCTACTCCAAGTATTTTCAGTGATCGAGTGCAGTGGGCGTACGACACGTTTTGTTTGCTAGTAAAACAGGCACTAACTGTGGATTGTGAAACCCCTTAAGTATTTTTAATTGACTAATATGAGGGAAACACATTTCTGTTTGTTGTTTAGGACGGTCAATTCGTTGATGTAATTTAAAGAAAAAAAAATCTTTTTATAAACTTTTCCTGTTATGCCGGCAATATCAAGAAATCGGGATGTAATACTTGATGTTGGGGACATACTTGAGTATTTTCATCATACCACATTATTCGCCCATTGTATTTCGCTAGGGATCTGTTTACCGGAAGATCTACGGTGCGTAGGAGATGCGCATGGTTTTGTCTAAGTTGGCCTCTTCGGGTCTTAGCAACAATTTTTCATCCAGCGGTTAATAAGCTAGTTAGTGAAGACATTTGGCTCTCGAATTGTGAGATCTGATTTTGTATCAGATTGAAAGTTTTACAAAATTTGTTACTAGTTGTAATGTTTAATTCTTTAATCCATTCGAAAAGGAAAGAATAACGCGAATATGAACCTAGTAACACTATAACATATTTCGATAAAACTACTTAAAACCCAATAAGTTTTGCTTCAGCTGGCGTTGAATATTCATAATATCTGGAACAAATTTGGATACAGACAAAGATATTTTCATGTTTGCATGTTATTTTTTGTTGCTAAAATCGTTATAAAATTTGTACTAAGTGTTAAAATTTTCTTGTATATACTCTGTAAACTAGTAACTCACAAAATGTAGTCATGTAGCCATTCAATCACATTTTCCACTTGATAAAATTTGTATTAACTCCATTGTGGTTGTCTTGTTTGTCACTTGGGACTTAACTACCAGTGCGATAACAAATTGAAATTATTTTTATTCCTTCTGTACAATTTTCATCTCCCGCTTATTTAATTCTAAATTATTGGCATTTGTGCTAACATATAACCAGCTAAAGTAAAGTAACCATCTGCAAACCTTATATAGGGTTATAGGTTCAGTTTTAATTGTAAGTGTTAAGCCTGATTTTTTTCGTTTGGATCATTGCAATCTTTTGATACAAAAGGTGAGGAGGGTTTATACCTGCTGTAGAGAGAGAGAGAGAGCTTTTCTCTGCTCCCAAAAGCAAGAACTTTTTCAGTTTAAATTGATTTAAATTAAAAATTTGAAATACTGTTACTTAAAAATTACAAATGAGACCTCAGATTTTCTAATTTTTCTGAACGTTTCTAGGATCCGATTTCTGTGTTTGTTCTTTTTTTCAACAATAATTTTGATTCGTGCAATAGTTCTTTTGATGGACAGTTGTGCAATAACAAAGGAGCTTGAAGAACAATTTTAGGGTGATTTTTAGAAGCACTGCTAGTAAACACAATTTTGCTCTTGAATCTAACCTTGCCCTAGCTATTCGTATGATTGTAACATATGAACAGGAAATCTCATAGCGTAATGTATAACAATTTTATTATGATCTATTTATTTGGTTCAGTGTAAAAAATATCAGAAAAAAAAACAAGTAACGCATCATAACGCGTTGTAAAAGGAGAGAAATAAATACAATAAAAAGCTGGCATTAGTTTTTGAGTTATCTACAGTTATTTGGTTGCTACGGAGAAATCCTGGTTCGCTTGCTTCTCTTCGTCATTCTGACTCCTGGTAAAGTTAGTTGACCTTCTGGACTGATTGGGTTCATTGGCCTGTAGTTTTGCTAATTGGTGAGATAACTTATTATTGGCTAACTCTAAGTATAACGTCAATAGATTTGACCATAGAAAAAAATACAGACTTTACTATGTCATACATCTTCAGCGGGCGAACGATAGGAACGAAAATATTAAAATTGTAGAACAGTGGTCAATGATTGGAGGTTTGTAAGTTCGAGCCTTGTTTCTGAAGATATTTTTCTCTTTTTTTTGCGCAATACAATTTTATCATCAAGTGATTCTCAATCTGTCTTTCGTTGAGTATTGGTTATAAGTGTAGCTAAGTTAATGATTATTTTATAAAATTACAAATTAAATCATGAACCTTCAGAGGTCGTCGGTCGCGTTGCGGCGTGGCAGATTTTTTTTTAACTCCGGCAACCCGGCAGCTTCTCCTAGGCCTGACACTGCCGAGCGAGGCCTGTACAGGTTGCAATCCTTGAATCAAAATTAGCAATTGAACTATATTCGAATTTTTTCCTCCAAAAATCCTACGAAATAAATGGTTAAATTTTATTGCAAGAGCCATTGATTAAAATTGTTACGAATAAAATTTATGCTAAAAATCCCAAAATGGAGTAATTGGAGTAAAATAAGCTTATAAAGGGTGATTTTTTTGCTGGTATCTTTTTGGCAAAACTATGTTTGACAGATCATGCGTGAATCGTGACTTGTGCCATTGCACAGTGGTCCAGGAAGCAAAATTAGCAGGAAACAATTGTTTACGCTTTTATTATTGGGCTTAGAAATTTGAAATCTTCGGCACATTAGTTGCAATTAATAAACTGCGTTTTTCGGCCATAGTGGTTTTAGGGTGGTCCTAAAGCAAACTATGAATTAAAAAATTATTTCAAAATCTGAATGAGATAGAACAATGCATCCTTCCACAATAATTTAGAATAATCAATATAAGGCAACTTTGTCGAAGATATTGGTTGTGTATCTTTAACCGTTTTTAAATTAGAACGGTTTACATATTCTAAGTTTGGGTGGTTCTTAAAAAAACAGTTTTTATTCAATAACTTTTTCATTTGAATTTTCTCAATAAAGTAATGTTCTAAGAAATTCAAGAGCCTAAAAAGGCGCAACTTTTGGTGGAAAAATATTGTTTTTATAATACCTGGTTCAATAGTTATGATAGATTTTAACAAAAAAAATACGCCTTTTTTAAATAACGGTTTCCAAAAATGGCGCAACCCGAAAAAAAAAATTCGATTGCATGTGATAGCTTATACATTTTTATATAATATGAGAAAAATTTGGAAAACAGTTATTTTTCTATCTCATTTAAATCAAAATTCCGTTCAAGTATTTTTGTACTTTATCATATAACATCTAGCTTAGTAATATACCAAGGAGTGTTAGAAAAAGGATATTTCATGACAAATATTTACAATCTATTCTTTGGACATTTGTCGTACGCATAATAAGATGTAACTTTTAAACTTTTTATCTTTCTCATAAAGAAAAGTTTTACAATCACTGTGAAAACTGATTTTTGAACAGAGGTCCATAGAGCCGAATATCATATACCAATCAAAAGTGCTTGTGTTTGTCACACTCAGTTTCAATGGGGATCTCAGAGAAATCTCCTAAATTTCATTTCATTTATATGCAATTACATGGTGAAAAGCGCCAACAAATCAATTTCCAAGTGTTTCCTATAAGTGGCCATGGAAAGGAAGGGGATTTTCCAAAACTACTTAGTAAAATTAATTTGAACAATATGTATATTAACGAGTATCATATTACAATATTAGATGCCGTGTATTTTCTGGAAGGAAAACTTTGTTCGTATTTTTGTTTGTTTTGTTTTTCAGAGAAATGATGGGATCGGAAGTCATTAGAAGCCTTAAGAACAGATCTTCTAAATTGACCTGCCTGTTGAATTTTCTTGTATTATTTTCCCTAAATCTTCGAATGCATTTGTTTCTCGTTTCTGCTGCTTCTTCTGAGAACATTCCAATTGGAAGAATTGCATATTGTACAATAGCGACTCCATGCACGAGTAATTTGTGTACAGTTGGTGACAAAGCGTACCAACCATACAACTTGTTGCTTAGCTCATGTGTACTGTTCGTATATATTCCGAAAGACACCACATCGATCTCCATTTTGCTGTTAATTAGACACGAAAGTTATTAACGATTTGACGGGAACTTCTTCACAAGCTTGCTTTATTTGTCGGCGATCCGTAATGAAACTTAATCTTCCAATAGAAGCAGTAGACTCGGATGATGATCCTTCCAAATACGAGTTCGGACTCTCTCCGCTTCATGCGTATATTCGCACTATGGAGTTACTTCTCAAGATTTCTTATCGTTTGTGCTTGGAGAAACCAACGTGGAAAGTTTCAAAGAATAATAATGCAGTGAGTCATCATGAAAAATCAATCCGTTCGGCTCTTCGAGAGCAAATGGGTCTACAATCAGTGAACCTCGGCCAGGGGGAGGAAATTCAAACAGCGGTAATGTTGCGTGGCGGTTTTTTGAAGGAAGAGAAATAGTTGCTAAAATTACAGGACTGAATCATGATTTATTGGAAAGATTTTATGTTATACTATCACTAATTAACAGCAAAATGGAGATCGATGTGGTGTCTTTCGGAATATATACGAACAGTACACATGAGCTAAGCAACAAGTTGTATGGTTGGTACGCTTTGTCACCAACTGTACACAAATTACTCGTGCATGGAGTCGCTATTGTACAATATGCAATTCTTCCAATTGGAATGTTCTCAGAAGAAGCAGCAGAAACGAGAAACAAATGCATTCGAAGATTTAGGGAAAATAATACAAGAAAATTCAACAGGCAGGTCAATTTAGAAGATCTGTTCTTAAGGCTTCTAATGACTTCCGATCCCATCATTTCTCTGAAAAACAAAACAAACAAAAATACGAACAAAGTTTTCCTTCCAGAAAATACACGGCATCTAATATTGTAATATGATACTCGTTAATATACATATTGTTCAAATTAATTTTACTAAGTAGTTTTGGAAAATCCCCTTCCTTTCCATGGCCACTTATAGGAAACACTTGGAAATTGATTTGTTGGCGCTTTTCACCATGTAATTGCATATAAATGAAATGAAATTTAGGAGATTTCTCTGAGATCCCCATTGAAACTGAGTGTGACAAACACAAGCACTTTTGATTGGTATATGATATTCGGCTCTATGGACCTCTGTTCAAAAATCAGTTTTCACAGTGATTGTAAAACTTTTCTTTATGAGAAAGATAAAAAGTTTAAAAGTTACATCTTATTATGCGTACGACAAATGTCCAAAGAATAGATTGTAAATATTTGTCATGAAATATCCTTTTTCTAACACTCCTTGGTATATTACTAAGCTAGATGTTATATGATAAAGTACAAAAATACTTGAACGGAATTTTGATTTAAATGAGATAGAAAAATAACTGTTTTCCAAATTTTTCTCATATTATATAAAAATGTATAAGCAATGTATATGTATAATGCAATCGAATTTTTTTTTTCGGGTTGCGCCATTTTTGGAAACCGTTATTTAAAAAAGGCGTATTTTTTTGTTAAAATCTATCATAACTATTGAACCAGGTATTATAAAAACAATATTTTTCCACCAAAAGTTGCGCCTTTTTAGGCTCTTGAATTTCTTAGAACATTACTTTATTGAGAAAATTCAAATGAAAAAGTTATTGAATAAAAACTGTTTTTTTAAGAACCACCCAAACTTAGAATATGTAAACCGTTCTAATTTAAAAACGGTTAAAGATACACAACCAATATCTTCGACAAAGTTGCCTTATATTGATTATTCTAAATTATTGTGGAAGGATGCATTGTTCTATCTCATTCAGATTTTGAAATAATTTTTTAATTCATAGTTTGCTTCCTGCTTATTTTGCTTCCTGGACCACTGTGCATTGTCAAACTTATTCAGTTTGGTTTATAATTCATTCATGAGTCGTCCCACGATTTAATGACAGTTCCAAATTATTGAATTTTACATTAAAAATTGATGCTCGTTTAAGAGATTAAAAGATCCTCTTTTTATAGAAAAAAGTGTGGTTCAAACAAGACGGTGCCACATCCCACACGGCACGCGAAATAATGACCGAATTGAGAGTCGCGTTCGGTGCACAGTTTATCTCACGTTTTGAGCTCGTTAATGTCTACAAGGATAAACCAGCAACGATTGACGCACTGGAAGCCAATGTTGAACTATTTATTCGTGAAATATCAGTCGATACGATTGGGGAGAGTGTGCCAAAATTGGACCTGGGGAAGGGTCATCTCAAGCGGAGCCGCGGCCAATATTTGCATGCAATCATCTTCAAACATTAAATTATATTGATCGTTCTATCCGGGATCAATTTTCTCAAATTTTCTGTGTTATTTTTGATGTGGAACAAATCAGAAACTCAAGGAAAAACACACGTAGAAATGTGGTCAGGTTTTAAACACCTACAGCTCAGTCTATTTTGTATCAATTAGTCATTTAGGTTTTGGTAACTCGTGGGTACCGGTTTGCACATAACTTTTTTGATTGTTTTACGTTTTGCATTCAGCTCATCAGTACATTAGCAGATTATGTTGACTGCTAATGCCACCTCGCGGATCAACATTATCCGCTAAGCAGACGTAAAGTCATTGCTATTTACAATGCACTTATTTACACCGAAGTGCTATGTCTATCCTGACGTCTCAGGCGAAACGAATGTATCAATTGTTAATATTATTTCATCATTTGATTGGAAATATTTCTAAGTTTCGATTTGAATGTATCAAGCCACGTATTTTCAATTATATATGATTGAAATTTTGATTAGTAGCGAGCAGTGTCCTATTTTGTCTGCTAAAAATCGTCGGCATACCGGACTTCCCTGCCAAAGACGACGGTTTTGAAGGAGTAAGCGATATATCAAAGGGAAAGCATCGCTCTGATTGGTCAATCGATGCAAAAGCGAAGCTGTTGGAAGCACGTGAATCTATAAATATAAGCGAAATTATAGCTACCGTTTCAGTCCTACGCATAGCATGCTAGAGGTAGGGTGCTGCTAGATAGCAAGACAAAAAGTGCCGTAAATCGATTTGAATCTTTAATTGGTATTGCTCTGATCTTGTGTCATGCAAGCTCGGATGAAATTCCATGTTATGTCGTTTCGTCTGAGACCTGACCTCAGGGTAAATTTTGAGTGCTTAAGATAAATTGCTAATTTATATAAGATGAACTCGATTAAGAAAAAGTGTATCGCTTCAACCGAAATCGTAGAATAGTAGAGACCCCATAAAAATAACTGCTTGCATACACAACTTGAACACAAGCTTGACGACGAGAAGCCTAAATATCGAAATCAGTATCGCAAGTATGTACAAAGATATGATTGCATACATTTGGGATATTGGTGTAATGTCGTCGGCTATAAAACAAACAATGGTCGGTGTTGGTTCCTAATCAAGATCAATCTAAGCAGACTCTCGTGAAATAGTGGATTCAAAAGTGTGACGATTGATTGAACTGTTTGATTGTAGATCATTAGAAATTATGGTTGCCTTGTTCTACATCAATAGCTCGAACTACCCCATGGGGCTGATCCTTGTAGTTTTTAAATCAAATCTTATACCACTTAAAAAATCACCCTGAGGTGAAATGTATTACTGATTCGTTTGATTTCGTTTTAATTATGTGTAAAAACCTTTGATTATAAATGAATAATATTTTACCATTTTGTTTTGAATTTTTGTAAAAATTATAGATACTTTTTAGCAAATGTATTTCTAGAAATTATTAGATTTAGAATTCATAAAATCGATGACGTTGTCCCGGGTTGGCGGTTCAATGCATAGGGCACTGGTCTTACAAGCCAGTTGTCGTATGTTCGAGCCCCGACCTGGAAGGTTTCATAGTGTCAGTAGAATCGTAGCACTAGCCATGCAATGGTTCTGTACACTCTGAATCGGCTGCGAAGTCTGTTGAAACAGAAGGTCAAATTCTACTACAGGAATGTAATACCAAGGCTTTTTTTTTAAATCGATGACGGCCGCTATATAGTTTGTATTTTCGAGACGGGTTTGACAAGTAAGTTATTGAAATTATTGTCATGTTAATTCCAAATCTCAATTTAGCCACTAAATTCAATTTTAAAGTCTAAACATCTTTCCTATGAATAATTGTAAGCATGGTAAGTAATAGGTGCACTGCTTAAAGGGTGTATTCAATAAAAATGTCACACCGAAAATCTTCTGTAACTTTGGAACCACACGAGAAATAAACTGAATTTGAGCAAATGGTATTCAACGATTTTTTTCATAAATACGTTTATTTCATAGGCAATATACATAAGTTTTTCTTCGAACGTCACGACAAGCAAGAATGTCGCGAACTGGGACATTAGATAGTCTAGCTTGGGTACGCAAGGAATTTATTAGTTGAGATCTGACATCACGATACTCCACGCATCTCCAAACGACATGATCAATATCCCGATAACCTTCTCCGCAAGCACAATGATTAGTCTCGGAGAGCCCAATTCGAATGAGATGTGCGTCTAACGTGTAGTGATTGGACATGAGTCTGGACATCATACGAAGGAAATCCCTACTCACATCCAGTCCCCTGAACCATGCTTTTGTCGATATTTTAGGAATAATTGAGTGCATCCACCGACCCAGATCATCTTTATCCCAAGAAGATTGTCAGCTGGCAAGTGTTCTTTGGCGAGTCGCGCTATAGAATTCGTTGGAAGCAATCGGTCTCTCATAGATTTCACCCTCAATAGCACCACGTTTGGCTAAACTATCGGCTTTTTCATTGCCTGGAATGGAGGAATGAGCCGGGACCCAAACTATTGTGATTTGATAATTATTATTCAATATGTCGTTCAGGCACTGTTTAATTTTGCCCAAGAAAAACGGTTCATTCTTGCCAGTCATGTTTGAGCGAATTGCACTCAGACTATCTGTTTAGAGAAAATAATGGTTTGGAGATAATGTGACGATTACATTCAAGCTATAATGAACTGCTGCTGACTCTGCTATATAAACAGATACAGGTTCTTGAAGCTTGAATGAGGCCGAAACATTATTGTTGAACATACCAAACCCTGTCGCTTCTTCAATTCGCGATCCGTCCGTGTAAAACATTTTCTCAGAGTCAATATGCCTGAACTTACTTGAAAATATTTTTGGGATTTCCATAGAGCGTAGGTGATACGGGATTCCACGCACTTCGCGCTGCATGGATGTGTTGAAAAATAAAGTTGAGTCAGGGACATTTAGGAGGGTGTCACGGATAGGAATATATCTTGAAGGGTTGATTTCCTGTGACATATGGTTAAAATATACTGTCATGAATCTTGTTTGAGATTGAAGCTCAACTAGCCTTTCGAAGTTATTAATAACCAGGGGATTCAGTACCTCACATCTTATTAGCAGTCTCGACGAAAGCTCCAAAAAACGATCTTCCAATGAAAGAACTCCTGCCAGAACTTCAAGACTCATTGTATGTGTCGAATGCATGCAGCCTAAGGCAATTCGCAAACAACGATATTGAATTCGCTCTAATTTGATAATATGAGAGTTTGCAGCGGAACGAAAGCAAACGCATCCATATTCCATCACTGAAAATATCGTTGTCTGATACAGTTTTATTAGATCTTCCGGATGAGCACCCCACCAAGATCCTGTTATTGTTCGAAGAAAATTTACTCTTTGTTGGCATTTTGTTATCAGAAACCTAATGTGTCCTCCCCACGTGCATTTGGAATCAAACCACACCCAGAGGTATTTGAAAGTCAAAAGCTGTGCTTTCTTGAAAAGACGACCAGCTCTGTTTTCTCCGCCGAGAATTCGACACCAAGATGAACAGCCCAAACGGACAAGTTATCTAAGGTATCTTGCAATGGTTTTTGCATATCAATAGCTTTGGGTCCAGTAACTGAAACCACGCCATCATCTGCCAATTGTCTTACTGTACATGGGGTTACTAGACAGCTGTCATTCACGTAAAAATTAAAAAGGAGCGGACTGAGGCATGAGCCTTGCGGTAGACCCATGTAGCTAATTCTACAGAGGCCATTTGTTGTTTTTGAGCGAAGGCAATTTGGATGTCAGACGAAAGTCGCCGTCCCGGGTTGGCGGTTCAATGCATAGGGCACTGGTCTTACAAACCAGTTGTCGTATGTTCGAGCCCCAACCTGGAAGGATTCGTAGTGTCAGTAGAATCGTAGCACCAGTCATGTAATGGTTCTGTACACTCTGAATCGACTGCGAAGTCTGTTGAAACAGAAGGTCAAATTCCACTACAGGAATGTAATACCAAGGCTTTGCTTTTACGAAAGTAATGCAAGGCAATCATTCGTCCCTTTATTCCTTCGGAAGCCAAACTGAGTATCTGACAAAAAACCTTTCGTCTCGACCGAAGTGTCGAGACGTCGAAAAATAATTTTTTCGAATAATTTTCTGATGCAGGACAACATTGCAATAGGTCTATATGAGTTGTGATTGGAAGCTGGTTTCCCCGGATTTTGAATGGCGATAACTTTCACTTGCCTCCAGTCAGGTGGAACTATATTTTGCTCAAGAAACTTGTTGAACAATTCCAACTAACGTCTTTTAGCGAGGTCGGGCAGATTCTTCACCAAGTTGAATTTAATTCTGTCCAACCCAGGAGCGTTATTGTTACAAGACATGAGTGCTATGGAAAATTCCATCATTGAAAAGGGGCTATCAATGGAATCATCATTTGGAGAAGACTCCCTAATAATGCTATGCGTAGGAACAGAATCTGGACAAACTTTCCTCGCAAAATCAAATATCCATCGGTTCAAGTATTCCTCACTCTCATTTTCTACGTTACGATTCCTCATTCGTCTGGCCGTATTCCAAAGAGTGCTCATTGAGGTTTCTATGTATTGTATGTATGTGTGAAGCCACCATCAGTTCAAGGCATTACCAGTGGATGCAGGTAGACTTACAGTAGATCCGAATTCAATTATCAGATAATTTTCATATTACTGCTGTTAAGAAAGCCAAAATGGGCTTTGAGGACCCGGCGCCTTCCAATAACATCCGGCCATATAATAAAAGAATTCGCTGTACCAGCTTAAACCCGCCTGATGGTTTGTTTGTTAGAAGGGTGCGTCTTACTCATTTCAGACCTTCTGGGCAAAACACACAGCTTTCCCCTGTGAATCGGGTTGACATTTCACTCCTTCATCCAGTCATGCACTTGTAAGATACCCTGATGCACTCCCATCCCTCTTCCCTTACAATGTACTTGAGCATAGTATTATACAATGTAACATAATACACCTTAATATAATTTCCGGCAGTATAATACAATAAAACACAATATATACTACGGTGCAAAATCGTATGGTACAGTGTATTATAGTCTACTATAATATTTTATGATGAATATAATAGTATCATAATGTTATGTGGCATAATATAGTAAAATATACCATAATATATTATAATATAGTTTGGTCACTAAACGACACTGAATATAATAAAATATTATTATGCATAAAATATAAAAATGTAATACATCACAATGCAATATAATACACTTATAATTGTGTATTAAAAAAATGCATTACAATACTATATAAAACAATACCAAAGATTGTACCATAATATAATATAATATAGTACAATGTAATATTATATAATATTACAAAATATGACGTAATATAATATGATACAATTTAATAACATATGTGTAAAGTGAAATGTGTAGTATGGAAATGAAAATGTAGCTGATAATGATAAAGATTATAATAATGGTAACAATAGTAATAATAATAATAATCATTATAAAAATAATAATAATAATAATACTAATAATAATAATAATAATAATAATAATAATAATAATAATACTTAAATACTACAAAATAATATAATATAACATAATATAGTATAATATAAAGGGTGATTTTTTAAGAGCTTGAGAACTTTTTTAAACAATAAAACGCATAAAATTTGCAAAATCTCATCGGTTCTTTATTTTAAACGTTAGATTGGTACATGACATTTACTTTTTGAAGATAATTTCATTTAAATGTTGACCGCGGCTGCGTCTTAGGTGGTCCATTCGGAAAGTCCAATTTTGGGCAACTTTTTCGAGCATTTCGGCCGGAATAGCCCGAATTTCTTCGGAAATGTTGTCTTCCAAAGCTGGAATAGTTACTGGCTTATTTCTGTAGACTTTAGACTTGACGTAGCCCCACAAAAAATAGTCTAAAGGCGTCAAATCGCATGATCTTGGTGGCCAACTTACCGGTCCATTTCTTGAGATGAATTGTTCTCCGAAGTTTTCCCTCAAAATGGCCATAGAATCGCGAGCTGTGTGGCATGTAGCGCCATCTTGTTGAAACCACATGTCAACCAAGTTCAGTTCTTCCATTTTTGGCAACAAAAAGTTTGTTAGCATCGAACGATAGCGATCGCCATTCACTGTAACGTTGCGTCCAACAGCATCTTTGAAAAAATACGGTCCAATGATTCCACCAGCGTACAAACCACACCAAACAGTGCATTTTTCGGGATGCATGGGCAGTTCTTGAACGGCTTCTGGTTGCTCTTCACTCCAAATGCGGCAATTTTGCTTATTTACGTAGCCATTCAACCAGAAATGAGCCTCATCGCTGAACAAAATTTGTCGATAAAAAAGCGGATTTTCCGAATGGACCACCTAAGACGCAGCCGCGGTCAACATTTAAATGAAATTATCTTCAAAAAGTAAATGTCATGTACCAATCTAACGTTTAAAATAAAGAACCGATGAGATTTTGCAAATTTTATGCGTTTTATTGTTTAAAAAAGTTCTCAAGCTCTTAAAAAATCACCCTTTATTTTAATTTAATATTATATAATAAAATGTCATGCAATATAATATAATATATTATAAAACAATATATAAAATAACAGTTAATGTAGAGTGTCAGTTATGCTCTTCTATCTTCGCAATACTGCAGGAAGTAGAATATTTCTCTTCTAATAACAATAATAATATCCACATTTATAAAAATAATATATGTTATTATTATTGATGACAAATTAATAATAATAACAATAAATATAATTATGAAAATAACAATAAAAAACAATATAATATAGTACAATGAATTATATAATAAATAATAGAATAAATAAAATGATATGTTGCGATATGCTATGATATTATATTACTTGAATTTATATGTCATTTCTCATCCTCTCATTCTGCCATCAACGCATTCCATCGACCAATTGTCATCACAGATACACGTGTAGGCATGAAACAGGAACCAGTGAGGACCAAGCTCACCTTGTGACGACCTTGATATTTAGTAGAAAGTTACTTTAAAAATGATAACTTATAAGGAAAACAAATTTATATTTTGCGCAGAGGTACGTAGTACTACTCATAATAAACTCTATAATATAATATAATGCAATATAATATGATATAATGCAATGCAGTATAATACCATACAACATATTATATAATAACATAAAAGAATGTAAGACGATAATATATGAAATAATATGCTATGATACAATATAACAGTCAATGTCGCAGTGTAAGTTACGCTCTTCTAATAAACATAATAATAATAATAATAATAATAATAATAATAATAATAACAATAATAATAATAATAATAATAATAATACATGATGTAATAAACAACAGAATTATATGTTGTAATACACTATGATAAACACTGCACTTTTGGATGGGCTTCAACCTACAAGCCATTTCGCACCCTCTCATTCTGCTACTAACGCAGAAGGCGATAGCACCCAGTCGACGCCGTTCTATTGACCAAATGTCATCATAGACGCTCGGGGAGGCATGAGATAGGGACTTGTGAGGACTTAGTTATCTCACCATTTGACGACCCAAAAGAGTGCTCATTGAGGTTTCTCTTGACAAACCTTCGACAAAATGTCTCCAATAGCTACATTTCTTGGCCCGAAGTATGCTCATGTACTTGGTTTCTAAAGTCAAGAATTTTTCAAAATTCTGAGGAGTTCCTCCTCCTCGTTTTAAAAACGTCTTGAAAGCATTTCGTTTCGCGTGTTTAGCATTTGAGCACTCTTTGTCCCACCAAGGGTTTGGAGGCCTTCTGTTAGACGATGGGCCATTCAACGACTTGTTTTAGTATTGTTTTGATCAGCATCTAACGAGGAAACCCGATTAGCTACCGCAATCTCTGTCTTAAGAACCAGCCATACATTACGCAGTGCCAATTTGGTTAAGATGTTGTTCCACCAGGAAGAAATGGAAGTTGATTGATGAGTTACGCAGACGCATAAATTGAATTGTGATGTCATAAATACTGTTCCAGAAAGTATGGACGCAATCAAAAACCGCTGCCATTTCGCAATGGTTCAGAATCTGTCAATTTTTATGGCTGCGTCCTGTTGTTTACACTCTTCTCTAACCACTGGTGCAGTTGTTTATTCGTTTCCATAAGTTTGTTTCGAAATGCGTGGACAGCAGAACAACGTCGAAAAATTGTGTACAAATAGTGCACAAAACGCGGACTGTCATTGAGAAAGATAGCAAAAATGGAAGGAGTAAGTGAAAAACCGTGCGAAATGCAATCAGGAAGTTCGGTGAGGATAACACCTTTGAGGATAAACCGAAAACGGGTCGAAAATAAGGTCCTGCTAACCCTCAGTTGGATAAACGTATACTGAAGGTGTTCGAGCAAAAGAAGGAGGTTTCAGTTCGGGATGTGGCCAAAAAAGTGGGCACTTCGAAGTCAAATGTTCTTCGTGCTAAATAACGTTTGAATCTTCGAACCTATAAGAAGCAGAAAAAACTAAAACGTAGTCCGAAACAAGAAGCATCGATCAGGCCGAGGGTTAGAAGGCTGTACAATACGATTCTTGCTGGAAATATGAACTACAGGATCATGGACGACGGAACCTACATGAAACTCGATTACAAATCCTTGCCGGGACCACAATATTATACGGTGCGAGAAGGGCAAGTGTTAAACCAGTCCGAGACATCGATTGAAGTCGAAAAATTAGGTAAGAAATCTATAGTCAGGCAAGCAATTTGTAGCTGCGGTAAGATTTCGAAACCCTTCATCACCACTGCTTCAATGAACAGCGAAATATACATCAAGAAAAGTTTACAAAAACGACTTCTACCCATGATTCGAAGCCACAAGGATCCCGTTGTCTTTTGGCCAGATCTTGCTTCTTGCCACTACTCGAAATCAACGGTAGAATGGTAGAATACTACCAAAAATGTCACTTTTGTCCCAAAAGACATGAATCCACCAAATTACCCACAACTTCGACCAATTAAGGAATTTTGGGGATTTACGAAGGCACATCTTAGGAAACATGTCTGGGCAGCCGAAACCATTCAACAGTTCGAATAAGATTGGAAAAAAGTGTCAAAACTTGTCGCCAAGAAGACTGTACGGAATTTTATGAGGAACGTTCGCAAGAAGGTGCGCCAGCTAGCCTACAATGGCTAAGTAGCAAATGTTGAGAATAATATTCTGTTGTTGTAGTCTAATATTATCAGTATATTGAATAAAATTTGGATATCTAAAACTTGTGAATTATTTACAGCGAAATCAAAGTGCGTCCATCCTTTCTGGGACAGTCTTTATAATATTATACGCAAATTCCGATAAAAATCGATGCAATCTTTAAATGAATCGATTAGCTCTTTGTACATATGAAAAAATAAATAAAATTACTGTTTCTTTCCCGACCTTAACAATCACCCAACTCAATTGGATGCAATTTTTGTTTCGTCAACAAAAAAAAAACAAAAACGCTCATAAACTCTGAACTGTTCTGTTTCCAAGTGTGGCAGCCCTGCTGGCCTGACTATCACAATTTACGCTGCCTACGCCTGATAACCTTGAACTTGATGGTTCTGTTTCACTTACTGCCTCAGGAATTACTCACGATTGCAGCCCACCCGGCAACCAAACTGGGAAACCGGCCGGCCGGCTCCGATTACGTGTCATTTTTGGGCAGTTGTAGTGCAAATGAAATTTGTGTTTTGTTCGATGTGATGCAAATTCTATTAAAGTGAGATTTTGATGATTGACTACGGAAGTTATACCTTAAATTTAGAAACCTCTTCTCCAAGTCCGTCGTCAAGTGGGGTAAAATTGTCGGCTCTGGTCGGTCCTCGAACGGAAGCGCCACATGGTCGGAAGGGTATCTCATTCTTCTCCGTTCGAAAATCTGACCGTTGGGCGCTAAGTGGTTTCACGCACCGTTTCAAACGAGCACATTTTTTTTGTGGTTGTTGTAGAAATAGCATGAATGGCGAAATCACACTTCAAAAGACGAGAGCGCGCGCACACTCACTTACTCACTCACACCGTACACCAATTATCGCCCCTCAAATGTCATGATCATTACGCAGCCCTGTCTATCTTCCTCCACTTGACGGCCCAGGCCAGACTAGGCCAGACCGAAGCACAGAACATTTGACAGTGGAGTGGACCGAGACAGGGAACCGATCATTTAGTTTAAAGTGCGATCGACACACTAATGGGCACAGGCCGATCTTCCCGAAACGTTCAAGATCCTTGGGATCTACGGCCGCTTTGTAAGTTTTACGTCGAGAAGTCACTTCCTTTTCGACGGTAGAGACCTTGAATGGGCCCATACCCTAATTCATCATCCGAACGATCCGAACCGAGCAAGAAGAAAAAAACCAAACGGCTCTTTAAAATGGGGATGATATTGGATATTATTTATTCGTTGCTACAAGGATCGGGGTTATTGTTTGGTCAATCACTTTAGCCTTGACTAGCTGTGGTGATAACTATGGTAATAGACGTCACGCGTGTGCTGAATATATTTTTTTTTTCTTGGGAGGCAGATTTTTTTCGTACATCCCTCCGTGATTGGCATTACAATATCATTACAGTCTACTAAATATTGAGTTTCTTTACGGTCAATGTTGGACACTAAACGACTGTTTCTAACTGTCGAAAAAAGTAATCATGGTTCAATTAAAAGGAAGAATACTACGAGAGAGCCAACGATCAGATATTGGAAAGTTATTCCTGAAATAATTTTTTGCAACCAAAATTAAAGAAACGAAGCCTTAAATTGTTACTCATCATAGTTTATATGAGTAAGGCAACAATTTTTATATGAGTAAGGCAAAAATGAACGACCTCGATATTACTGGCCGTTGATCGCAGAGCAGTGATAGAGGGTACTTTCAGCTGGAACCAAACATCGATGCCATGCATTCGGTGGTATCAAAAAGGTGTCTTGTACTACAAGCTTTCCAAACCAGGAAAAAAACAGTGCAGTAGGCAATGATGAAATTGAGTCAAGCATTGCTCTAAAAACATGTTGTAAAATGCCTTTCTCATATAACTCATGTTTTCATTAATAATACTAAGGGATTCTTTTTATTTTTTTTAAATTACTATTTATTGGAATATGAGTTAAAATTAAATTATTAAGATTTAAATTGGGTGTTCAGCCACAAGTGGTGACTTTTCAGCCCTATTATATATATGATTTAGTTATTACCATGAGGACATCATTTGCTTCCGCAATTCTGAGATTTTTGTGTAGGGAAAATTCTAAACCTACTTGTGTTGTGTAATGGGGAAAATGAACTTATATACTAACTTACTAATTAATACAGAGAGCGAATCGATTCAATCGAAGATTGCATCGATTTTTGTCGGAATTTGTTTATAATATTATGTGACATTACATCTAATGGTTCTATATTTGTGAGTCTGTGTAACTCATTTGTACTAAACCAGGGAGGACGCTTCAAAATCATTTTCAGAATTTTATTCTGAATCCTTTGAAGCGTTTTCTTCCTGGTGGAACAACAACTTGACCAAATTGGTACTGCATAAAGCATGGCAGGTCTGAAAATTTGTTTGTTTGAAGAATTTCTGTTTATAAGAGGATATGAACATTTAATATATTTATTACACTTGGCCTGGATTCCTTCAATGTGATCCTTGAAAGTGAGTTTTTTGTCATACGTTAAACCTAAGTATTTAGCTTGATCAGACCATGTCAATTCCAAGCCATTCAATTTGAGAATGTGATTATTGTTTGGTTTAAGAAAAGAACCTCTTGGCTTATGAGGAAAGATGATTAATTACGTTTTTGCTGCATTTGGTTTAATTTTCCATTTTGACAGATAATCACTGAAAATATTTAAACTTCTTTGTAGGCGACTGCAGATCACTCTTATATTTCTACCTGTGGCTAACAGACTTGTGTCGTCACAGAATAGCGATTTCTGACTACCAACGGGTAGATTTGGAAGATCAGAAGTGAAAATATTATACAAGATTGGAGCTACGCTCGAACCCTGCGGAACACCGGCTCGTACGGGTAGCAATTCAGATTTACAATTCTGATAGCTAACCTGAAGCGTACGATCAGTTAAATAATTTTGAATCATTTTGATCAAATAAATAGGAAACTGGAAATCAGACATTTTTGCTATTAAACCTTTGTGCCAAACACTGTCGAGTGCTTTTTCTATGTCTAGAAGAGCAACTCCAGTGGATAACCCAGAAGATTTATTTGATTTTATCGTGTTCGTTACTCTGACAAGTTGATGAGTAGTTGAATGTTCATGACGAAATCCAAACTGCTCTGGTAAAAAAAATTGAATCCTCATTTATATGAGACATCATTCTCAACAAGAAATTTTTTTCAAAAAGTTTGCTGATAGAAGAAAGTAAGCTAATTGGTCGATAACTTGATGTTTCTGCTGGGTTTTTATCAGGTTTGAGGATAGGAATTACTTTAGCGTTTTTCCATCTTTTTGGGAAGTAAGCTAATGAAAAACATTCGTTGAAAATTTTAACCAGGAGTCTCAAGGCAACATCGGGAAGATTTTTAATAAGAATATTAAAAATTCCATCATTACCAGGAGCCTTCATGTTTTTAAGTTTCCTAATAATTAACTTAATTTCATAAAAATTCGTCTCAATAATGTCATCTTGTGATAACACTTGGGTTAAAATATGCTCATATTTCAGTGAGACTTAATTTTCAATAGGACTCACAACGTTCAAATTAAAATTGTGTACACTCTCGAACTGCTGAGCAAGTTTTTGAGCTTTTTCGCCATTTGTAAGAAGTATTTGATTTCCTTCCTTGATAGCAGGAATTGGTTTCTGAGGTTTCATAAGAACCTTAGAAAGTTTCCAGAAAGGTTTAGAATATGGTTTAATTTGTTCAACTTCTTTAGCGAAATTTTCATTTCGCAAAAGAGTAAATCTATGTTTAATTTCTTTTTGTAAATCCTTAACTATGTTTTTCATAGCAGGATCACGAGAACGTTGATATTGTCGTCGACGAACATTCTTCAACCGAATGAGCAGTTGAAGATTGTCATCGATGATAGGAGAATTTAATTTAGTTTGAGCTTTGGGAACTGAAAGATTTCTAGCTTCGATAATATAATGATTCAAATTATCAATTGCTGTGTCGATTTCCGCAGAATTTTCTAAAATAGTTTCATGATCCGCATGATTTTCAATGTGAGATCTGTAATCCAACCAATTAGCTCTATGATAGTTGAATATAGAACTAATTGGATTAATTAAAGCTTCGTTGGAAAGTCTGAATGTTACTGGAAGATGATCTTAGTCAAAGTCAGCATGTGTAATTGGTTCACTACAAATGTGACTTTGATCTGTTAGAACCAGATCAATTGTAGACGGGTTTTTCACGGAAGAAAAACAAGTCGGATTACTGTGATGAAGAACTGTGAAGTAACCAGCTGTAAGTTGATTATGAAGTATTTTACCATTACTGTTATTTTGCCTACAATTCCGCTGGACATGCTTAGCATTTAAGTCCCCTATTACGAAAAATTTCGGTCAATATCTTGTGAGTTTTTGCAAATCACCTTTTAAGAAATTTAATTGTTCGCCAGTGCATTGGAATGGCAAATATGCTCCAGCGATGAAATAAATTCCATGAATGGTTTCAACTTCTAATCCCAAGCTTTCAATAACTTTAGTATTGAAAGAAGGTAAAATTCGATGTTTAATTTGCCGTTGGACAAAAATGGCAACTCCACCACCCATTCCAGTAAACCTGTCAAATCGATGAACCACACGATGTGGATTGCTTTTCAACTTGACATTTGGTTTAGGAAAAGTTTCTGTCACAATGGCAATATGAATTTTGTGAACTTTGAGAAAATTATAAAATTCATCTTCACTCGATTTCAAGATCGAGCGTTCCAATTGAAAATATTCAAAGAATTATTTAACATCACTGTTAAATTTTAAATTCATTATAATATTATTTGCAAATTCCCATCCAATTTGAAATGCTTCAAAAAGTGATGAAGTCGAATTCATTCGGATGATCATTTGAAAAAGTTGATCTTGTAGGTAGATCATTTTATTTTCAGTTATATCGCCTAAATCAACTTCATTTAAAGAAGCGAATGGCATTGAAGGAATAAAAGGCCATTAGAACTGCCATTAGAAGAAGATGATATGGCCGATCTACCTATTAATAAATTGTTTTCGTTAGAAGATGAACTGCAAGGCGGTTCTGTGTTCTGATTATTTACATTAGAAGAATTAAGTGGTAGATTTCTACCTGTTATACTAGCATAACTGACATTAGAAGAAGATGATGAATAGGTCGATCTACCTGTCAATAAATTGTTTTCGTTAGAAGATTAACTGCAAGGCGTGTCTGTTTTTTGTTTTAAATTCGAAGAATAAAATGAGTGCCTTAGAAGAATTAGGCGTGGCATTTGTTACGGTTTTTTGATTTTCAGGTTTGTTATGTAAATTTAAGGTCGTTGATTTGATTTGTTGTCAATCGAACGAGCGTTTAAAATTTTTTCCCTGACAGGACATTTCAAATAATTGGATTTATGATTTCCATTGCAATTTGAACATGAAAATTTATCAGTGGTTTCATTCATTGGACAATCGTCTTTCGAATGCGATTTACCACAATTCAAACACCGTATATCCATATGACAATTTTTGGTTCCATGGCCGAAGCCTTGGCAACGACGACATTGCGTTAAGTTTGCAATACGATTATGCCGTTTATAATGTTCCCAATGAATTTTAATGTGGGAAATGAAACGTAAAGTTTTCAAATTGTTTACGTCACTTCGATTGAAGTGTATTAGGTAAAGTTCATTGGAAATTCCAGAGCGTGGTTTAGAAGTACCATTCGCACTTTTTTTTTTCATAAGTATTACTTGGGAAGGGGCAAAACCAAGCAATTCTTTTAGTTCATTTTTAATTTCATCAGTACTTTGATCATTTAATAAGCCTTTCAAGACAGCCTTGAAGGGTCTGTCTGATTTTATATCATATGAATAAAATTTATGAAGTTTCTCGGACAAATATCGGATAAGACGTTCGTAATTTTCCAATCCATCAACCAAGACTCGACATGCTCCTCTTCGTCCGATTTGAAATGAGACTTTTACTTCCGGGAGAACAGTTGTTGGGAGATTGTTGTTTCTTCCCAGAACGATAGGCGTCCATTTTGGGAATTTTTGAAGAATTTTTTTCTATGTGGCTACAACCTAATTCAGGAAGAATCTCGTAACTATTGTTAGACGGCATAGGATCAACGGAAGGGAAATCCGTCCGTTGTCTTTTGATATGGAACACATCTTTATTTTCTATATAGGTGTGCAAATCAGAAACTCAAGCAAAACTACACGTAGAAATGTGGTCAGGTTTTAAACACTTACAGCTCAGTCTATTTTGTATCAATTATTAATATTATTTCATCATTTGATAGGAAATATTTTTACGTTTCGATTTGAATGTATCATGCCACGTATTTTCAATTATATATGATTGAAATTTTGATTAGTAGCGAGCAGTGTCCTATTTGGCTGCTAAAAATCTTTTTTCATACCGGATTTCCCTGCCATAGACGACGGTTTTGAACGAGTAAGCGATGTATCAAAGAGAGAGCATCGCTCTGATTGGTCAATCGATGCAAAAGCGAAGCTATTGGAAGCACGCGAATAAATAGAAGCTAAATTAAAGCTAAGGTTTCAGTCCTACTCGTAGCATGCTAGAGGTAGGTTGTTTCTAGACAGCAAGACAAAAACGTGCCATAAAACAATTTGATGCTTCAAGGGCTGAGGCCAGTTGTTAGCGTAAAACCGTGTTGCTCGCTGTGCGTATTACATTTCTCTCCATCCTCTCTCGCAAATGGGCAAAATTACTCTCGATGTGGCGGGATGGCCAAGAAAGTTTTGATATTTTCGGTTGCAAGTTTGACTACATCACATAAAATCCAATAAAGCTACCGCTTGTTTGGCAGCCTTGATGAGCCGATTTTATTTCTCTCTCATGTTTCGTTACGTTACCAGAATACAAGAGCAGAATAAAATGGAGCCGCCATAGAAATGGACTTACCATTACAAAAATAACATTCACTTAATTTTTATCGCGACAACATATATGTTTTTATGCACTAATCGCATCTAAACTAAATTATCTAGACATTGTCAGGATAGATTTTTGATCCATGCTTTTGAAGGCGAGATATTCAATGAACAAGTTGAAAGTTGCCGTTTTCAGCTATGCAATTCTTCCTTCAGAAAAAAGACTTTCCCGACCGCTAAAGTCCAACAATCATTCTGAAATTTTCACAGAATAATCTAAACTAATTTTCTAAGAGATTGTCAGTTGAATTTTTTGATATTCGTCACCGTTTCTGAGAAAATCAGATTTGAAGCGTGAAAATAGCCCTTTAAAACGCCCTAAAACACACTGGCCTCAGCCCTTAATTGGTATGCTCTGATCTTGTGTCATGCAAGCTCGGAATTCCATGTTATGTCGTTTCCCCATTAGAGATTGACAACTACCTCTGGATAAATTTTGAGTGCTTAAGATTAATTTCTAATTTATATTAGATGAACTCGATTGATAATGAGAAATAGTTTATCGCTTCAACTGAAATCGCAGAATGGTAGAGAAACTTAAAGCTAAAAAAACTGCTTGCATAAAAAACTTGAACACAAGTTTGGCGAAGAGAAACTTAATTATAGGAATCGCAAGTATGTGAAAAGATATAATTGCATACATTTAGGATAATGGTGTAATTTCGTCGGTTATAAAACAAATGCAAATCAAGACAAATGATGTTCGGTGTTGGTTCGAATTGATTGAACTTTTTGATTGTAGATCATTAGAAATTTTGGTTGCCTTGTTCCACATCAATGGCTCGAACAACCCCATGGGGCTGATCCTTGTAGTTTTATTTTTTCATTCAGATTCTATAAGATCGTGGATGTTATTAGAAAAATGTTGAATAACGGATTGTGATTTATTCCGTATTGAATTATTTTTAGCCTTGGGCTTGTTGCCTTTCCGGGCGGACGCAGGTATATTTGAAATGAATGAAATTTAAAATTAAATTAACTAGGCTAAATTAGTCTTCGATTAAACTCCTAGTTTGAAAAAGTCTTGATAAAGACTGATTTTGTGGTAGTTTTATTAAGACTACCACTAAATCAGTCTTTATCAAGACTTTTCCAAACTAGGAGTCTGATTAGTTCGGAAAATAGTTCTTTGAATAGCTAGCCTTAAAAAAGGCTGATTAATTTTTTAGTCTTAAAAAAGACTGATTATATTAAAATATCACTCTTTGTGTAGCCTTGAGAAAGGCTGACTAATTGTTAGTCTTTAAAAAGACTGTTAGTGATTGAGCTAGCCTTGAAAAAGACTGAAGCCTTGAATCAACGAAACTCTAGCTAGACAGAAAAAAATTCCAGGAGCCAAGAGCTATACGCGTGCGGTGCGAACGACTGTTCAACGCCGACTGAACAAAGGAACTTTTTTTTTATTCAGATTTTAGTGATAAAATGCACTAATAGCTATATTTATGTATTTATTTTAAATAATAAATAATGATTTAAAAATTTAAATTTTAATTATAAAGCATTATCTAAGCACTTTTATTGCATCATGACATTTATAATCTACAGTTGAAATTGTTACCATCGATAAAGCAGATATTTGCATTATAGCTATACACTGAAGTCTTTTTTTATGCGAGTTTACGTACCGCATAAAAAACCGCATAACTCTGAAAATTCGCATAAAAAAAACCGCAGAAGAGAAACCGCATAACTCTGAAAATTCGCATAAAAAACTCGCATAACTCACATAAAAAAGTCGCGTAAAAACGCATAAAAAAGACCTCAGTGTATTAATAGTGCGCATACCCTGTTTCACTTGTCAGAAGTCTAATTATCACTTTTTGCCTTTCTCATATAGAAAGGCTATGCAATCACTGTGAAAATCGACTTTTTAACCGAGGCCCGGAGGGCCGAATGTCATATACCATTCGACTCAGCTCGACGAACTGAGCAAATGTCTGTGTGTGTCCGTCCGTGTGTGTGTGTGTATGTGTGTGTGTATGTAACAAAAATATGCACTCACTTTTCTCAGAGATGGCCAAACCGATTTTCACAAACAAAGATTCAAATGAAAGGTCTCATAGTCCCATAGCCTGCTATTGAATTTCATTCCGATCCGACTTCCGGTTCCGGAGATATAGGATGATATGTACCAAAAAAGAGAAAAAAATATGCACTCACTTTTGTCAGAGATGGCTGAACCGATTTTCACAAACTAAGATTCAAATAAAAGGTATTATGGTCCCATAGATTGCTATTGAATTTCGTTTAAATGTGACTTCCGGTTCCGGAGTTATATGGTAATATGTGAAAATTTGAGAAAAAGTTTACACTCAATTATCTCTGGAACAATTCAAATGAAAGGTCTTATAATATCCTAAAAATTTGTGGAAAGGTCTTATAATATCCTAAAAATTATCTGGATCCGACTTCCGGTTCCGGAACTAAAGCGTGATAAGTGGAAAATTACCAATTTTATTAGTATTTTTCCACGAACGATGGTTAAAAACAGGTACAAATCCCATAAAACTGTCTGATAAATTCTTCTAGTTTGCAGAGCTTGTTAGTTTGTGGGCATAAAAACATAATTCGGCACTACTGGTCTCCTCTTTTCCTGTTCCGAGAGCACCGAAAGTGGAGAAGAAAAACTCCTAAAACTAAATTCACTTCGACTTCTCTGCGATGCTTGAACCGATTTTGACAAATCTTGATTTGAATTAAAGTTCATACTGTTTTTAAACCTACTGTGAAATTTCATCCGGATCCGACTTCCGGTTCCGCAGTTGCAGGGCGATGAGTGTCAAAGTTTTCAAATCGCCATATAGAATGACAATATGTACAACACCGAAAGAAGAAGAAAACACAAAACGAACAAGGCGTGCTTGTTCTATTTCGTACACGTTGTGTAGTGATGTCAATAATAATAATAACAATCCTACTACATGTTTCATGCTGCTGATTCATGCTGTTTAGCACGCAGTAGTAACAGAAACGCAGGTTCGTTTCGTTAGATTTAGTTTAATTGGTTTAAACGAAATAGAGCATGAGATAGTAAGTATAGGTTTAACTACGTTCAAAACTGTTCCAATTTGTAGGTCATTTTTGTTGGTAGCAAACGAACCAACTCCGGCTATTCCGTTCATCTGAATCCGGTTTCGGGAGAATTGGAAATAGTGATTAGAAACTGCAAAAAGGATCTCACTTACTTTTCATGGAGATGGCCGAATAGATTTTCACAAACTTATAGGTTCAAAAGAAAAGTCTTACAGTTTCATACGGAATTCCTTAATTTGTTGTGGATACTACTTTTGGTTCCGGAACTACAGGTTAAACAGGATTTATAGAGTTTGTGAGATTAGATCCGAACAAATTATCCTATTCAATAAACAGTTGTTTTTGCGAATTTCACGGTTATATTTATGATGTAATGAGTAATATGAGAAAGGCATCATTACACCACTAGGTGGATTAAAATAGGTTTTTCAGCTTTATAATAGCATTACAGAAACATGTACAACTCTGTAGCATTTAATAAATTTCTTAATTGTTATTAAGAGTCGTGATTACTTGGGCAGACTCCTAGGTTAAGTTTTGAGCTCTTGAGAAGAAAAGATTTTCAGTTAGTCTAGAAAACGAATTGATTGTTCCGGAAACTAATTCTTTGGATAGTTAGCCTAGAAAAAAATCTGAGTAAAAATTAGCCTCCAAAAAGACTGTTAGTGTTTCAGGTTGCCCTGAAAAAGACCCTTAAGATAGCCAAAAATTTTCATTCAGGAGCCAAGAGCTTTTCGGGTGCAGTAATTAACACCGATTGACATAGTTAATTAATTGAACGTTGTTACGTAGGATCTGTGCGATCAGGCAGCAAGAAGATTTCGATGCTTTTTTCTCCCGTTTACGTTTAAGTTAACGACGTCCGTGTCTGACATCAATGAATGCAAAACTGTGCCAGCAAATGGTTTGACTTTGATGGTTGATATTCAATATTTGCATTAGCAGAGCGGGGCATAATTGGCGGGTACTGTTTACTAAACAAATGAAAACGTGTTAATTTCTGATCGCTCAACCATGTGAGCGGTGCAGCACCAGTTTCCAAATGTTCCAGGGTTTGCATACATCCTCTTCTATCTGATGATCGATCATCGATGCACCGGTCGCAGTCAAAACGGGAAAATAAATACGACTGCGCACCACCGCGAAATTCACCAATAATGACTGCATGTGCCGAAAGTTTACCAAACAGTGCAGCAGGCGTCGACTGGCGTGTGAACCTGATTCCAGAGGATAACGAGAAAACGTGACATTGAAGGACTCCGGTACTGCGAAGCTGCCCTCGAGTATTTGCTGTTGTTTACTCCGACAGTGAATGTTATAATAACTGGGCCAATTTGAAAATGCGGAAATAGTTCGCCTTTCTGTCTGCGCAGTTCAAACAAACAAAACGCAAAATTTGAATTTCTCATATTTTAGGCACATTCTCCCGGTCGGTTTGATTAAAGCTGAAACAAACAAACAAAAAAAACTTGATCTATTAGCCGGTACGCATTTGCAAATCATGGCCAACTATTATTGAGACACCCTTTCAAGTGGCGAACACGCCTCAATCAATTCGCCGCATATCAATCGCATTCGGATTCGAAGCCTGCTACAAAGCAAATTTCGGGCGACCCCCCGCCTGCTGATCGATATCTAGGAGCGATTAATCTACACCGGTCGATTAGTAGCTCCAGCGGGCCAAGGCTCAAGGCAACCGATGAAAAGGTACTCCGAAATCATAGTTTAACTCAGCAATCAACAGTTGGAACCTCGGATCGGATCAAGCAATCCTGGAATTGATTTCGCCGGTTGTATTCGGCAAACCGTCGAAACCGTTGATGCCATGTGATGATTATGATTCCGAATACAGATTAGCTTGCCGTAGACAGCGATGACTACGACGACGACGATGGCGGAAAGAAGAGATAATGTTTTTGCATACCGGTTTTTTTTTTGTTTTGTCTAACGAAGGTAAATATGTGCGTATTGTATTCGAAATTATGTTCGTCCTTGGATCGATGGATGAATTCTGTGAGGAGGTAGCGCACTGTGGACCCAATCATAAGTCGAAAATGGTTAAATCTTGAGCTTGTAAAAGCAGATTACCTAAGTTGCAATCCCCAACTTGTTCTGATACGACCAAGGTAAAACTATGTCGCAACACTGGTTGAAACAACGTGACAGCAATATTTCTTCATAATATGGTTAGTTACCAAATAGTTAAGTTTCCAATCATCACTTCTTGTTGTCGTATTGAAGTATTTATCATTTACCATTTATTGTTACTTAATTCGAATATACTATATATTTGATCGTAGCTATGTTTTTAGCTACAAGTTGCAAATGAGTTTATTTAACGTTGCGAAAGCATTATGGAATCGTAAGCGTATGAAAAAATCGTTAATCTTTTTAGCGGTAACATAGATGTAACTAGATTGAAACATACAATTTAAAATGTGCACATTTTTGTTTTAGGCTTCAAATCATATGGATTGAAATTTGAAGTCTTAACAAACGGTAATTTAAAAGTTATTTTTTTTTGAATCCATATACTGTTTTTTTAGTGTCACTGCAAACAAAGTTTATAGCGTTAAAAACATGTAACTAGAATGGAATTTTGGTCGACAGTTTAGATTTCGTTGCATCGCATCAATTTGTAATTCCAAATGACATGCTTTCTTATGGTTGTATCATTCTTGTTGGTGGCAAGGTGTAACAAATTTATCTGATATAAGGTATCTTGCGTAAATATATTTTGGAATGTTCTGGCAACGAAACGACAACTAGTCATTAACTTATTTCCAACTGATCTCCAATATGGTACTTGTCATTAGTCAAAGCAGTCATATTTTTGAGTCACGCAAGAGTTTAGCTGTATGTAACAACTACTCAATTTTTTTGTTGCAAGTTAATCACAAATAAGCTGCAGTAACATAAAAGCATGCAATATCAGAATTTAAAATTCAAAATAAAACACTCCATGAAGTTTGGACTCGCTCTCGATCCCGATTATAGATACAAACTCGACCCAATTCCGAACCCGGACGGTCGGGCTCAGAAAAAATATAACTGTCGGGTTTGGTCCTTCTGAAAGGCAGGAATGAATCCTGTACAGCATCCTGATAGTTTCGTTCAATGAAATGCAAATCCAAAATGAAATAAACGAAATTAAAATTCTATATGCTGCTATTTTTATAGCCGTTTGGACCGCCCATTAGTGAACAAGCTGCAAACGAAATCACGTAAAAGAAACCTCTTAACAAAAATGGGATTAGTTTGGATTCTATCGCCACTGCGAGCAGATGTATTTTGTGTCGTTTGCGAAGCTAGTTTCGCTTCCGACAAGAGCGACTACATCACAGCTGCTAGTCGTTTGCATTGGTGAAAAAACAACGAAAAGAGGACAACGGTGGGGAGCATCACACAAAATGAGTAATTCTCATGGCTTAAAAAGTTTTCTAAAGAACTCGTGAAAGGCATCGACTTACCCATCACGCTATACCCGTCCCACTGCTTCATTTCGATATTGGAATTAAGGAACTAGAAATTTTTTCGAAAAAAAACGACACATTCGCCGACTACAGAGGCTCAAATGAGTAAACGGCATGTCAAATGAACATAAGTCAATTGAATTGTGGCTAATGCTCGAGCCCACGTAAAGAGGGCTTAGGCTAAAAAAAAACTGCAAAATTGAAGTCATTTTTTTAATGAAATGTAGAATGTAGAAATGCATGAAACATCCAGATTTGGTATAATCTCAACAAATTTCCATATTAAGTAAATGACAATGGTCAGTGGATAACGTATCCAGGCGGGATGACGTAGAAAAAATCATTGAAGAGTATGGAAAAGAGTATAGGCCCAAGATTACTACCTTGGGTCACTCCAGATTCTCCAGCTTCACCGATAGAGAGCAGCAAAACAAATATGATTTCGATCAATTGGTGAAATTCATTGATGCACCAAATTTATAAATTTTCGCCAGCAGAAGGGAACGATCTACAAGATGAGATCTGCGTACAATGTTTCTATCTGTCAGCCATCTTGCATGTTTTCGATACAGAAAAAGGTAAATTGAGCTAAATTAGTAGTTGTTGATCTGCTAATAAATGCTTCAATATTGGCTTCCAGTGCGTCAATCGTGTCCGGCTTATCCTTGTAAACATGAGCCTTGACATGGCCCCACAAGAAATAGTCCAAAGGTGTTAAATCACACGATCTAGGCGGCCAACTGACGGGCCCAAAACGTGAGAAAAACTGTTCACCGCAGGTGGCTCTCAATTTGGTCATCGTTTCGCGTGCCGTGTGGGATGTGGCACCGTCTTGTTGAAACCAAATGTCAGGCATGTCCAATTGATGCCACCGGCCCATAATCCACACCAAAACAGTAACTTTTGTGGGATGCATTGGTAGCTCTTGCAAAGCTTATGGCTGGTCTTCACTCCAGATGCGTCAATTTTGCTTGTTGACGTATCCATTTAACCAGCTTCGTAGCTGAACACAATTTTTCGATAAAAAAGTGGAGCTTCCTCCAACTAAATATTAAACGTTGTTAGTCGGTTCATGATTAAATTATAGACCTAACTGAACCAATTTGTCAATGACACAAGACACGGTTCACGCGTGATCTATCAAAAACAGTGTTGCCAAAAGATAACGGCAAAAAATCACCCTTTATAATCAGAAGCGTTATCTATGTTTACTAACTTTTCAACAGTTTTTAATTATTTTGACATCATTTCCGTTCTCCTCGTAACAACTGTGTTGTTCGATTAAAAACGTTCAGAAACGCAATACGACGAATAGTTCAGTTCACTACAAATCAAACTTGGCCCTCGCTGAGAGTAAGTCATAATAGTAAACGGCAGAGAAAAGTTTTCTTTTTCGTCTAATGTTAAATTTAATACTCTATTTTTCATAGCTCGCCTTCAATTTCTTTCGGAAGTAGAAGTTGACAGGTGGCTTATTTTTCTTTGCTTCTTTTCTGGTTGTTTTCAAACTAGTTAGCAGAGTTGCCAGTTTTGTAGATATTTAAAAAAGCTTAATAGAATGTCTGTTTTCGTTACAAAAAGAGAGAGTGAGGTTAAGTAGATGCATCAGAAATTTAGCTTTGAAAGTGATCGGCAATAACTTTGCAACAGGGAATTATATTCTAGCAATTGAAGATTGACACTGTTTATTTTAACAAATGATTGTGAAGTAAAATTATGTGAAGTGATAGTGATTCCAAATTGAAAATTTGGAAATAAACGCGTTGCATGATCCTGCTGGAAATAAACGCGTTGCATGATCCTGGGTGATACGTACCGCGTAACAAAAACTGCTCAAAAAAACCACTTAGCTTCGAAAATTCGCGTAAAAAACGCATAAAATACCGCGTGAGAAGACCTTAGTGTATACAATTAGTGGCTTTTTGGCCCCTTTACTATGCTTCGGCTCAGCTCTTAAGCCATGTTCAACCCGTGTTTTGTCGTATTAGACCATTTGACGCATTCGGCCTTTTGGTGTTTCGACCATTTGTTAATCGACGTTTTGTCATTCGACCTTCTGTTATTCGACCCTCTGTTATTCGACATTTTAGTACATATTCGTTTCGTTGAATCATACAATTGTCCAAACGTAGTATTCAAATGGGTTAGAAAAAATAAAAATGAAAGACGTTCGTATTATTGCCCGTTTTGCCTTTCTCTATAGAAAGGTGAGAGAATTGCTGAAACCCCTATTTTTGAACTTTGAGCCTCGGGGACCCATAGTGTAATATACCATTCGGCTCAGCTCGACGAAATCGAACTATTATTGATTCATTGAACAGACTCGAAGTTCAAATGGCTTTCATCTACTGTTCCGGTGATATAACGGTATAAGTGACGTAAACATCAAAACTCAGCACCGCTCAATTTTCCCGGATATGGATTAACCAATAACAACAATTTTAGGCTCGTTCGAGACCAAAATTGAGCTGAGGGTCGATTTTGAACGTCATATGGCTGATATTTCAAGTTTCGGAGATGTAATCGCAAAAGTGACGTAATCGACTAGCTAGCTGACTTTCTTAGTTAAATTTGTAAGGTTCTGTTTCGATAACTGAGCGTAAGTGACAAAATTATTAATACGGTTTAATGCGCTTTGATTTTATTTTTATCGATTCATAACGAAGTCAAGGAATCCTAGCTTCGAATCCGAGGTTCGTACGAAAAAAGGCCGTTATTTCAAATGCTTCGACGACTGGTTTTAGTATTCACCAAAAGATATAGCTTAATTCTACACAACAAAAAACTAGGAATTTAACAATACGCATCATAAGAACGTAATTCGTAAAATGACTGAATTTTACAAGAATGATTAATTTATGTGTCAAACATATTCAGTTTTTCAAGCAGGCGTGTAAATCTACATGTTTCAGAACTTAAACGATTTTTTTTATGTGTGTAAGTTACATTTACAATTCTGTGGATCATTTTATCCGGGGCTTTCGGAACTAGAGATACTTTTTGATCGTTTTCTTTCCAGATCTCCACAGTGAAACAGTTTTGAGACCAAAGTCAATATTATCGAATGAGATCATGGGATCTTTCAATTGAATCTACTTTTATGAAAATCGGTTCCGCCACACTGAGACTGAGAACTCTATTTTTAAAGTATTGGACAACAGCTTCCGGTGCTTTCGGAATCGAAAACTGAAAAGTGGTATACCTAGAATGGGCCAGTTTGACCATCAACTAACATAATCTGAAAAGTGATCGAAATATTGGGACAGTTCTGTGGTTTACTTACTATTTAAGGGTCAATTTACAATCGTAGGAAACCGGCCATTGTTGCAGTGTTGCCGCGAAAGCAGTTTACTCTATATGTGATGAGCGGAAATGACGTTTTTGACGTAGGACTACGTTACTACGCTCACCTGGGTGGGCGCAGTTTCAAAATTTCACGTGTAACGAAATTACTCCAGATTAGATTTCTTAATAGCTTTTTCCCTGTTTGATTATTTTCTCTAATTATTTCACGAAACGAATGGAAGAAGGTGTAAGATTGTTTTTTAAATACCACGTTTAATACGTAAACATTGTTTAAATATTGAAAAAATACACTAAAAAAATTTGAATTTTACAGGTGACCTAATCCCTTATACGATGTAATTCATAAAGACCTAATTTGTCAAATGACGGAAAATATCATTTGTAATGACTTGAATTTTACTGGTTTCGACTGTAACTTGCGTTCTGCTAGCAGGTGCGACTGTATGAATTTAAATGCACCTTTTACCAGCCTAGTAGATGCATGCTTCTGTGGCTCGGTCGATTAACAGACGTACTTGCGATCCAATGATTCTCGGTTCAAGTCGCGACGGTTGCTCTCAGTATTGTTTTTTTTTATTTCAATGAATTTCATGTATGGAGTTTTAGATACAATATTAAATGTAACGTAAATTTGCGTGAGCTACGACGCTCCATTTATGTGCATCTAATAAGATGTAAAATCACAGTGTTTTTTAAGTGTGTAGGCCCAAACACGAAACATCCAAATCAACCGAATCTCTAAATACGTTTGCTAGCTTCAGTATATGATAATCTATGAACTGAGACACATCGAGTGGCGCACACGCTTATAAAAAGTTACTCAGAGTTTAAGAACTACACACTTAAAAAAATCCCTGTGATTTTACATCTTATTAGATGCACATAAATGGAGCGTCGCAGTTCACGCAAATTCACGTGGAAGAACATTTAATATTGTGTCTAAAACTCCATACATGAAATTCATTGAAATAAAAAAAAAAGAATACTGAGAGCAACCGTCGCGACTTGAACCGAGAATCATTGGATCGCAAGTACGTCTGTTAATCAACTGAGCCAAAGAAGCATACATCTGTTTGGTTGGTAAAAGGTGCATTTAAATTTATACAGTCACACCTGCTATCATAATGCAAGTTACAGTCGAAACCAGTAAAATTCAAGCTCATCTAACATTAAGTCATTACAAATGAGATTTTCCGTCATTTGACAAATTAGGTCTTTATGAATTACATCGTTTGAGGGATTAAATCACCTGTAAAATTCAATTTTTTTTGGTGTGTAGTTACTCAATTTCAAATGAAACATGGAAACGTCAAAAATTGAGTTGTTACTATCAATGATGATGAGTAACTCCTACCCTAATTTAGTGTTGAACGTTAGAACTCGTTTTCAGGTTACTATTCGAAAGATCAGTCTAAAAGTCAGGCGCCAGTTTTTGTTAGTTCGAACGAACGCTTTCTTGTATTTCACTGTTCATCTGTATCTACACACTTAAAAAAAACCCTGTGATTTTACATCTTATTAGATGCACATAAATGGAGCGTCGCAGTTCACGCAAATTTACGTGGAAGAACATTTTATATTGTGTCTAAAACTCCATGACATGAAATTAATTGAAATAAAAAAAAGAACACTGATAGTAACCGCCGCCCTTTGAACCGAAAATCATTGGATGGCAAGTACGTCTGTTAATCGACTGAACTACAGAAGCATACATCTGCTTAGCTGGTAAAAGGTGCATTTAAATTCATACATTCGCACCTGCTAGCAGAAAGCAAGTTACAGTCGAAACCAGTAAAATTCAAGCTAATCTAACATTAAGTCATTACAAATAAGATTTTCCGTACTTTGACAAATTAGGTCTTTATGAATTACTTCGTATAAGGGATTAAGTCACCTGTAAAATTCAATTTTTTTTGGAGTGTACTACAAGTGTGAGTCGCTTGACACAAACGGTTTTGTGCCTGCCACAACCGGAATGATAAACTGTGCTCTTGGTTGTGCCACCGACGCAGAGATCTCTCAATTGTTAACGGAATAATAAATAAACATAGTAAGCAAAATTCAAATATTGAGAGTGAATTATTCGATATTTGTTATGCATTTATTTATTATATACCCATGAATAGAGCAATTTTATATGCAATTTTCTATATATATGAAAAAAAATTTTACTCAAAATTTGAGTGGTAATTACTCAATTTTCGGCGTATTTACAAATAAAATATTACTCAGTAACTGAATTGATTTTTCCCAAACATCGTTTTCAGTGGAAGAACTCAAATTTTAGTGAGTTAACTTAGAGTTGTTCCACTTTGCTGCAGGTAATAAGATCTTACTCATTTTTGAGCTACTTTTTTTTAAGCGTGCAGGGCCTCCATCTACGTCAGGACAATGGAAGTACACCTGGACATATTCATTTGGTACTTCAGTCAATGGCGAATATGAGGTTCCGTTTCTTAAGCCTAAACGTAGAAAAACAACAACTAAGGAGTGTATCGAAAATAAGCTATCCACAAATTTTTCTTTCAAATAATGATAAAAAACGACATTTTATTCAAACTAAAAATTGTTCCTTTATTGTACGAAGTTAAATTTGAGCATAATGAAAATCGGATGAAATTTAAGTTATTCATTCACGAATTTTCGAACTTTTGATCGAATGCTCTTCATCAAGTTCCGGACAAGTGTTGCATCGCATTTTTTTCACGCTTGAGCCCAAATTTTTTTGAACTCCTGCATGTTCCCAGCTGCCTTACCAGTCTTCTTGAAGACCCTTTTCACGATTGCCCAGTAACGTTCGATGGGTCGAAGCTGAGGGCAATTTGGTGGATCGATTTTATCTCGACGAAATTTATACCCTTTTCCGCAAGCCAATTGAGAGTGGTTTTTTTCATAGTGAGCCGACGCTAAATTCGGCCGAAACAGTGGAGGTGTACTATGCTTCTTATATAAAGGCAGCAATCTCTTCTGGAGACACTCAGATCGATGGATTTCTGCATTTATAGTTCCGGTAGGGTAAAGAACAGTTGACTACAAACCACAGGAACATATTGCTTGCCATACCAATACCTTTTGATCGAGTTTCTCCACTTAAATCAACCTATCCGCATCGCCCACATCCTCCCTAAAGACGACAGTAAAGTATTGTGGACCTGGAGGGTTTTTGAGTCCTCCTTTACATAAGTTTCATCGTCCATCAAAACGCATGCATCTGGACACTGCAAAAGACGTGAATACAATTTCCGGGCCCTTGTTGCTGCTCGCTTCTTCTGTTCTACACTTTGTTTCGAGATATTCTGCTTCTTGTAGGTCTTCAGGTGATTTCGCCTCTTGATACGCTGGATCATTCCGACACTCGTTCCTGCTCTTTTGGCCAAATCACGTATTGACATTGATTTGTTCTTCATGATTAGAGATACCATTTTCTGGTCCAGTTTCGGGTTGGAAGAACTGGGTTTTCTGTCTCTTCCTGGTAGTTCATCCAAAGAATAGTGTTCCCCAAACTTATTAATGATAGTTTTAACACTGGCATGATGAATTCTAAAGCGCTTCGCCAATTGTCGCATAGTAATACCCTTCTTACTAAGCCATGTGTCCAGAACCTTAATTTTCACTTCCTTTTCAATACGCGACATTTTTAAAACGCAGAATTTCAATCGCACAAACAAGTAAACAAATGAAAGCTGACAGCCAAACGCACAGCATGCAGTGATCTGTGTATAAAAAAACATCACAAATACATGCGTACAACACAAATGTATGTGGATAGCTTATTTTCGATACACTCCTTAGTTCTTCTGTGAGCATAGATGCTGTCGAATGTTCGCAGTGTGAGTTTCCCGATTGCGTCATCCAGCTGCTGGTAGTCTACATTGGAGGAAAAGACAACGGAAAGTGGACAACTATGAGGAATATTATACAAAATCAGCTATTCTAGTGGCTCTAAATGTTATCTAAATAACTATTAAGATTTTTTCTTTGCAAATCGGAAGTAAAAATCATCAGTTTAGTGCAAATCAAGAATACGGTTAGATTAGCTTTGTGCACTTTTCGCAATACGAAATTCGCACCAAACGATTGTTAATAAAGCAAGCACTTGGTTGCACACACACACGCGAGAATTCCACAATTTTGTCTTTCAGATTTGTCAGAAATTAATCCCGCACAGCATTTTGATAGTTTCTTTCACTCAAATACTGTGCTGTATGAAATATTGAAATATATGAGCGATTGTACGACTTGTGTAGTGATTTATTCTAGATCAAGGCTCACTCTTTCAAATGACTTGGAATGGTACTCTTCTTCATGGAATACAAACGCAATCTTCCGAAACCAAATGGTCCTTTTCAGGTCTGCAAAATTTTAAACGGTCAAACGGTATAACATCAGTTGATATCTCGTCCTATGTCAATCTCGCGTCCATGTCTCTGACATGACCCACTCCAAGTTCAATTTGTGTTTTTCAACAATGGCTATTTTCCTGAGGTTGTAAGTAAAACCTCAAAACAAGGTATTCAAATGAAACTTTAGCACTTTGTGATTCATAACCGACAGGTGGAACCGTATAAAATTCAAAAGCAGTCAACGAGATCGTAAGGTTGCTGTCAGAGTGAACGCGGAACGCGAAACGTCGAGATGCGTGCGCGAGCTTGTTTCATTCAATCAAAGCAAACTTTTCACAGTGTCACATCCAAACGCTTCGCCTCGTTTCGCGAAACGCGTTCACTCTGAAAGTATCCTAAGGCCGAGGCGAAGTATTGTTGGCAGGGCGTGTTCTCACTGACCGGTTTGTTCGCGTGTTCTGAAGCTTCGTGTGACGCTTGCAGTTTGGATATTGCAACTTACTCACGCTTACAGTAATGAGCAATGGTGATGAAAATCTTAAAATCGCAAGTTTCAACACTTGAAAATATATCAAAATACAAAAATCAACCGTAAGATTGATTTATTTTTGACGTTTGCATATGCCAGTCGTAAATGACATTTTGTCGAAGTGTCTAAACACATACAGGTCTTTTAATATGGTAATCCATGTTCAATCAATTTGGGAGGTTTGGTTACGCGATCTTTATTGAGGTTATCCAGTACTTTTTCATGAGCCGTTCACAATTGTCCGGAGTTGCAAATAAGTTATCAATCGTCTTATTAATTGTGAATAACAAATCTTGAGTAATCGATCTTCTTGCCTCGTACTCACACCCTGAACTTGTAAACGAGCCCTGTCGGCTCTAGACTGCGAAGATATGATTCCTATTGAAGAGTTAAATAATGAAATGAAATGGAACCACTGTGCAAAGATGTATGTAAATTGAAACTAGACAAAAATTGTATCCGCTGAATACCCGCTACCCGTTTTTTTTTCTACTCACTCACAGCTCAATCAGTCCACTTTGACTTTGTAAAAAAAAATATTTTATTCTGTATGTTGTCCCTTTGCCATTGAGTAGCGTAATTGACGTGAAGCATCGTAGTCTTTTGTGTTGTTCACACGAGAGATCAATTTGCCTAGTCAACAAAGGAGGCGGGCGGCGGCTAAGTCTTTCATCATATTTTTCTTCTTCTTTTTCTATATCCTATGTCGATCAGCCTTACTAAAATAGGAATACACTGAGTGCCATTATGAACAAGGTTCGTGAGTGAAATCTTCAGGATGTTATAATTATGGTCTATTAGCAATAGTTCAATAGTTGGAAGAGGCGGAAGCGCTGCTCCGGTAGTGACTTTTTGTCCTTGCTAGGGTTAAACAGTATAGGCAACTCATTTGAACTTTTCAAGGCAACTTAATTTGTTTGGTGAATGATGCAAATCATTGTTTCCCTTGGTAATATCCCGATACTATATGTGTAATGGTCCCTCACAGGTTTTATCTAATAACAAAAACAAACCTTAATCATTGAGTAAAAGAACAGGCTACTGCGATTCTTAAGATCGATCATTTGTTTATTTATAGAAAAGTTTAATGAAAAAAGAAATGGGCAGATTATGTAATTTTTTCTTGCAATTTTGCATAATTTGTTAAAATAACTATCGGCATGTTAAGAAGTTATCTATTTAAATTGACAGCAGCCTACTTCAATCTTTCGATCAATGCACCGTACACTTGCACTGTGCACGGTTGGTGGGATGTGAGGTGGTCACCTGCTGAATGATGAAAAATAAATACATAGATCACTGGACATGTTGTGAGAGTCAACTTACGAATACGTTGCAATTTTATCGCGTTTTGTGTTAATATGTGCTTCCTACTAAAATACGAAATTTCTTCCGAAACTCGTAAAACTCCGGACAGCCGACTGACGGGAGGTTTGCTATCAATTCATTGTGTTCTGTTTTTTTTTTCAATAGACTACCTGCGATACTGGCAAGATATCACTCCATCAGTATTAGGAAAATCATGATCAGAAGAAGTTCATGTCACTATCAGTCGGGAAAAAATCAGTTCTAGAAATTTTTTGAAAAAACGAAAAAATCAGTTCCGTTATTTTCTTTCATGAAACAAGCATCCACAAAACTCGAAGTTCACCTGTGATTTTTTGTGTCAGCGAAACTTGATGACGAATTTTCACCCAAAGAAATATCGCTAAAGAGATAATCTAAAGTAAGACAAGTAAGTCTCCGATGATACTTCGATGATAAAATCTCTACTGAATAAATTCGCAACTGAGAAATAATGACTGCAATATTTTTACTACCTTCCAAATAGTGATTATAGCGATGAAAGGCTGTTTTCATTCCAGCTCGTTGATTACACATTGCACTATTTAGATGAAACTCAATAAAATGCTATTTAGCATGAATTTGATTCATAGAAGTAAGCGCGCAGCATCGTCAGCAAGTCTCGAACACACAGTAGGCGCAGTGTTTGAATGGCGCGTTTGAATTGACATAGCGGTAGTCTGCACTCCTGTTACTTCTGCGTACGTTATTCTAGCTAACTGGCATGGCATGACATGGTTAATATTTTTTTTCCATCAGCTGCATAACATGCTTTGTGGTTGTTTCCATTATCATTCCAACTATTATTAATCACAGCACTTGCTACTTTTATTAATGATCTAGTACAGGGGTTCCCAAAGTGGTCGATATAGACCCCTTGGGGTCAATATCCTTTTTGCGGGGGTCGACGTAAATGGAAACTGACTATGGGGGTCGACGAGGTTTAGAAATCGACCCCCTACTGTTTGATATAAGTTGTTATTTGAAATATTCGCACTAAAAAGTTTGTGTTTTACATCAATATTAAAAAAGCTAGAAATTGAATTTTCAAAGTAATTTGTTGATGGGTGTCTGAGGCCTAAGTTAATTTTAGTAAAGGGGTCCATGACCCAAAATAGTTTGGGAACCCCTGATCTAGTACATCACTACTATTGATCCACTTATCAACCACCCTCAATTAATTTCCCAAACGTCTTCTGTTCGAGAATCATATTAAAAATATTCAATGTGCGACCTTTTTTCTTAAATATCATCGAGCAGAATATTCGCTAGTGAACTTTTCACAACTGATTTTTTTGCCATACGAAATCAGTGGCAATGAGAATCGCGTTGTCAAAAATTAGTCCTGAACATGAACTTTTCTGCCATGAGTTTTCTGATCGATGATTTTTTTTTGTCTAAAAATCACTTCTGAAAAGTTTCAGTCGCGATTTACGAAATTTTGATTTTTTCCCAACACTGCTTCATCAACCGAACCCTAATCCCTAACCAAAAATAGAAAAAAAATTCTCGCTGTCCAAAATACTTTTACATAAGTTTTAGTTAAGCAAGTTCACAAGAAATATCTGCACGGTAATGAACTTAACGCGGGCGCGTCTTAAACTTAGTGATTGACTTTTAGTGTAAGAAAAAAAGATCCGTGGATCAAACGTTCCCCGAAAAATCGACGGAGTTTAGTCTAGCTTGATTTCTACAAAAGGGGAAATATAATAAGGCATTGTAAATAATAAAAATGTGAAATATCTGTAAGGAATTATCCACACAAATCTGATAGCACTGACAATGATATACAGATGGCGCTTCGATCGGTTGACATCGTTTAACTTTTTGCGGTAAATTCGCAGTATCCGTCGCTTGAACATTTTTTAGTTATTAGTTTGAAAGTTTGGACTGAATGTTTCATTTGTGGTTGAATCTAATTGTTGGCAACTCAATGTTTTGTTGTTGTTATAAACAATTTGAAACTGTCTGTACGAGTGTACCATTTGAGGTATACATTATCAGCCGTTTAGGAATTTTATTGCTTGAAATGAAAATAAATGTTGAATGATCCGGAATATTTTTTTTTAATTTTCACTCCACAAATTGGAACAAAGACCAATTGCCTGTATTTCAGTTGTTTATTATTGAATTCAAGATCTTTTTTTTAATACTAATGTAACGTTTTCTTCACTCTTTTAAGAAAAATACGGATAAATTATTCGTCACGGTTTCGAAGGAATTCTCGAATTTTTCCTGTAACACGGCTCATTTGGTGGCGCCCACCTTCTTCGTCCATCGTTCTAGCTATCTTATTCAACCAGGTCGTCATCTGATTGATGTCTTTGACAACGTTTCCCTTTGCCTTGAGTCTCCTCTTCATGATTGCCCAATGTTTCTCAATAGGGCGGAACTGGGGGCAGTTGGGTGGGTTAAGGTTTTTCGGAACAAACTGGACCCCTTTCTCTGCATACCATTCTTGAACGATTTTGCTGGAATGACAGCATGCCAAATCTGGCCAAAACATTACGGGATGGTCGTGGGATCGAATGAACGGCAAAATTCGTTTTTGAAGACACTCTTTTTGGTATGGTTCCGATGTCATTGTCTTATTTGTAACGAAAACTTTCGTTTTTTTTGCCACAGTTGCAAATGCCCTGCCAAATCATAAATTCTCTTGAAAATTTGTCACGAAAACAAATTTAAATTTGGCTGGAACATCCCCCCGAGCCGTTGCCAAGTAAAATTTTTGATCTGGGATTTGCCCGAAGTCAGCCTTGACATAGGTTTCATCGTCCATCAGAAGACACTCGTCGATCTTGGTCAGCACCTGGTCATATAGTTTCCGAGCACGAATGTTGACCACACTATTCTTTCATTGACTATTTGCTAGCTCGATTCGACTTGATTCCTTCCCGGAGTTGAGTTCTCCTCACGGTACTATGGCCAGCACCGAATTTTCTGGCCAAATCACGGTCCGACAGATTAGGATTCCACTTAATCGTCTTCAAAATCTTACCACACAGTTTCCGGTCGACAGTTCCACTCCGACGATTGGCTTGAGGCTTCCGGTGCCAAGAACTTCCAAATCTGTCCACCACAATATGAGCTAAAGTTTGTTCCAATTCTAAATGAAGCAAGCTTTATTTTGCTGAAGGATTCAATTATAATTACGAATTTGTAGTAATTTTATTAGAAGTGTAATTATGACAGCAGAAACATACACGTTTCCAAAAAGCTACTCAGACTTTGAGTATTAGTTATTCAATTTCAAATGATACATGGAAACGTCAAAAATTGAGGAAGGTAAGGAGTAGCTCTTGCTCTAAGTTTGAGTGCAACATAAGAACTCGTTCGTAATTGGAAAGATCAGTCTAGAAATTGTGTTAATCGTTTATAGCAACAGGCATTATTTTTTGTTAGTTGACTCACGTACTTCTATTCTACTGTTTAAATTTGAAATCCTAACTAGATTACTGAAAATATTGAAAGAAGTGGACGCTAAAACAGCGAGGAAATTACAAGGTTATGATTATTCAAATGCTATCTAATTTTTGAACATGTTTCAGAATGTTCTGGGATTTCCTCGCTAGATTGATTTGTCATAATAAACTGGTACAACAAATTAAGGGAAGTGTCTTGTGCCCGTTACCGTAACGATCAGAAATAAGTTTTACCACAGAAAAACGGCGGGTGGGTAATGTCAGAGACATAACTGGACGACGTGAATACGAACCAATCTGACATACTTCCTTAATGCTACTGAATATCAATTTCTAGACCTGGATTCTGGAACTGAATTATGCATCTGTATGCTGGAACTGAATTTCTTAACTTTTTAAATAAAACCATATAGAAACAACCAAACCTCGCTTTTACGAAGAGTACTTAAATTGAGTAATATTTCGGAAGCGTGCAGAATTACCGTTAACGTTCCGTCGAAGAAGGCCGATCAGTCATGTTTTATAAAGCTTCCGAACAATCCCAAAATCACTTAGGCACTTGATTGTAGTATAAATAACATACAAACCGTAATAATCGAAAGAGAGAGTTAACAAAGAGAAACTGTCATTTGCACTTGGGACCATTTCTAATGTTCTTTTTGCGAACAACTTTAAACTTACCTTCGACGGAACAGAAACAATCCAAACTTATCAGTGCAGAGCAGTTCAAATTGAACTGCTTAGTGCTAAACTCGGCATGAAATAGTCGAAAACACGTTTTCGTTCGGCACGTCAGAAAAGACTTTGCACTCCGTTGCAAAACAAAAAGTGTTCTGTAAGTAGCAGAAACTTTACGTCTGCTTAGCGGTTCAAATTGAACTGGCGAGTTTAGCACTAAGCAGTTCAATTTGAACTGCTCTGCCTTGATGAGTCAAAGACGAAACGTAAAAAAAAATAAATACGGTTATTTGCCCTAGCACAAAATTTGGCTAACCCCTAAATGAATCCAAACTTATATTTGACGAAACAGAATCTGCCCTCACAAATACAGTAAAAAAAACCTTGACCCGGTCCGACACGCCAGGACAGGTTTGCCAGGTCATTTTTTTTTTCAAAAATCTGTGATCAAGCCAAATACCTGTTTGTGCAAAATCTGTGCATGTTTCCCGTACCATAAATAGCTGATCGGAATCATTCAATCTGTGCCATTTTTAAAATCTGTGCAGAAAATTGAATTGAAAATTTTTGAAACACAGATTAATCTGTGAATATGGCATCCCTGAGCACGGTGAGTAAAATTGACGTTCAACCTACACGGCTCCAGCAAACTAGCGAATTTTGAGTTGTTCTAGGTTCCGGTCAGTCACGTAATTTTGAATGTTAGGAGAACAGACATTGTTGTGAACGCAATTTTCTTCGCTGTCGTTGAGCGGAAATTAAAACTTGAAATTTCAGTTTAGTTGGAACATATTTCTTAATAAAGTGTTAACAATGACAATTTTTTTAAATGGTACGCACAAGAAAATAAACTCTAACATGAAAGCCTTGCAAAAATACGCCAAAGTGTAAATTAAACTTGCATACTTATTAAATTTAATTTACTTAATTCTTGGGTGTAAAACAATGTACTATATTTTAGCTTATTAAACGGAACTTTCTAAAGTAATTCATTATTGAGTACTTTTCTGGTTGACAGTAGTTAGAATGAAAACTGGATTAGCACAAACGTCACGAATCACTAGAAAATTCTGTCAAGATTTTTTTCTTCAAACTTGAATAAAATCAAAACCCTTCTTTGGTATAAATTACCATCACCTTTTCATTTTATATACAGTTAGGTCAAGTTAATATATACATTCAAATGTGGCATCCCTGCACGCTATACAAAATTGAACAAAGCACGCTGTGAGCTTGGCGGTTGTGTTTTCTTCTTCCGTACCAGCCGACGTACCGATGCGTACCGGATTTGCGTCATTTTCTATGACAGTTGGAAGTTTTGATACTCATTGCCCTATACTTTCGGATCCGGAAGACGAATCTGGATGAAATTGCATAGTATCTTTGAAGACACTGAGAGCTTTAGTTTGGATCATGATTTGTGAAAATCGGTTTCACCGTTGCTGAGAAATCGAAGTGAGTTCCGGTTTTGGAGCTTTTCTCCACTATTACCGGTGCGTTCGGAAGCGGAAACCGGGGCCTAAGTAGATTTATATATTCACTAACTAACAAGGTCTACCAACTAGATGAATTTACTAGTAAGTTTTATAAAAATATGCATCTCGTTTCGCCATCACGAGGACCGAAAGTCTGGTCTGGATCAACTTTTCGGAGTCCTAAAGAATTCCAAGACCTCAGTTTGTGAAGATCGTTTAAGAAATTTCCGAGAAAATTGATTGCACATTTACTCATAGATTTGCACATATTGACACACATACATACGTACATAGACACATACACACAGACATTTTGTGGTATCGACGAACTGAGTCGAATGGTATATGATACTTCGTCCTCCGGGCCTCCGTTCAAAAGTCAGTTTTCACAGTGATTGCATAGCCTTTCTATATGAGAAAGGTAGAAAATCAATTGGGAACCTGGGACTGGCTCCGAAATCCGTTGCAAAATTCAAGTTAGGAATCAAGATCAACAATTTAGTTCAATAGTTCGGAATTGAGTTAAGGCACTAATTTCAGTATGCAAGTTCCAAACTTTGAGCCTGAGCTCAGGAAATAAATTTAAAAATTAATTTTTAACACTAAATTCAGAAAGTAAGCTCTGAAACTGAATTCAGGAATTAAAATATGGTACAGAAGTCCAAGATTCTGTTTCGGAGTTCAGATATAAAATCGTGCTCCAAAGCCAAGATCTAAAATTCAGTTGGGTTTCTGCATCAGAATTCTGGATACGAATTCCGAACTTAAATTATGAGACTAAAAATCTAGTTCCAGAATCTAGAATTAGAGTGTAGTTCCAGAGTCTTAGTTCTAACTTTTGAACCTGTATTCTGGAACTGGAATTCTGTAACTGAATTCTGAACCTGAATTACGTTCAGTCGAAGGCGACTGCTCGCCACGACGCACAGTGGTTCGAATCAATAAAAACGTGGACATAAATCAGTAGCTGCCAAACCGTTCTTTCAATGCATATAGTTGCTTTGAAGAAATTATTTACAAATATATACCGCGTAATTTGATCCTATCATTAATTGTTCATGGCCTACTTTGACAAAAAAATGTAACCATAACTTTTTTTTCTGAAAAGATAGAAATTTTTTTTCTTCTACAAAGTTCTAGAACTATTAAAACTAATTTACTTTGTCAAATATACCAAAAGTCTAGGTCGCACCGTTTCGGATATACAAAGCGATTTTATGGCAACCCCCTTACCAACATTTTACCTTTTTTTACCTAGGATAAAACCTTGCACCGAAGCGAAATATGCAACTTTATGCAGCTGATTTTTACAAAATTTGTAGGAAAAGATGTGCCCAATATCATAAAAAAAATCTAAGTGGAACTCGATGGAACTGTTTTTTTAGGTCTTTAGGTCAAAGTTAGTTTTAATTACTGAATTATGGCAACCCCCTTAAAACTAGTCATATCAGAACAAATTGGCTCAAATGGCACGTTCCCCTTGATGGCCATAGTGAAAATGAGTCACACGAAGAGTACTCAAGATATTCTCATTGGAAAATAAATTGGATAAGGTACATGTTCTCCTATAAGTATTATTAAAGTTTGCTACATTAAGTTGCATATTTCGCTTCGGCACAAGGTTTTCTAGGTAAAATGAAGGTAAAATTATGCATAAATTTTTCAGAAAAGAATAAACTTATGCATTAGCTTCTACAAAATTATGAAATTTTATATTCTCTACAATTATTCCAATGCACTATCTTCAACAAAAATATGCGATTTTATAAATTCTACAATTATTCCAAACAAAGTATGCATAACAAAATAACTCGAAACAATTTATTAATAAAAAACTGATTTCAAGGGGGTTGCCATAAAATCGCTTCGTATATCCGAAACGGTGCAACCTAGACTTTTGGTATATTTGACAAAGTAAATTATTTTTAATAGTTCTAAAACTTTGTAGAAGAAAAAAAAATTCTATCTCTTCAGAAAAAAAAGTTATGGTTACATTTTTTGTCAAAGTAGGCCATGAACAATTAATGATAGGATCAAATTACGCGGTATATATTTGTAAATAATTTCTTCAAAGCAACTATATGCATTAAAAGAACGGTTTGGCAGCTACTGATTTATGTCCACGTTTTTATTGATTCGAACCACTGTGCGACGTCCGAAATGCGAATGAGAGTGTGGAAAGCTCGACGTCCAGTTCCGTCCTACGCATAAGAAAAAATAATCGATTTTCGATCGTGATTTACTTGAATCAGGGTCATTTCGCCGAAAGCCGTTTAGCCGAAAGCCATTTCACCGAAAGGGTCATTTCGTCGAATCTTGAAATCGTCTTCATATCGTAATTGGAATTGATTTAAAATAAAAACAAACGATTGATAATAGCGTTAACGCAAGTTTTGTTGACCTACAATTGTGCTTCTTGAATAAAGATTGATTCATGAACCTCAGAACGGAGTTTCCAAGAAAACTTGTTGACGATTAGCTACTAAGCATGAAAGCAATGTCAAAATGACCCTTTCGGCGAAACGACTTTCGGCGAAATGATTTTCGGCGATATGGCATTCGGCGAAATGACCCGCTCTCGGCTTACGTTTTACACTAGTTCTGTTGAATATCGGGACTGAAACTACCTTAAAACCGTCCTCCGAGTGCGACAAAGGTATGCAAGCGTGATGAATTTTTCGTCATTGTTTCCAAAAGTTTAAGAAAACTAAATTTTTGAGTTATTTATAGTTATCTCACACTGCTGCAAATTGTGTATTACACCGAAACCTCAATTTACGAACTAAACGGGGGTTCGTAAAGAGAGGTAGTTCGTGAAAAAAGTTTATGTTATTTGGAATTTACTTCGTTAAAAAAGTATTTTGTAATGAATGTAGAAACCGCCTATCATATGGCTATTTTCAGAACGGATGTGAAGAGTGCAAGAAAATGATGTTTTTTTTACATATTATCATTAAATTCGTTCCAAAAGTATTCCAATCATAAGAGTTTTCAAAGAAAATCAGGAAAACCGGACGACTTGGATTTCAAAACGACCACAAATATCTTTTTTTTGTACCTACCGGAAGTCGCCATCTTGAATTTCAGAACCACCTCGAACATCGTTTTCCGACATCTTCTCATCAATCCCGTTCCGAAAATACCCATATTGTTAGGAGATTTAAGCAATATCAATAAACCGGAAGCCGCCATCTTGGATTTTGAAACGAGCCCAAACAACATTTTCTTGCACTTACTCTTCACACCCGTTGCGAAAATAGCCAAATATGTTTCGAAAATATCCACATTGTGCGTATTTTCAAGAAACATCGATAGACCGGAAATGGCCATCTTGGATTCGAAACAATCACAAGCATCGTTTTCAAGGCACTTTCACATCAAATCCTTTTCGAAAATACCCGTATTGTAAGGGTTTTCAAGAGATATCAAGAAACCGGAAGTCGCTATCCTTAATTTCAGAACCACCTCAAACATCATTTTCCGACATCTACTCATCAATATCGTTCTAAAAACACTCATATTTTAAGGGTTTGCAAGGAATTTCTCGAAACCGGAAGTCGCCATCTTGGATTTCCAAAATATCTCAATCATCATTCAATTCAACTGGCATTGATCATCGCAAAATTGATAAACGGAGAGATTGAAGCTCCTGAGCTACGTTCCAAAGTAAATTTTCGGATTCCGAACAGAACCCTGCGAAATTCAACCCTACGTTAACTTCTGTGGAAAATTGTTTCGAGTTGAAGAATCATCTAGTAGGTTTGTTAGGAAAACTAAAAGATCTGTTGTACTTTGACTATATATTTTACGATCTTTGTTCTGATGTTATTTGTCATATGTATGTTAATTTGTGATTATTTTTATTCTTGTATTGTAATTATTGTTATTCATATTTTTGTTTCAAAAATTTTATTTTTATGGGCTTGTTCCCATCCTAGTCAATTTATATCTTTATATCCGATGGACATAACAATGATAATAAATGAATAAATAAATAAATTTTCCGTGTTTTTGGAACGAGTTTCTACTCTCTTCAAACCCGTTCCAAAAATACCCATGTTGTAGTAGTTTCCATGGAATATAAATGAGCCGAAAATCGTTTTCGATGTATGCCAAAACCTGTTTTTTCGTTAGAAAAGCTTATGTTATTTAGGATTTGGTTTGTAAAAAGAGTTACGTAAAAAGAGGTAACGTATTAAAAGTGTTCGTAAACGGAGGTTTGGGTGTATAAATTGCTGATCATATTTCTGATATCATGGAGAATGATTTATGTTGTTGTGTTTAGTACAACTCAAGATATTCACTTTTGAAATCTACCCATTCTCCCACAAGGCGAATTTCGAAATTTGGAAAAGGCGTAAATATGTCAAAAGAAAAGTGGTGACCACGTTGATTGGATTCTTCAATTGACGAGTACTTTTCTGGTTGGCAGCATTTAGAATGAAAACAGGATTAGTTACGGTATACAGTTAAAAATGTATTATTAAAATTTTTCTAGTGAAAACGTTACAAATCACAATAAAATAAATTTTCATCGTAAATATTTCGTTGTATACTAAAGATTTGATTTCATTTCATTCTACTTTCAGGTAATTCCTTGCAAAACAAATGTTTCGACATTGTGAAAAAGATAAGCAGAACCGTTTTCCATTTTAAACATTCCGAATCGAGGTCAAAGTCACCAGGCCGGGGGTACAGCGGCGTGGGAATACGATATAGAAAAAAATCTTTCGTTGAAATGGTCGCGAATTCACACGAACAACTTTTATCGTTAGTTCACAGTTTTTATTTCGCATGAAGTTCGCAACTTTTTTTCTTATTTATTTTGCTCGCTGCCATCAGCTATCGGCCCGACGTTCCGACGTTTATTTTTTCTCGTCTTTCTCTGACGTCGTTACCCCCCTCGAATTCCACAGACAGATGAAATAATTCAGTTGTACTTTTTCGCACTGGGGAATTATGATAGTCTCGTTTCGGCGCCTTCTTTGTATTTTTCAATTTCGCGTAGTTTTGCTTTCCTGGAAAGTAGTCTCGGTTGCTTGCCTTACCATGGCAACAAGTTGCGTTTCTGTAGCAACAAAACAACGATCATGGTTTTGCATACGCACACACACACACGTAAGCATCGTATTTGCACAGTTGGTTATTTCCGTTCTGGCGAAATCTTTTCGCGTTGCGTCAAAAGTAGCGAAAGAGAAAGAGAGAGAGACAGTGGTTTCACGAGACGGGGGCAGCAGCAGCAACTATGGTGACATATGGCATCTACGTCAGTCGAGTCGTGTGAGACACTGTTGGTTTGTAGTGCTGAGGCTTGGTTTGTGTCGTTTCCGAAAGACGAACTTCCAGGAAATGAAATATTAACCACAATGGACGATGGGATGCTGGCTTGCTTGCGATCTTGGGAAGAGCAATTTAACAAGTGTCACCGTCGAACGTTTTTGGGCAGGCCCGGAGATTGGCTTGCATCGTTTGAAGATACCGAGGTCACGGAAGTAAATATTTGACCGAATTGATTTAAGTATTTTGTGCTGAGGCGCTCGTGAGAATATCTCCTTACGTCTGTGGACTTTCTGAGAAGCAACTATTTTGAGGTTATCTTATTTCAACTAGGATTTAGTCCCGATCAATGATTTTCGATAGAAAAATCAATGTTATATATGAAAAACGACATAATATTCAGGTTGTCACGGAGTTAGTATTAAATTGTGTTTATATAGTTGAATAATCGCATCCAATTCTTGGAATCCCGTTTTTCAAAATGAATCATATGACTTTTGGAATTTTTCACTATTCTATGTTTTGTTAGTGAAAAGTATATCATATTTTTATTACTGTCAAATTTGTTAACTTTTCTGGCAATTTCTCATAGCGATTAAATGGCAATTGTGATGTCGAACCAGATGTTCAAAAGGCAAATATTTTCTACGATATTCAGCAGGCCTTTTGCATTCCGGAAAAAAAATTCAATATTGTTCAATACAGAAGATTGTTGATTATTCGGTCCTTTCCTGGAACACAACACACTTTTTTCTCAAATGCCCAAGCGAACACTCTTACAAATTGGCATCAGAATATCGTTCATCAAGAAACGTTGTGTTGAATTTGCTTGAATCATTTTAAATTGAAAAGATTACGCGTGAAAACTGATAGTCTGGATTTTCATTCGTGATCATGATTTGTTATAAGACCTACATGCTAGAAGAATTTACTGGCTAGTTTTAAGGAATTTGTTCCATTTTCAATACCCTCTAACAATAGATGCTATAAAAAAATTTCATTCTGAATATTGATAATCGAGATAAAGTCTTTCGAGAATATACGATCCAAGCAAAATTCTGCACCTCTGTTACTCTTGTATATGAAATTCAGGCTAAACATGCTATTATTTTTAAATCAGTTGCATAAAACTTACTTTGTTATTGGATTTTTAAGCAATTTAAGTCATAATATTATTATTTACAGCTTTCATTGACATCACCACACCACCGGTACGACATTACTGTACTACCGGCTGATGCAAATGTCTTTAAAAATAAACCTGAATCCATTGCAATTCTTTCTTCCTTTCAGGCGCACATCTCGTAAGATGGCTATGATTTGTCTTAACCTCAGCACCGTATTCAACAAAAATCAAACATTGGTAACAGACACTCGTGCCTATACCGTGATTCTGTTTTCTTCATAACAGTTGAAAATTCGGGCTCATGTAATGATCGGTGCCGATGTACTGGTTTGTGTTTTCAAAATCGAGCTTCGGTGCACAACACGTTTCGTTCGTAGAGGCGGTGTTGTGTTTTCTTCTTCTGTTCCACCGCATGTACGTAACGGTGCGCTTTTTGAGACGGTTTTAAATATTGGACACTCATCGATTCTTCTAATTCCGGGACCGGAAGTCTGATCCGGATGAAATTCATGGGTTATATTTGGAATCAGAACATTTTTCATTTGTTCCTAAGTTTGTAAAAAATCGGCCAAGCCATCACGGGGGAAAAGTGAGTTCGTTCCATTTTAGAGTTTGTGACCACTATTTCCGGTGCTTCCGACATAGCCAGAATGGATATATTTGGACGCCAACTGACAAGGCCTATCGATTAGAGCTGTTTTAAGCCCCCAATAACATTTTTACCTTCATCATTCAGGGGTAGTTCAAATTGAACTGCTTAATGCTAAACTCGGCAGTTCAATTTGAACCGCTAAACAGACGTAAAGTTTCTGCTTTACTTTTTGTTTTGCAACGGAGTGCAATGTCTTTTCTGACGTGCCGAACGAAAACGTGTTTTCGACTATTTCTGGCCGATGCAGGTTTGGTCATTCAGGGGTTAGCCAAATTTTGTGCTAGGGCACATAACCGTTTTTATTATTTTTACGTTTCGTCTTTGACTCATCAGTGCAGAGCAGTTCAAATTGAACTGCTTAACGCTAAAATCGCAACTCGATGACACCATCTATGAGCTAAATGAGTAAGTAATTTGAAATTTTTACACTAATCACTCTGTAATTCCGAAACCGGAAGACGGATCCGCATGCAATTCAGAATTTTTGTATAGAACCATAAGACCATTAATTTATATCTCTGTTTGTGAAAATCTGAGAAAGAATAGTACGCATATTCAGTGTTGGTGATTGCCGAAAATTTGACAGAAGCTGCTCGATTTGTATTTATATTGTATATAACATTTTCAATCCGGTAGAAGATGCTACAAGAACTCGAGTCTCTCACTGCGAGAGAATTTTTCTACATTTCTTCGCTCCACTTCATACTCTGAGTATTTCACGGCCCTTAAAAAATTTACAGTCTGATAATGATTGGTGCTGTGTGGAATTTCCCAAGAGAGAATCGCTAGTTGACAATTATCGCAGAAAGTCGAATCGATGATTCGACTTGATGATTCTCATACGAGGTTGCAATTTTTCAAATCCCTTGTGTGGAGCATTCACAGACATTTTCATAGACACAACTTATACAAAGGTTATATGCACATAGTTAAAACAAGCGGCAATAGTAAAATGATTCTATCGCAATTATCCTTTGCCCACACAGAATCGGATCGCGAAACGAGAATAAGCGACTGTTTGTTGCTTCAGAGAGAATGCCCACAGCAGCGAGCTAATCTTTGATTCTCAGACAGGTCATCGAGAGAAATTCGCTCTCGCACTGGTGTCTATTGTATGTTAAATGAACCATGCCGATTTTTTGTTGCTGCGATGATATCCGTCTCTCTTTGATGGCACTTATTGAATCGTGTGAAGAGTTGCGAGCGAGCGTTCTTTGATACGATAAAAGCCATCCTTGCGCATATTGTCATATTTTTTTGCACATTTCACCCTATAACTCTGAAACCGGAAATCAAATCCAAACAAAACTCAGTAATTTTGTATGGGACCGCAAGACCCTTTATTTGAATTTTAGTTTGTGAAAATTGATTTAGCCATCGCCGAGAAAAGTGGGTGCACTTATTTTCATATATTTTTGCGCCTTTTTTTTATCTATACAACAATTCTGAATTTCACCCGGATCCGACTTCCGGTTCCGGAGTTGATGGGTAAAGTGTGTTAGAAAATTTTACATCATCACATAAAGAGGCGAAACAAAATACTTGAAAAATTTCCAAACTGCCCTCAAAACTACTGCGTTTGATAGTCATTATCAATAGACGGCCAAACAAACCAATTCCGGCTATCCTGGTTCCTACTAAAGACTGTCCCAGAAAGTATGGGCGCACTTTGATTTCGCTGTAAATAATTCTCAAGTGTTAGATATTTAAATTTTATTTGATATACTGATAATATTAGACTACAACAATAGAATATTATTCACAACATTTGCTACTTCGCCATTGTAGAGTAGCTAGCGCACCTTCTTGCGAACGTTCCTCATTAAATTCCGTACAGACTTCTTGGTGACAAGTTTTGACACTTTTTTCCAATCTTTTTCGAACTGTTGAATGGTTTCGGCTGCCCAGCCATGTTTCCTAAAATGTGCCTTCGTTAATGCCCAAAATTCCTCAATTGGTCGAAGTTGTGGGCAATTTGGTGGATTCATGTCTTTTGGGACGAAAGTGATATTTTTGGTAGTATATCATTCTACCGTTGATTTCGAGTAGTGGCAAGAAGCAAGATCAGGCCAAAAGACAACAGGATCCTTGTGGCTTCGAACCATGGGTAGAAGTCCTTTTTCAAACATTCCTTGATGTATATTTCACTGTTCATTGAAACAGTGGTGATGAAGGGTTTCGAAATCTTACCGCAGCTACAAATTGCTTGCCAGACCATAGCTTTCTTACCAAATTTTTCGACTTCAATCGATGTCTCGGACTGGTTTAACACTTACCCTTCTCGCATTGTATAATATTGTGGTCCCGGTAAGGATTTGTAATCGAGTTTCAAGTAGGTTTCGTAATCCATGATTATGCAGTTCAAATTTCCAGCAAGAATTGTATTGTACAGCTTTCGAACCCTCGGGCTGACCGATGCTTTTTGTTTCGGACTACGTTTTGGTTCTTTCTGCTTCAAACGTTCTTCAGCACGAAGAACATTTGACTTCGAAGTGCCCACTTTTTTGGCCACATCCCGAACTGAAACCTCCTTCTTTTACTCGAACGCCTTCAGTATACGTTTTTCCAACTGAGGGTCGGCAGGACCTATTTTTCGACCCATTTTCGGTTTATCCTCAAAGGTGTTATCCTCACCGAACTTCCTGATTGCATTTCGCACTGCTTTTTCACTTACTCCTTCCATTTTTGTTATTTTTCTCAGCGACAGTCCGCGTTGTTCTGCTGAAAGTCCACGCATTTCGAAACAAACTAATGAAAACTAATAAACAACTGCACAAGTGGTTAGAGAAGAGTGTAAACAATAGGACGCAGCCATAAAAATTGACAGATTCTGGACCATTGCGAAATGGCAGCGGTTTTTGATTGCGTCCATACTTTCTGGGACAGTCTTTACAGTAATTTACTTCTAAATGAACAATGAATTACAGAGCATATAAACGAAAGTGTTAGTACTAAGTTAAGATTTTATGGCGTTTCATGTTCGAAAACTAGCAAACACCAGTAATTCTGAAAAAGGATGGATTTAGGAGACATGTTAAGGTAAACGTAATTTTTGAATTATTTTATCGACTTGAAGTTCGTATTTAAATTATTTCTTCCCCTTTTAAGTAGCAAATTATGTGAAACTTCCTAGGAACTAGGAATTCAGATTCAACAACCCGACAGCAAAAAGTATTAACGAACTAGTAGATTACTCTTCAGCAGAAAAATGGTTGCTAAAAGAGTGCTAGCCCACTTAGACAAAACCATGCGCATCTTCCACGTAACGTAACAATGATTTTATGTTATTTTCAGTATACCAAGGAAAGTTGAAAAAAAGTAATGGTCTTCAATTCCAAGATCTTTAGAACACTACATTCCGATGCTGAACTTAACCTTGAAATTAAACAGACTTCTCAGCCGATTCATCAGTGTACAGGATAATTGCTTGACCGGTCACTATATTTTTTTTCACATGGAAATCTTGGAATAGATCAGAGGAATTGTTTCAAAAGCTTATTTCCTCAATATTTTGAGGCATGTTACTTCTAAAAAAAACGTGAGAATTTCAAGAGTGCAACAATTAATAGACACAAAAATAAATAGGGAAATCGTCGGCATGAAAAAAAGACTCGCTCAAATTTGATTTTCCGCATCATCAGTCCGAATTAGGTTGAATTGTTTCCATCAGCCATGTATGAGTATTCAGCTTGGTCGAATGAGTCACTTTCCCCGTTTTATTGAAGTAATCCGACGAATTATCAATTATTTTCACGGACTGATGCGAGCGCGTTCAATTTCCGATTACTCCGCTTATCTATTCTCCATGCACCGAAAATGTCGGCCAAATCAGAAACCGCAGGTGCATCTCGTCTTTCTTTTTTTTTTCATAGCTCCGGATCTAGATTAAGCCGGATCGCTTCCGGTAAAATCTCGATTAAGAAATCATTTGCGCTTTGTTATCGATTTGGTGCGATATTATCGGGCCGATGTTGAAATTCCAGATATTTTATAACCCTGTGCGGCTGTCTTTCACCGCCTTCTAGATCGTCGTGTAGATTGTAACATTCGGTTGCTAAGACAACAACTGGTTCTCAGGACAATGGTTTTTGGTGGCGACGGTCGTCGTCTTCTATATTTATGTCGATGTTTCGATCGTTTCGGTTGATCACACCGACAAGCGTTTTTAGATATTAATTTTAAACTAAATTTTTCCACACCCAAACTTGTAAAACGTCAGAACAGACAAAATTCTTCAAACGGGTCTGTTTGGCTGTCAAATAGTATTAGTTCAGGAATTTATCAATACAACCAGTAAAGACGTGATACTTCCCTGGCAACCTTGAACTAAATCAAAGACATCATTTTCGCCGAAAAGTTCCCACCAACTGATCAATGAAACTCACCCTTGTTTTGGCATCGGTGTGTGTATGTTGGGTTTTACGTTCCGTCACTTCAAAATAAAAAACCCGTGCCGTGCAAACCTTTCGCACTAAAAATCGTATCGGTATGCGAAAATTTGCATAAGTTAACGTCACTCGTTATAATTTATTGACGGCAGACGGCGGTCTGTTTGTCCGTTTTCTTTACTTTTTTTTCTATTCTTGCTATCATGCGGGTTGATCGTGACGTTTGCCTAATCAAACAACGGAACGTTTCGGGGTGAGTCTATTTTCCGAACGTACTGTGTTGGATTTGACGTGAATAATCATGGTATGGCGTGAACGTAAATCGAATGAGCTTAGAATGCATCGAGTTCAGAAAATTCATTTATCAGCTAGCGAAAAATGCTAAATCGTCGAAATTGGCAACGCTTTGCGACCCAAAAAAAAACCTGTCTACCTGAAGTCAGTCTCATAAAATCATGGCAACAGATAAAAAAAATATAGTAGGCTAATAATTATGCATTATACTTTTATACCAGTTTTTGGCAACCTTCCTCGAAGCAGGGTAAAGTTTTAGCTAAAACGTCAACCCTATTTGGTGTTGTTGTTCTTTTTCTTTGGTTTCAACCCGACTGAAAAGTAAATCTTTTCTGAAAAGATACATTTTATTTATCACCCACTTCGAAAAAACCTGAGATGTAAAATCAGATGCACATAAATGGAGCGTCGCAGTTCACGCAAATTCACGTGGAAGAACTTTCTATATTCCCAAGTAGCATGTTAAATTGCTGTCCTGTATATTTCTACTGATTGTGCAATTTATCAAGTTATGGCGTTTTCGTTTTTGATTTGCACTACACCGGTGCAGTGCTACACTGAGGCATGAATAAACGAACAAAAATGACGAAAACATAAACAGTAACCATTGACTACAATGAACGATTCCATTGCACAGAGCTACACCAAACTTTTGATGAGTGCTACACCAGTGGTATCGGGGCAGAAAAAGTGTAGCACTGGTGTAGTGCAATTGGCAAAAACGGACGGTTTCAGTGCAGCTTTCGCTACACCGGTGTAGTGCAATTTAAAAACGAAAACGACATTAGTTTATATTGATTCCTTTCGTGACCGTCGTATCGATCGGATGGTAGTTTGCATTAGAGCAGCTGTGCGTTAATCCATTCTAATCCGTTTCAAGGTCATTTAATATCAGATCTTTTGTTCGTGAGCTTGTGCAGTAGATCAATACAGTATAAACAATAAATACCGTTAGACAGTGCCGGGTGCTATTGTGTTAAAACAATAAGAACAGTGAACCGACGTTTAGTGTGGTGCCGTGAACCGGTGCTGTGTGCATATTTATTCTCGGAGGTCGTTGTAACTAACGCTTGGCCTCAGCGGCCGAGTTGCTACGGATCATTAGCTAAGTATAATATTTTTTCCCTTCGTGTCCCTTTATCGTCTTATATTTTGACTCCCCCTATAATTTGCGCGGAACCTCAACCGCGCTATGGCAAGTCCATTAAATTCTCCCCTGCCCCCCGAAGATAAAATGGAAACAGATTTTAAATCTGCCCCAAATAGTAAGACTCACCGGGTTAAACAGTATCCCGAAGAGCCTTCACCCTCGGCCGGCCTTTATGTGGTTTATTTTCGGACCAAAGAGAAGAATAAACCGCTTAATATTTTGAAAATATCTAAAGTCTTGGAGTCGAAATATACAACATTGAAATTTATTTCAAAAATTCGTCCCGATAAGCTCAGGGTCTCGTTGACCAGTCTGAAACATGCTAATGAGATCGCTCGAAACGATCACTTTACGCGGGACTACCGCGTTTATATACCAGCTCGCGAAGTCGAGATAGACGGAGTGATCACGGATCCAAGTCTGACATGCGAGGACATTCTCAAACATGGGGTCGGATGTTTTAAAGATCCCTTGCTTAAGAATGTCAAGATACTGGACTGCAAACGTTTGCATTCAGTATCGATCGCCGCGGATGGGACAAAGTCTTATCCCCACTCGGACTCGTATCGGGTGACCTTCTCCGGCTCGGCTTTGCCGAAATTCGTTCTCCTGGCCAGGGTTCGTCTACCTGTACGACTTTTCGTACCACGGGTAATGAATTGCACTAGTTGTCAACAACTAGGACACACAGCTTCCCATTGTGGAAATCGGCCCCGCTGCTCGAAGTGTGGAGAGAGTCATGCGGATGGCGTTTGCGACAGAGACATTGAAAAGTGTCTTTACTGTGGGGCGGCCCCGCATGACCTCACAGCATGTTCTGCGTATAAATTGCGTGGAGATCATTTGAAACGATCTCTCAAGCAACGATCAAACCGCTCGTTCGCAGAAATGCTGAAAATCGCCACACCACCTGAACAGAACCCCTACACCTGTTTGTCTGCGGACGATTGCGACTCTGACGATCCTCAAGAAGGTACATCTTCAACTGTCCCTCGTAGTTTTAGGAAGAGGAAAAATATATCATCTCCTAAACTCCCTAGAAAGGGTTCGAAGATATCTCTTGAAGGCCCTCCAAAAGTAACAGCAGAAGGAAGTGTTGGTAAAAAAAACGAAAAGAAGAAGCCAAAAGCTCCTAGTTCCGGAGACTTGAAATCGGAGAAAGAATATCCAACACTTCCGGGGACACCCAAAACCCCGAAAGTCCCCAAGGAACCAGAAAACACATCAAGTGCTGGACTTGTAAAATTCAGTGACATTGTGGACTTTATATTTTCCGTCTTCAACATTTCTGACCCCCTAAAAGGTATTTTGATGACTTTCCTGCCAAAAGTTAAAATGTTTTTGATGCAGCTGACTGCAAAATGGCCCCTCCTCTCAGCAATCGTTTCCTTCGATGGCTAATTTTTCGAACGAGGTCAAGGATTCGATCACTGTTTTACAGTGGAACTGTAGAAGTATCCTCCCGAAAATAGATCCTTTTAAATACTTAGTAAATGATCTGAAATGTGACGCATTTGCATTGTGCGAAACTTGGTTAACTTCTGATGTATCACTAAACTTCCACGATTTTAACATTATTCGCCTGGATCGAGATAATCCCTACGGAGGAGTACTTTTGGGGATCAAAAAGTGCTATTCCTTCTTTCGAATTAACCTCCCCTCGATATCAGGTATTGAAGTTGTCGCATGTCATGTCACAATTAAAGGCAAGGACCTTTGTATTGCTTCCATCTATATTCCCCCTAGAGCCTCAGTTGGGTACCACTGGCTCAGCAGTATCATGCAACTTCTTCCCGCACCGACGTTAGTTTTAGGAGACTTTAACTCTCACGGTGCGGGATGGGGTTGTCTTCATGATGATAACAGATCAGCTATGATCCATGATATTTGCGACAACTTCAATATGACAATCTTGAATACGGGAGAAATGACACGAATTCCCGCACCACCAGCAAGACCAAGTGCGCTGGACTTATCCCTCTGCTCGACATCGCTACGGTTGGATTGCACGTGGAAGGTAATCCCTGATCCCCACGGTAGCGATCATCTGCCTATCGTAATTTCAATCGCCAGCGGATTAAGACCATCGGAAACAATCAATGTTTTGTATGACCTCACACGAAATATTGATTGGAAATACTACGCAATATCGATATCTGAGAAACTAGAAACAACACAAGAACTTCCTCCGGAGGAAGAGTATACGTTTATGGCTGGCTTGATTCTCGACACTGCGATTCAAGCTCAGACGAAACGTATACCCGGCGCGAATACTAACATTCGTCCTCCCAACCCGTGGTGGGACAAAGAGTGCTCATCACTGAACGCGGAAAGATCTTTAGCATTCAAAAAGTTCAGAAAATATGGAACACCTGATAATTATAGAAATTACGCAGCGCTAGATAAGCAAATGAAGAACTTAGTTAAAGCAAAGAAACTAGGTTACTGGCGACGGTTTGTTGACGGATTAACAAAAGAAACATCGATGAGCACTCTTTGGAACACAGCCCGACGAATGCGCAACCAAAACACAACGAACGAAAGCGAGGAATATTCTAACCGCTGGATATTCGATTTCGCTAAAAAAGTATGTCCTGATTCTGTTCCGGAACAGAAGATATCCCGCGCCGCGACTTCGAATACAAACGAAACACCGTTTTCGATGGTAGAGTTCTCACTTGCGCTCTTGTCGTGTAACAATAAGGCCCCGGGGTTAGACAGAATTAAATTCAACTTGTTGAAAAAGCTTCCTGACTCTGCCAAAAGGCGCTTGCTGAATTTGTTTAACAAGTTCCTCGAGGGTAATATTGTTCCACACGACTGGAGACAAGTGAGAGTTATCGCCATTCAAAAACCTGGGAAACCAGCCTCCGATCACAATTCGTATCGGCCGATTGCTATGCTTTCCTGTATCCGGAAGTTGTTCGAAAAAATGATTCTCTTCCGTCTAGACAATTGGGTCGAGACTAATGGTTTACTTTCAGATACACAATTCGGCTTCCGCAGGGGCAAAGGAACGAACGATTGTCTTGCGTTGCTCTCAACCGAAATTCAAATGGCATTTGCTCGTAAAGAACAAATGGCATCAATATTTCTAGATATCAAGGGGGCTTTTGATTCAGTTTCTATAAATATCCTATCTAAGAAGCTGCACCAGCATGGTCTTTCGCCGGTTTTGAATACCTTTTTACATAATCTATTGTCCGAGAAACACATGTATTTTGCACATGGTGATTTGTCGACAATACGATTCAGTTACATGGGTCTTCCTCAGGGCTCATGCTTAAGCCCCCTTTTATACAACTTTTACGTAAACAACATTGATGAATGTATCAACACATCTTGCACGCTAAGACAACTTGCCGACGACAGCGTTGTGTCCATTATAGGACCCAAAGCTGCCGATCTCCAAGGACCATTACAAGATACCCTCGACAACTTGTCGACATGGGCTCTTCAAATGGGTATCGAGTTCTCTACGGAGAAAACTGAGCTGGTCGTATTTTCAAGAAAGCGAGAACCAGCACAACTACAGCTTCAACTAGGGGGTGGAACCATAGCTCAGGTCTTCACATTTAAATATCTCGGGGTCTGGTTCGACTCCAAAGGCACCTGGGGATGTCACATTAGGTATCTGAAACAAAAATGCCAGCAGAGAATCAATTTTCTTCGCACAATAACCGGAACTTGGTGGGGTGCAAACCCAGGAGACCTGATCAGGCTGTACCAAACAACGATATTGTCCGTAATGGAATATGGATGCTTCTGCTTCCGATCTGCCGCGAACACCCATTTCATTAAACTGGAAAGAATTCAGTATCGTTGTTTGCGTATTGCCTTAGGTTGCATGCAGTCGACTCATACGATGAGTCTCGAAGTGCTCGCGGGCGTCTTACCGTTGAAAAACCGATTCTGGGATCTCTCATATCGATTGCTAATCCGATGCGATATCTTAAATCCGATGGTGATTGAAAACTTCGAAAGGCTTGTCGAGCTCAATTCTCAGACCCGTTTTATGTCCTTGTATTTTGATTACATGGCTCAGAATATTAATCCTTCTTCGTTTGTTTCCAACCGTGCTCATTTCTTGGATACTACTAATTCTACTGTGTTTTTCGACACATCCATGAGAGAAGAAATTCGTGGAATTCCGGACCACGTGCGCCCTCAAGTGGCCCCAAATATTTTTTATAATAAATTTAGAACAGTCAACTGTGAAAAGATGTTTTACACTGACGGATCAAACATCAACAGGTCCACAGGCTTCGGAATCTTCAATCAGAACATCACCGCTTCGTACAAACTCAGTGATCCGGCTTCAGTCTACGTCGCAGAATTAGCTGCTATTCAGTACACCCTCGAGATCATTGAAACCTTGCCCAAAGACCATTACTTCATTGTCACGGACAGTCTAAGCTCAATAGAAGCTCTCCGGGCAATGAAGTCAGGAAAGTATCCCCCATATTTCCTGGGGAAAATACGGGAACATTTGAGAACTTTATCTGAACGGTCTTATTTAATATCGTTAGTCTGGGTCCCTTCGCATTGTTCCATTCCGGGCAATGAAAAGGCAGACTCATTGGCTAAGGTGGGCGCATTAGAAGGTGATATTTATGAAAGACCAATCTGCTTCAATGAATTTTTCAGTATCTCTCGTCAGAAAACTCTCGAAAGTTGGCAAACTTCATGGAGCAATGGCGAACTGGGACGATGGCTGCATTCCATTATCCCTAGGGTATCGACGAAACCTTGGTTCAGGGGGATGAACGTGAGTCGTGACTTCATTCGTGTGATGTCTCGGCTCATGTCAAACCATTACACCTTCAACGCGCACCTCCGGCGTATTGGAATCGTGGAGAGCGGTCTCTGCGCTTGTGGTGACGGTTATCAGGACATCGAGCATGTCGTATGGACGTGTACGGAGTATCGTGACGCCAGGTCTTTATTAAAGGACTCCCTAAGGGCCCGAGGTAGACCACCTGAAGTTCCGGTCCGAGATGTGTTGGCTAGTCTGGATATCTCTTATATGCTTCTTATATACCAGTACCTCAAACACATTAATATCCAAGTGTAATCTGTTATACCTCGCTCAGAAAGTATAATCTCCACCTACAGGTTCGACACTAACATCCGCTCGATTCTCTCGATCACCGTCCCTGTCCACCATCTTCATTGGAACTAACAAGATCTTTTTTTGTCACTAACTTTTCGTTCCCCCCTTCCATGTCTCTTCACCATCTCGATGGCAACTAATTAGATCTCTATCGTTTTCAGACATTTTGTCCCCACATCCCCTGTTTTACCCCGTTTCCACAATATTTACTTTTTTTTTCTTCATCTCTTCCGTAACATCACCATCATCGTCCAGGGAAGACCGCTCCAGTCGAAAACCACCATGCGGGCCACCCGCCAGGCCTTCGTAGCCTGGGGGTGTTTCCCGCAGACCCACACGGACCGAAGGATGCGGCCAACATGGATATTTGCAAACGCCATATGGAAGACCCTCATGCAATATCCAATTCACCGGCATTACATAATGATACTATTCTAGTTTTAATATAGTCGTAATTAAGATTAGTAAATATCCTTGGCATCTTAGAGCTTAAGCAGTGTGCCTTAAAATTATATTATAATATTGAATAAAAAAAAAAAATTAGTTTATATCACTATTCTAGTAACTGTTGTGTTATGGAAAAAGCGCAATTTTTCTGTGTTGTGCAACATACTTTCAAGTTCATCCGTTATTACGAACATTTATTCACAACGATTGTGCAACTGATACAAAAACTCATGCGTCGATCCCATTAAAAAGGCAGTAATAAAATCAGCGAGAAAACTATTGTGAAACTCGTGAAATCTACTACGTAATGTAAACAAGAAATATAATGACGTTTATAAAAACATAACAAACATAATTTCTTATAAGTAAGTTTCACATTTGATTTTCAATACAACTGCTCTCAACACAAACATGGATCTTGTAAAATAATCTGCACATGAAAAATGATAATGCCCCATGTTGTAGAATTAATCTTTTGTGTTTTTGTAAATGAAAAATCGACAACGAACTGCATTATTATGGTGAAACATGTAATCGTACACCCGGAATTTTCAAGCGCCTTTAAATTAACGTGTTTTGATGATTGTACACAAATTTCTGTGAAAATAACAGTCTATTATTTTTAATGAGAATCATCGAAATGGGGTTTAAAATACGTGTATTCAAACATTCTTTAAAATATTTAGACGATTTTGATCAAACTAATGTGTAATGAAACCTGAAAAATCTCGAAATGATTTTTCTTGAATATTTTCCAACGTGGCATCGATTGTAACAGTGAGTTGAATAGAAAATGGTTCACCCAACGTTTTTTAATAAAATTCCGGTTCTTTTTTGATCATAAGGTACATGAATGACATTCGGAGATTACACAATTTTTGGACAACACAGTTTGATCTTCACTCAATCAGTTCTATTCTTGAAAAGCCTCTTTCTAATCCACCCAGTAGTGTGATGGTGCCTTTGTCTTGCCATATATAAAGCCAGTTTCAAATATTTATAAAATTCTATCCACGATAATTGAAGTTGAGAGGTTATTAAATATTGAGAGCTTATCTAATTTTCAATCGATTCAGGCATCTCAGAGCTTTGGCGTATTGAGGAACACTGGAATGTATCGGTTACGTAATATATGTGGTTAAATATTCCAAACAGTTCGCTTTCACATCTCATCCAAGTCAGTCGATAAAACAAAACCGCTTACGTTCGGGACAGAAGAAACCAAGTACAGTATTGTGTAGTGAACAAAAGAAGGATCTCGAAATGAGTGAACCAAACGAACAAAAGCTCCCGCCGGTACGAAAGAATACAATTATTGTTGACTTCAGACAGTGCAAAATTCGACCTTCGATACGAGAACTTGAAGGTTTGCTTAAGGAGCAAATGCATCTTGACATTAAACGTGTGCATTTACTTCAATGAAATAAGACCAATAATGTTGTTTATATCCAGTTCTATAAAGAGTTGGATGCAATTCAATTCGCTAAAGACAATAATAATGTGCACTATATGGAGCATGAAAATATCAAGTACAGCATTCCAGTATATATGGAAGATAGTGCTATAGAAGTGCGTGTGCATGATCTTCCCTCAAGCGTCATCGGAAAAGTAGAAAAGTGGAAGAATTGTTTCCCCGGTATTCTAAATGGCGTACGTTTGTTACGCATGCGCTTAAGGAGACCTATACCTTCTTATGTGACATTCGGTCAGGATACAAGAATACCGTGCAAATCACTTGTTACCTATGACAATAAGATGGCCACATGTCAATATTGCCAAAAAGCTGTTCACTACGGTAAGCCATGTGATACGAGGTCTGTTCAAAAAGTACCCGGAATTCTCATTTTTCTAAAAAAATATTTATTTATTCGTCTACATCTATATGGTCCCCTTCAAAGTAATCCCCCCTAGATAAAATACACTTATGCCAGCGTTTTTTCCAGTCTTCGAAACACCCCTGATAGTCACTTTTTGTAATGCTCTGTAGCACTCTAAGCGATTCTGCCTTTATCTCTTCAATCGATGAAAAACGCTGTCCTTTCTTGGGTCTCTTCAACTTTGGGAACAGGAAAAAATCACACGGAGCGATATCTGGTGAATAAGTAGTTTGGGGCGATGGTAATGCGTTTGTTTTTTTTTATCAAAATTCAGCAGTTTTGGAACGAATTTTGCTGTCACTCGTTTCATGCCCAAAACATTTGAAAAAATATGATGGCATGAGCCAACTGATATTTCAACCTCATAAGCAACTTCTCTAATAGTGATTCGGCGATCATCCATAATCATTTTTTCCACTTTTCCCACATTTTTATCGATTATTGACGTGCTGGGTCGAGCGGAGCGTTCGTCGTCTTCAACGTCTTCGCGGCCATCTTGGAAACGCTTATACCACTCGTAAACACTTGTTTTTTTCATAGCAGACTCACCGTAGGCTCTCTGTAACATTTCGCACACTTGGTTACACTTTATTTCATTTTTCACGCAAAATTTAATACAAATTCTTTAACTCTTCAATTCTTCCATTAATTAAACTAACAAAAATCGCCGAGCTCAAAAAAACACGTCTACACCAGCCGCTACAAGACAGAATGTAAACAATGAATACAGCTGAAAATTTCACCATACATTAGGGACATATGTACCAACACAATAAAAAAAAAATTTTGATCACCGGACTCTTCAGACGCGCGCAATTTAAAAATTCCGGGAACTTTTTGAACAGACCTCGTAAACCGGACAAGGAGACAACTATACCAAAGGACAACGGTGCTTCCTTCACACCAACCCCAAGCAACCCCAGTACACCTGTGACAGTCACCAACAACAGTGAAGCATCCCCTTCAACGAAACCATCCAACATATCCCCTATAGAACAAAGTACACCAGCTGCAATTAACAGCTTACCATCTAACCAACCAGCAACTGCAAACAATGTACAACAAGGCGCATCTACAGCAACTAGCAACGAAATCAACAACAATACCACGGCAATGGATGATGAGACGATTCACGAACAAACTGCCCCTCAATCCTCGCAGGAAGAAAATGGAAGCTCCTCTCCCCCTAGAAAAAGGGTGACAACGAGATCCAATACAAAAAAATTATCTAAAAACTCAGCTAAATCGGCCACGTAAAGCTTGTACGCAAATAGGCCTGAATAAAATATTTTTTAAATAAAAAAAAAGTAATATCACTGGTTTTTTTAAGTGTGCATGACATGAAATTCATTGAAATAAGAAGAAAATGAATATTGATTGCGACCGCCGCGCGACTTGAACCGAGAATCATTGGATCACAAAGTACGTCTGTTAATCGACTGAACCACAGAAGCACATTTTTTTGCCATCATTAATTTATCTACTCCAAAGCCTAAATTCTGGATAAGAATTCTGAAAATGAATTCTGAATCCAAAACTGAACTTGAAATATGGAAAAAATTCTAGAACTGAATTAGGGAAATACATTTTGGTTGATAAGTCAGTTCCAAATTTAAGTTCAGAGTTTAGACCCAAAATTTATTTCCAGAGTCCAGATCTAAAAATTATATTTTGAATTTTGTTCCAAAATTTTGAAGTTGAATTCCTAAATTAAAAATCTGGAGCTAAATTTTAAGACTGAGTTCCGGAATTAAGTTCCGAATTCAAATGAACCAGAATCCAGGCTCTGAGTGCAGTTCCCGAATCCAGAACTAGTACTCAAAAGCTGAATCCTGATAATCTTAAAAAACAAATGAGAACCAAATTTCCGGACCAGGATTCAGGAACTGATACTCAATTGATACTACAATTTCATTAACTAAATTCGAAATATGGAACAGGCTCTGAATTGATTTGCAAAACTCGGAACCCAGATCAAGAGTTTTGTTGTATAATTTTGAAACTGTACTCATTTTTGGAATCCAGAAGTTCTGGAACAGAATTCTAAACTTGAATTCCCAATCTGAAAAGAGGAACTGAATTCAGTATCAAAATCTAGTTCCAGAATCCAAGTTCTAAATTAGGGTCCAGCGTAAAGTGAAGTGGAAGTGAATTCGGAAACTAAATTCAGGTTCAGAAGACACTCGATCAGATGCACATAACAAAATCTTAACACAAGTATATCAACAGTTGATATGTATAACAGTTTGTGTTATTTTGAGATATCCAACAATGAAAACAGTTGAAAGTTAAAACTTATGATAACAATATAATAACAAAATCAGACTCATGATAAAATTCATTAATTGTAAAAATGCTGCTGAATGCGAAACGTAAAATAATCAAAACAGTCATGTGCACTTCTGCACAAATCGGTACCCACGAGGTACCAAAACCAAAATGACGGTGTAAAAATAAGTTCTTCCGTTGCTTCATATCGAAATATAATGATCCGAATTTCAAAGAACTAAAATAAGAAACCAGATCACTAAATTAATTATTCATTTTTAGTGATATAGTTTTTGTGTGTAAAATTTGCTATCTAAATTATTACAATATCAATTTATTAGTTATATGAAATTTAATAATAATTGTGATACAAACGTTTCAAAATCTGTTACAATTTTGTTCCCGATTAAGTCTTTTTTGTTATGATTTTTGTTATTTTAACAGCTTATCAGCCCAAAATATTTCAAAATTTGTTACAAAATAAATTACTCCAGTTGTTATGATTCTGTTATTAGCATCTGATCGGGCAGTTACAAAATTCAGATTCGGAATTTGGATTTAACATTTAGATCCAGATTTAAAATTCATAACCCGAATTTAGTTCCAAAATTTTGAAATTGAGATCCTAAATCAGAATTCTGGACTCAAACTTCGAACAAAAATTGAGGAACTAAATTCAGTATCAAAATCTAGTCAAGAAACAAGTTTCAGAATCCAGAAAGAGGATTCAGTCCCAGAGTCAGAGTTTCAATTATTCGAACCTGTAATATGAAACCTAATTCTAAATCTGAAATTAAGTTCAGAATTCTGGTAAGCGAAGAATGCAGGCTCTGAATTCAGTTCCGTAACTTAGTTTTAGTATTGATGATTCAGACCAGTGTTTGGCCATGTTGACATGTAATAAATCAGATTTTTTGAGTCGATAAGTGACAATGGATGAAACGTGGATCCACGTCTGAAGCGTCTAAAGGCACCACAGTTCTCTGGGAAGGTTATGGCTTCAGTATTTTGGCATAATCTTTATCGACTGTACTGAGAAAGGAAAAACAATCAATATCGAATATTACATAGCGTTGTTAGCTCGTTTAAATGCAAAGATCAAGAAAAAACGATCTCATATGTTGAAGAATGAATCACTGCACAGTGGGGAAAAAACGATCAAAAACGCGACTTTGCTCAATAATTTTATAAAAACTTGAGCAAATATTTTCAAAATTAGTATTTCTTATGCAAATTTTTCTGTAGAATCGATTTATGATAGTTAGAAGATCCGCAAAATTCACGATCATGCCCGTTTTGCTCCAATTCCTCTTTTTTCTCTGACTTTATTTTGAAAACTAACTGTGAAACTCAGGAAAAAATTCAATTCCACCAATCGGAAGGTATTCCTGACATGCTCATAAGTTTGATAAATAGATTGTTTTTAATAAGATTAACCGCAAACAACTGTATTCTATTTTACCCCCAGTCATCTTCTTCCGTGAATTTACAGAAAAAAAGTTCTACTGTTCGGTGTTTGAACCAATTTTGGTTAAACAAGACAGTTCTATGTTCCGCATATAACCTCAAATAATTCATGATCGCATGCTTCGTGCTACATCGTTTTACCCCAATTTTTCGACAAATATAATTTTATATTGAATTCAGATTTACAATCCCGAAGCAGATCCAATATGACCTACCAATATTGGTTCATATTACGTGCAAAACATCTATGATCCAATTAAACTCAATGAGAATGACAGTACTAGCCTGTTTAACCCGTTTTACCCCAATTTATATCAAAAGTCGTATTTCTGGTTAAAGTTTCTTTCGCATACCGAAAGTAGGCTGATTGCGGTTGATGAAAATCGATTGATATTACGAAGAAAGACCTAAAAATAGGACTACAAATAAATTCTATGACCGCACGAATCTTGTTATACTGGGGAACGTGCCATTAGAGCCAATTTGTTCTGAAAACGGGTTAAACAGGCTAGTACTGTCATTCCCATTGTGTTTAATTGGATCACAGATGTTTTGCACGTATTATGAACCAATATTGATAGATCGCAATGGATCTGCTTTTGGATTGTAGATCATATTTCAACTGAATATTATAACTAAAAAAGAAATGGGGTAAAACGGTGCAACGAGTTTTCTGCTGTCAATAAAACTATATGCAATCGATTTGTTAGACTTTTTTTACATCGGAAACACTCTATTCGCTCTTCTGCAAGTTCTTCGGTTTCATGTTATATAGTTAAGCTTGAATACATTGCAGTATAAAACGGGAACTTGGGGTAAAATGAACATGATAGCGTTTCGTGCGGTCCTTCTAAATACATGGAATTGATTTTACTGATCATTTTACACCAAAAAAGTGCGTTGTGGTCAGCTGTATCATGCCTTCTAAAAAATCGTCGCGTTTTTGGTCCATTTTTCCCCACTGTGCACTGTTTCACCAAGACAATGCACAGTGGCTCAAAACTGCAATTTCATAGCTTTAATTATTTGGCGGCCATGTCGTAAACTTTTCACTGTTGGTGTCTTCGGCAAAGTTTTAGGCAGAGATATCCATATTCTCTGTGTGTTCGAAGATCAAGCGAAATTTCTTCCCTCGCACTGACAACTACAACGAGAGCTCTTCTGTTTTACATATATACACCTCTGTTGTATACAGTGTGCACGCATCATGAGTGCGCGTGTTTATTTTCTTTTGCCTCTAGCACTGAATCGCACCAAAGTGCTTGAGCAGAGCTATCACATTCTCCGAGGTGGATGCAGATAATTTCACAGAGTTGGCGTGTACTCTGGTGTATGTTTTGCGTAGAAGAAGCGTGGGGCACGCAAAATCAGCCAAATCAAACAATGTATCGTTGAATTTTCGTTTTTCCTTGCAAGTTGTTAATAGCAAGGCCACATCTACTCTCTAATAATTGAAGTTCACAGAAGTGTTCGCTCACCATCACGCGCCAGTGATCACTTGGGTGAGAGCGATTCATGCGACCAGCTTCTTTCAACACAAGCACACACTCCAACTCTGTCTAATGGACTCTGAGAAGAAGTGCGCTTTCCTTTTTGTGTGGAGCCCACCGAATGCATCCGCAGTGTAGAAATGAAACTTACACACTGGTGTATCACTCTAGTGAAATGCCATCACTGGTCTGGTAACTTTGCTGAAAAAAAAAAACAATTCGCTAACTATAACCTTTAATCTATTATTCGATAGTATTACAAAAAGGTGTCAAAAATTCAGTTTTCTCATTCTGACTTTTCTCACAATAACTCTAGAGAAATGGTATGTTCAACAAAGTGGTTAGATTTTGTGAAAACACGTAAAATAGTAAGGAAACTCAGATTAATGGCAATTGTTTAAATAGTTATAGTTTTATATAAAAAATGGTCATATTTCATACTTAATTATTTCAGAGTGTTGCAAAAAGTTGTAGATTAAACCACTCTAGTTTAAAAGTACTTTTCATTTACATAAAAACCATGAAGAATTTGTTGTATTCGATAGTATCCTTGGATTCCATAAACGAATGTGTTTCTGATGTATGTGAGAATTATGGAGTTTACGAATTCAAATATTTTCTTATACGAATACAAATATCTTCTTAAATTTTCATAGTATACGATATATAAGTTCAACAAACTCTTTTATTTTCCTAATTGTTGAAACTATAACTCAAAAACCTTCTCGCATCCGGTAAAAGGATCTTCATGACTTTTTTGATAGTTTCTTCCAGTTAGTTACTACTGAATCAAAAGACAACAGAAGTCGCATGAACGCATCTTTGTTAAGTGGCCTTTTCCATGATTTTTTGTAAGATTGGATTGTAATGAATTTTACCGATTTCGACTGTATTGTTAAAATTAATAACGTTGTGCCATCCGAGTTCTCAAATAAATCGGGTGTTCCGCAAGGTAGTAACTTGCGAGCTTTGTTATTGGTATGATTGCAAATTAATCTACTCAACTCATGTTTACTGCACTAATACGACAATCGTGCGTTTAATCAATGAAGGCCTAGATGTTTCATTATTTAGTTCGATTTTTCAAATTTAAAATACATCCCAAAATCGTGCCTTTTTTTTGTTCGAGACAACTGTTTTTCCTTATTGTCATGAACTCAACCCAACTAACAGTTTCTCACGTGACACGATAGCGAACTGAACCTTCCTGAAGTGGAGTGGTTTCATTTCTTTAGATTTATCCGTATTACTGTTTTTGAATTAGTTGATTGTAAAAATAATATTCCCAAAATAACTTTTAAATTAGTTGAAATTCAGCATTTACTTTGCTGAAGAAAAAAAAAAAACTCTTGGCCACAAACCAACAAAATTTCAATCCAACACGAAATTCTCATTGGCAACTAATTTTGTGATTAAAGCCAGAAATTTTTACTCTATCGATTTGTCGCCATCACTGCTGAAAGACAGCACAAAGAAAACAAAACTGAAATTGGTTTTATTAACAAGTTCATTAGCCAAAAACTGTTGAGAAGTGTCAAAGCAAAACAATCTACTAAAAAACTACTAAATCTAATCAGAAAATCAACTAATTTTTTCGCCAAAATGCTGATTTCGATTTTTCCGTGCAGTGTCCGGGCCTCCGATCGAAGTCATTTTTTTTGTTGTAATTCTATTACCTTTCTTGAATATTAAAATGTATGCAGTAGAATTAAATGCGCTTAATTGTTTTTGCTCACTGGTGGCTTACGTAAATCAGTTCCCCAGGAGAAAAACATTGACATTTTGCTCTTCGAACTTGCGTAGAGTTCGGTCATTAATTTTATTGTCTTCCATCTAATGATTTATGGCGAAAACTAAGGATTTTTCTGGCTTGGAAGTGATTTTTCTATAACACCGTACTCATTTTCCAGGTACATTCTTCAGGTGATAATTCAAATAAGAGCAATTAGAAGCGTCGAGTTTAGCTTTTGAAAACTATAGAATGAAGGATATTACAGAGCACCAGGCGCTGACGCCGCTCGGGTCACGCTTGGTGTCGCTTAAATCGCTGCCCAGAAAAAAGTTTTTGGATTTTACCCAGATTCAGTGAAAAAAATAAGTGTGTACTGCTGAACTGTCAAGGATGAACACTCGTTTCTTTTTGACGTCTCGATAAATCAGCTGTTTCATTGGATTAGTTGATCCAGACGTAGAGCCTTATACGAAGAATTAATTAAGTTGAATAATTAGATGAAACAACGGGAGTAAGATCTGCATAAAAACAAACACAACATTTACTTTTGCACCTTTTAGCTTCTTCATGTTTGATAGGATTCTATTGAGTAGGCTTCGGCTCCCATCCATTCCGGGGTTGACACTGGCGGCTCGTAAGCACATTTGACACATTTGTCACACACAGTTGAAACATCGCAGCCTACTTCGTGTGGAACCATCTCCTGTTGTTAGTAACAAGTAGCCAGTTAATTAGTGTCCATCGTGTTTATTAATGACGACACCTGTAATATTCCGGGTATTTTTTTTCCTTCAAAACAGCCGCTTTCGTAAAGAGACAAAGATATTTTGACCTCGAGACAACACACGCACATAAATCAAGGCGCACACTTTTATTATTAGTTATTCATTAAACTTCAAATCTTCCCCCAAATCTAGTCCATAATTGGTTCTACCGGAATCGCAACCAACATCTGCCCTGCTTCGGCCGCTTCAGGCTTACCAAAAGACTTAATTTATGTAAGGGGCCAGTGTTTTACGATGACCGGTTGCTTGTCAGGTTGAAAAATATCTAATATGACAGGGTTTTTGATACATGTTAACGATTTATCACCGACCGAACTAGAAAATGTTGTCATTTTTATTTGTTATGTGACAGATTTGAACGATTCCGACTATTTTGAAAATAAGCTTCGACAGATTGGAAAATGTCGGAGTTCATCTGTCAAACTAGTACGGCGTTTTGCGAAGTAGCCGATCAAAACTAAAATGGTTTAAATTTCGCTATTTCACATGGAAATTACTTTACTGACATAAGAAAAAAAAATGAAGCGTACGAACTACGCATAATTAAATGCATAGCTTGCTGTGATTACAATCTCGTTAACCCGGGAGGCCAACGGACTAAACTAAGGAGCCATAAAATAGTGAATATCAGTTTTCAGTAACCTGTCCACCGATCCTCAAAAAATGGACGTCTAAATTAAACGCACTTGATTCGGTTCGTTACACAAGTCACAAGTTCCGTCGCGCTAGGAAGCCGGGAAGGTACTTTCACGCAAATCCGCTGCCGGCTGTCAAAAAAAAAAACCGGCAAAGCAGGAGGCCGTGACTGAAATAATTTTGATTACACCGGCGATCAAACGGCAATAGTTTTTCGATAGTTGAGGATCATTTTCGACCCGGCGTTTTTTGGCGAAGCGTAAAATCGGATGCCTGTTCGTTCGCACTGATAATGGATTCTGATTAGCATTCCTGGCCCCGTAAAATTGGTGCGATTTTCGGTCTCGTTGAAAATTTTGCTGCGTGCGGTTGTTTAAACTAATCCAAGGACACTTGCGCGCCAGCGGCGGTTCGTTGATCCCGGGCCCGGCCGTTTCACTCGAGCAAGTTCTTTGTGACCGTGTGTCATAACTTCTTATGTCTCGCGGAGATGTACGATGTCTAAACGACACACACTCGTACGTGATTGAGACGTTCTACGTGACTGCCAATCTTCCGGTTCAATTCGTTTCGTTACAAAGTTTTCAAGGGATCTGAAAAGATAAGGCTAGTATAGATCATTAGTAGTTGGAAGTAATTGCTGTAGTACTTGTTTTTAATAGGGGATGATCGGCAGGCAAAGTTTTCTAGAGCGGAATTACTTATCTGATCTCTTATCATAACAGAAAAAGGTAGCATTTATAGTTACAATCTAAGTTTTATTTTTATGGGTGTCTTCTAATCCAATTTCATTAAAAAAAATTTGTATCGATGGCGATACATCCGTTTATTGTCAGACTGAAGATGCGTGAGAGATACGCATAGTTCGGTCAGATGGTAAATATTAAGGATTGCAAGTAGTTATTGCCTACGGAAAGCCTAATATTATGAACAACTTTACAGTAGTCGTCCGTTGATGAGCTTCCAAACTAAGAGAAATTGAGAATTGGAAATATAACGGAAGCAACTTTGATATTAATATGGCGCAAATCAGCATAAATTTGTAGTATTTATTTTGCGGGTGGATAATAAGGAGTGTATCAAAAATAAGCATTTGTGTTGTACGCATGTATTTGTGATAGTTTTTTATGCTCAGATCACAGCATGCTGTGCGTTTGGCTGCCAGCTTTCGTTTGTTTACTTGTTTGTGAGGTTGAAATTCTGTGTTTTCAAAATGTCGCGTATTGAAAAGGAAGTGAAAATTAAGGCTCGGGACACATGGCTAAGTGAGAAGGGTATTACTATGCGAAAATTGGCGAAGCGGTTTGAAATTCATCATGCCAGTGTTAAAACCATCATAAATAAGTTTGGGGAACACTATTCTTTGGATGATCTACGAGGAAGAGGCAGAAAACCCGGTTCTTCCAACCCGAAACTGGACCAGAAAGTGGTATCTCTAATCAACAAATCAATATCAATACCTGATTTTGCCAAAAAAGCAGGAATGAGTGTCGGAATGGTCCAGCGTATCAAGAGGCGGATTCACCTGAAGACCTACAAGAAACAGAAAATCTCGAAACAAAGTGTAGAACAGAAGAAACGACCAGCAACAAGGGCCCGGAAATTGTATTCGCGTCTTTTGCACTGTCCGGATTGCATGCGTTTTGATGAACGATGAGACTTATGTACAGGAGGACTCAAAAACCCTTCCAGGTCCACAATACTTTACTGTCGTCGTTGGGGAGGATGTGAGCGATGCGGACAGGTCGATTCAAGTGGAGAAATTCGGTCGAAAGGTACTGGTATGGCAAGCAATATGTTCCTGTGGTTTGAAGTCAACCATTTTTCATACTACCGGAACTATAAATGCAGAAATCTATTGATCTGAGTATCTCCAGAAGAGATAGCTTGCCTTTATATGAGAAGCATAGTACACCTCCACAGTTTTGGCAGGATTTAGCGTCGGCTCACTATGCCAAAACCACTCTCAATTGGCTTGCGGAAAAGGGTATAAATGTCGTTCAGAAAAATACCAATCCACCAAATTGCCCTCAACTTCGATCCATCGAAGCTTCGACCCATCGAACGAGAGGGTCTTCAAGAAGACTGGTGAAGCAGCTGGGAACATGCAGGAGTTCAATAAAATTTGGACTCAAACGTCCAAAAAATGCGATACAACACTTGTCCGGAACTTGATGAAGAGCCTTCGATCAAAAGTTTGAAAATTCGTGACGACATCAATTTTTAGTTTGAATAAAATATAGTTTTTTATCATAATTTGAAGACAAATTTTGTGGATAGCTCGATTCACTCCTTAGTTCATGCAAACATATGAAAACTAGTGTTGCCAGATGAGTCACAAATCAATAAGCTAGTTGTCATAGTCCAGTTATATCATTCAAATCCGTACGGGAGCTGGTCATTTCGCCGAAAACCAATTTCGCACAATTAATTATTTTACTGAATTTTCCATACCAACCTGCAATTATCTCGCAGATCTAGTTTATCGGCAGTGAGGTCGGACCACACACGAGTTAAAACTATGCCGTGATGCCATTTTGTACTAAAAAAATTACCCTTCTTCTTACCAAAACTGGAGATGATTTCCTGGAAATTCCATTCTAACATATGGGCTGAAAAGTCCCGGACCTAAAACATAGATGGCGCTAGTTTGATTGCAGTCCCCTTTTTCAGTTTATACTAACCTTTAAACGGTGACTGTTAGAATTTCATGATATTCTATTCGTTGGTTTATGAGTTATTGTGTTAAGATTGACACTAGATTTGTTATTTTCACACGAAAAGACCGAAATCAGCATTTTGGCGAAAAAATTAGTTGATTTTCTGATTTTAGTTAGTTATTTTTTTAGACAACTAAATAAATCTTACTTTTGCTAATTTAAATTTTTTAATTCTCATTTCCTTAATAATAATAAAATATTTGTTGAAATGGCTATTTTTTTAGTTGAATTCACCAATTAAACGTGCTGTCATTTCTTAGCTAAGGCACACTTAATTTCTATTCAACTAATTTTTTAGTTGAATTAGAGAAATAAAACGTTGTTTTCAACCAATATGAATGGTTGAGTTGGCTACTGCAATTTGCAGCTATATGGCGATCTGTCTCCGAGAAAATGTTAACAACGTAATGACTACTAGCCACTAGATGGCCCACTATTACCGACAAAAATTTCAACCGCGGTTGTCTTTTCTATATTGGCAGGTATAAATACGATGTTGTATTGGAGAAAAAGACATAAACGAAACAATGCAACATTCGAAACTCACTTCACTGTTCCGCGTAAAAACAACTAATATCGGTTTAGAAATTTATATACGGATATATTGTAACACATGCGAAAAACAATTAGCAAGCAGTTTCAATAAGACTGTCCTTTTTAGCTTTTTAAAGGATTGTTTTGCTTTGACACTTCTCATGAGTTTTTGGCTAATAAACTTGTTAATAAACCCCATTTCATTTTTGTTTTCTTTGTGCTGTCCTTCAGTCATGATGGTGATAGATAAGTAGAAAAAAAATTTCCGATTTTAAAAACAAAATTAGTTGTCAATGAGAATTTCGTGTTGGATTGAAATATTGCTGGTTTGTGTCCAGGATATTCGCCAACTAAACACATTCTCTAAAAATAAGAGCTTTTTTCAGCAAAGTAAATTCTCAATTTTAACTAATTTTATAGTTATTTGGAAATTTTGTTGTTAAAATCAACTAATTCAAAAACAGTAATGCGAATTAGGCGCAGTGCTGATTTCGGTCGTTCCGTGCAGAACAATGGTTCAAAACCATTTTCGTGTTTTAATTTTACACTGCTTCTTGATGGGAAAAATAGCGTTCAAGCGAAGCAATGGCTTGAAAAGTGTTTTGGATACTCCGTTCCATGAGAAACAGCAATAAAAGGTGGGTTTGCTGGCTTCAAACGTGATTGTGGAGACACCGATGATGCAGAACGCAGAAGACGTCCAACTGAGGCGGTAACACCAGAAAACATAAAAAAAGATGCGTGAGTTAGCTGACATCGTGAAGATATAAGAACGTGTTGGGCTTTATATTGCATGAGCATTTGACTATGAGAAAACTCTGTTCAAAGTGGGTATCGCGCTGGCTCATTTTTGCGTCGATATGTGACAATGGATGAAACATGGATTCGTCACTTCACTCCGGAATCAAAACGATCATCATCTGAGTGAGTCTAGGCCAAAGCACAACAATCGGCTGGAAAGGTTAAGGCCTCGGTATTTTGGGATGTTCGTGGTGTAATACTTATCGACTATCTTGAGAATGAAAATACCATTAATAGTGAATGTTATATAGCGTTATTGGAGCGTTTGAAGGCTGAAATTGCAAATAAACGACGCGTCACAAGTCAATCAAAACAATGACAAAACTACGTGAATTGCCTTTTCGAATTTCTCCCACATCCACCGTATTCGCCAGATTTGGCTCCCAGCGACTACTCAGGCTGTTCGCAGACCTGAAAAAAAACTCGCACGTACGAAATTTTGCACGAATGAAGAGGTAATCGCTGAAACTGAGGCCTATTTTGAGGCAAAAGACAGATCGTTCTACAAAAGTGGTATTGAAATGTTAGAGTGGTGCTGAAATGATTGCGTAACTCGAGATCAGTAATTCAAAACGGGTATCTTAGACAAATAGCCTACTGGGAAAAGTGAAGCGAAAAAGTCATTAAATTAAACAATACTCGAAAAAAATGGTTTGACAAAAAAGAAATGGTTACTTGGATTGAGTTACTAATGAGTAAATATTAGATAGAAAATTGCTTTAAAAAGGTTAATGATTCGAAATAGAGAATCAGTTAAAGTAATTGATAATGAAGTAAAGAAATGATGTACAGTCAGTAATGTTTTAGAAGTAACGAGATACGAACTTGTAACTGAAAAACTCATTATTCGAAAAAGCAACTGAAAGCTTTTTGCAACAAAAGAAAATTTGAGGAAGTGACAGATAATTATTTCCAATAATCGAAACGAGTGACTGGGAAAAACCTAATTTTAGTGTATAGGATTTTGTTTTTCAAGTGTAACTCGAAAGAAGTGATTTGGAAACCGTAAAAGTAATGCAAAATGAGTAGCTTTCAACAACTACTTTTGAAAAGCTACTTAGAAAAAGAAGGTTGAAAAACAAAACCCCTCAAATTTATGATTTAAAATCCACCACGAAATAATGCTAGCTTTCTCATTTCACGTTTCAGTGTTTTGCGAGTTATGACCACTTTTTTGCTTTTTTTTTGTAACCCTATTACAGCAATTACCACCGAATTACCGCATAAAACAAACAGTACACACTATCAATTACACTTTAAAAGTTCGGTGCTGCGACATTGGATTCAAAGGGTTGGTGTTTTTTTTTCCGCTATTTCCACATTTCGGTCGACCCAGACTGTGGACTAGGAGGACTGAGGCTCGTTCCGGCTAATGATGTGTGTATGTGTTTGAGAGTTTGAGAGGTCGAGGGGTTCATTTGCAGGTCTGCATCACGACCGAGTGAGGGATCAAACAAACAAAAAAGAAATGGTGCATCCGACGCTGAGGAACCAACGAAAGAAACACCAAAACCGGCCATTAGGCGTAGACGCCAACCCGCCGGTCCCCGTTAAATGGAGTAGAAATGCGCCTAATGTGCTTTAGTTTGGCAATAAAATTGTGCAATTTCAACGATAAAATTATCATAAAACGACGGTTTCAGTTTCCCTCCCCCGCCACATGTTTTTGCTAATACTCGGAAGGGTGTTTTCGTCGTCCGTACCAGGATTTAGGCGGAAGTTTTTGCCAAGATTCGTGTTGGTGCCACCTAGATTGAGGGCGAATGTTGCCAAAAGTTAGGAAATACTCTACAACAATATGTTAAATTCCCATGTATAATTGTTTCATAAGCTAATGTTTTCCGTAAACGACTGCGTTCGTGTCTGCTTATCGGTTTATGTTGAACTGCTGAGTGGCATCACAGTTCAGCATAAGTTGTGACGCATTTGTGAGTCGAAGAAGATACGAACTATATAGAAAAGTGATCCTTGCATTGTCAGATCCAGGGCCGATTCAAGGTTCAAGTTTTGATGTACGCAATTTTTGTTGTGTAAATCATTCGCGTTTTGGTTTGAATCCGTTAAAAATGCCGTTTTCCAAAATCGTACATTCCACTCTCCACGTTCAGAAAGATAAAAGAAATAACGTTTTCAAAATTTCTGCATTTCGGCGCCCCCTCGATCCTAGTCGACCGCCTACTTCTCTAAAAATCTACCAACCTTTTTCTGTGAAAATTATTTTTCTAAGCTTGTTTTCCAAATGAAAACAACACAATTTTTTTACAGTGCGCACTTTCTCTACACAGATTCTAAATCATTCCCAAACATTTAAAATAAACCAGTTCCGTAATGCTGGTCCCGAATCTAAATGAATCCTGCACTCCAGTGCATTGCAGTTCAGGTCCAAAAATTAGTTCAGATTCGGTTCCAGACTCAGACTATTTACAGTCTGGAATTCAATTCAAAATTCCAATTCCAGAATTCAGTTCCAGAATCCATGTCAGTGATTCAGTTTAAGAGACCAGGCTCACAATTAATTTCCAGAATTTAGATTTCGAAATCATTAGATTTCGAAATTCTCGATCCAGAATCCAAAATTCGGTTCCAGAATCATGATTCTGAATTAATTTTATCGTATCCAGGTCACGGATCCGACCTCAGAATTTAATTGCAACGCAGATTCAGAATTCCTGGCAGCTTCAGGGATAATTTTCCAGATATAGAATTCATTTCCACAATTGAGGTTCTAAAATCGTTGACAGAATCCATCTCCAAAAATCAATCCCAGAATCTGGATCCAGAATTCAAATTCATTTCCAAAACATAGCTCCAGAATCCGAGTTCAGAATTCATGTTAAGAATTAATTTCCGGAATCCTGGTCAAGATATCAGTTTCACAGTCCAAATCTAGAATTCAGTTCCACAATTCAATTTCTGAATCCAAATCCAGAACCCGGATTCAGAATACCGATGCCAAACTCATTTCCAGAATCCAGGTACTGAATTCAACTCCAGAATCCAATCCAGAATGCAGTCTCAAAATTCTTTTCCAGAATCCTGATTCCAATCATAATTCAGTTCAAGAATCCACGATCAGAATTCCGTTTCCAGAATTCAGAATTCCAATTTCAATTTGTAGAATCCAGTTCCAGAATTTTGTTTCAAACTTCAGGTCCGAAATTCAGTTTCCAAATCCCCGTATTCAGAGAGGCTTTGAACTCAATTCTAGAATTTTGATTTCGAATCTATTTACAGAATCCAGTTCCAAAAATCAGTACCAGAATTTATTTCCAGAATCACGATCCGTAATTTATTTCCAGAATCCGGGTTCAGTATTCAAGTCCAAAAGTTCAATTCCAGAATCCAGATTCAGAATCCGGGCTCAGAATACCGAATCCTCATTTCCAGATTCGATATCCGAAATTCAATTCCAAAACCCAAGTCTAGAATGTAGTTTCGAAATTCTTTCGCAGAATCCTAATTCAGAATTAATTTCCAGAATCCAGGTCCTGAATCCGGGTTCAGAGTTTGACCAGAATCTAGATTAAGAATTCTTGATCCAGAATGCAGGCTTAGGGTTCATTTCCAGAGTCCTGGTCCAATCGTAATTCAGTTCATGAATCCACGTTCAGCATTTATTTCCCGAATTCTGATTCCAAATTCATTAACTGAATCATGGTCCAGAATTTTGCGTCTAACTTCAGGCCCGGACTTCATTCACAGAGTCCATCTCCAATGATCGATTCTAGAATCTAGATCCTTAATTAATTTTTAGAATTCATGTCCACAATTAATCCAGGTCACGGATCCGACCTCAGAATTTAACTGCAACGCAGATTCAGAATTCCTGGCAGCTTCAGGGATAATTTTCCAGATATAGAATTCATTTCCACAATTGAGGTTCTAAAATCGTTGACAGAATCCATCTCCAAAAATCAATCCCAGAATCTGGATCCAGAATTCAAATTCATTTCCAAAATATAGTTCCAGAATCCGAGTTCAGAATTCATGTTAAGAATTAATTTCCGCAATCCTGGTCAAGAAATCAGTTTAACAGTCCAGATCTAGAATTCAGTTCCACAATTCAATTTCTGAATCCAAATCCAGAACCCGTGTTCAGAATACCGATGCCAAACTCATTTCCAGAATCCAGGTACTGAATTTAACTTCAGAATCCAATTCAGAATGCAGTCTCAGGATTAATTTCCAGAATCCTGATTCCAATCATAATTCAGTTCAAGAATCCACGATCAGAATTCCGTTTCCAGAATTTAGAATCCCAATTTCAATTTGTAGAATCCAGCTCCAGAATTTTGTTTCAAACTTCAGGTCCGAAATTCAGTTTCCAAATCCCTGTGTTCAGACAGGCTGAATTCAATTCTAGAACTTTGATCTCGAATCTATTTACAGAATCCAGTTCCAAAAATCAGTACCAGAATTTATTTCCAGAATCACGATCCGTAATTTATTTCCAGAATCCGGGTTCAGTATTCAAGTCCAAAAGTTCAATTCCAGAATCCAGATTCAGAATCCGGGCTCAGAATACCGAATCCTCATTTCCAGATTCGATATCCGAAATTCAATTCCAAAACCCAAGTCTAGAATGTAGTTTCGAAATTCTTTCGCAGAATCCTAATTCAGAATTAATTTCCAGAATCCAGGTCCTGAATCCGGGTTCAGAGTTTGACCAGAATCTAGATTAAGAATTCTTGATCCAGAATGCAGGCTTAGGGTTCATTTCCAGAGTCCTGGTCCAATCGTAATTCAGTTCATGAATCCACGTTCAGCATTTATTTCCCGAATTCTGATTCCAAATTCATTAACTGAATCATGGTCCAGAATTTTGCGTCTAACTTCAGGCCCGGACTTCATTCACAGAGTCCATCTCCAATGATCGATTCTAGAATCTAGATCCTTAATTAATTTTTAGAATTCATGTCCACAATTAATCCAGGTCACGGATCCGACCTCAGAATTTAACTGCAACGCAGATTCAGAATTCCTGGCAGCTTCAGGGATAATTTTCCAGATATAGAATTCATTTCCACAATTGAGGTTCTAAAATCGTTGACAGAATCCATCTCCAAAAATCAATCCCAGAATCTGGATCCAGAATTCAAATTCATTTCCAAAATATAGTTCCAGAATCCGAGTTCAGAATTCATGTTAAGAATTAATTTCCGCAATCCTGGTCAAGAAATCAGTTTAACAGTCCAGATCTAGAATTCAGTTCCACAATTCAATTTCTGAATCCAAATCCAGAACCCGTGTTCAGAATACCGATGCCAAACTCATTTCCAGAATCCAGGTACTGAATTTAACTTCAGAATCCAATTCAGAATGCAGTCTCAGGATTAATTTCCAGAATCCTGATTCCAATCATAATTCAGTTCAAGAATCCACGATCAGAATTCCGTTTCCAGAATTTAGAATCCCAATTTCAATTTGTAGAATCCAGCTCCAGAATTTTGTTTCAAACTTCAGGTCCGAAATTCAGTTTCCAAATCCCTGTGTTCAGACAGGCTGAATTCAATTCTAGAACTTTGATCTCGAATCTATTTACAGTATCCAGTTCCAAAAATCAGTACCAGAATTTATTTCCAGAATCACGATCCGTAATTCATTTCCAGAATCCGGGTTCAGTATTCAAGCCCAAAAGTTCAATTCAGAGTTCAATACCAGAATCCAGGTTCAGAATCCGGGCTTAGAATACCGAATCCAACCTCATTTCCTGAATCGATATCCGGAATTCAATTCCAGAATCAGAATTCAGATGTTCAGAATTCAAGTCCAAAACTGCTTTTCGGAATCCTGGTCAAGAAATCCATTTCAGAATCCAGATTTAGAATTCAGCTTCGGAGTTCAATTCCAAAATCCAAGTCCTGAATGCAGTTCCGAAATTCATTACCATATTCCAGATTCAAAATTATTTTCCAGAATCCAAGTCCCGAATCCGTGCAGAATTTGACCAGAATTTGATACAGAATTCTTGGTCCAGAATCCATCCTGGGATTCATTCCTGGTCCAATCGCCATTCAGTTCAAAAACTCACGCTCAGAATTTGTTTCTAGAGTTCAGAATCCAAATTCATTTACAATCTTCAGGTCCAGAATTTTGTTCCATACTTCAAATCCTAAATCCAGTTTTAGAATCCAAATCCGTTGTTCGGTACTGGGTTCAGAATTCAATTCCAGAATTTAGATTCCTAATCAATTTACAGAAACCTGGTCCAAAAATTAGTCGCAAATTTCACTTCCAAAATCCATGCACAGAATCCGAGTTCAGAATTCAGATCGAGCATTAATTTCCGGAATCCTGGTCCAGAAATCGGTTTCTGAATTCAGACTTATAATGCATTTCCATAATCCAATTCCAGAGTCCAGGTCTAGATACCCGAATTAGGCACTAGAATTCAGATTTAAAATTAAATTCCAGAATCCACGTCTCAAATCCGAGCTTCCGTTTCAGTGCCCTGGTTCAAAATGCAGCCTCAGGATTTATTTCCAGAATTCTGGTCCAATGCTCAATTTCAAAATCCGGATTTTTAATTTAGCTAAAAAACTCCGCGTAATTTAGCGTTAATATTTCAATTTTAGAATCCAGGTTCAGAATGCAGTTCCAGAATCCAGCTTTTAAATTAATTTCCAGCATCCAGGTCTCGAATTCGGGCTCAGAATTCAACCCGAATTCAGAATTGAAATAGAAATGGAATTTCTTGAAATAATTCTGAACGTGGTATCTTGATCTGATTTACGACTGGACCAGGATTTTGAAGGAATTCTGAGCTCGAATTCGAGACGTGGATGCTGGAAATCAATGTAGAATCTGGATTCTGGAACTGTATTCTTTTAAGAATTCCTTCAGAATCCTAGTCCAGTCGTAAATCAGCTCTAGAATCAAGAATTCCGATTCCGATGTACAGAATCCAGGGGTAGAAATTTATCCCAGACTTCAGATTCAGATTCTCCGTTGTTAACTACAAGCTCAGATTCCGTTTCTAGAATTAAGAGTCTATTATTATTTACAAAATCCAACATTACTTCCTGGATTCATTTTTAAAATCTAGATCCAGAATCCGGATTCATTATTCATTTATAGAATCCAGGTCCAGATTGAGAAGTTTTAGAATCTGGATCAGTAATTCATTTCCAGATTTCTTTTATCGATAATCCTAATCGTAATTCATAATTTATTTCCAGAATTCAGATTCCGAATTTATTTACCGAATTTAGGTCCAAATTTTTCTTTCAGACTTCTGGTACGGAATTCAGTTTCAGAATCAAAATCCGTTATTCAGTTCATGCTCAGAAATTATTTCCAACATTTAGATTCCGAACTGCTTCCGACTCGGATTCTGTAAATTCAGATCTAAAAATCAATCCCGGAATTTATTTCCAGAATCCTGATTTAGAATTAAATTACAGAAGCCAGGGCCAGAATCCGTGTTCAGAACTCAGTTCCATGATTCACCAATCTTGGTCCTGAGCCCGAATTCCGAATAACGATTCCAGAATTCAGGTCTAGAATGCGGTTCCAGAATTTAAAATTCGGTAGCAGAATCCAGATTCAGAATTCAATTCCAGAATTCCAGATAGATTCAGAAAGTATCTTCATTTTTAGAACTCCTGAATTCTCAGATTCCAGATTGCGGATTTAAAATTTATCTCCAAAATCCAAGTTTAGAACCCGGGTTAATAATGCAATTTAAGAATCCGGATCAGGATTTAGTTCCAGAATCCTCGTTCAGATTCAAGGCTCAGAATGCAGGCACAAGATTCATTTCCAGAATCCAGGTCCAAAAATCATTTGCACAATCCAGATTTGGATTTTAGTTTCTAAATCTTGGTCCAGAATCCAGGTCCGTAATATAGTTTCAGAATCCAAATCCGTTATTCAGTATACATTTATCCTCGTCCAAAAATTAGTCCAAGTGTTTATTGCTAGAATCTAAACCTAGAATCCAGATCTGTAATTATTTCCAGAAGTCAGGTCCAGAACCTTAGTTAAGAATTCATTTCCAAAAATCAGTTCCAGAATCCGGATCCGTAATTCATTTTTAGTATCCAGATCCATAATTAACTTCCAGAATTCTTTCCAGAATCCAGGTTCAAAATACAAGTTTAAAATTCAAGTCCAGAATTAATTTCCGGAACTCTGGTCAAGAAATCAGTTTCAGAATCCAAATCTAGAATTCAGTTCCAGAATTCAATTCCAGAATTCTGGTCCAGAATACAGTTCCAAAAACTAAAATTCGGTACCGAAATCCAGATACAAAATTGATTTCCAGAATCCAGATCCCGAATCCGAGCTTAGACTTCAGTTCCAGAATCCAGATTCAGAATTCAGTTACAGAGTCGGGGTTTTAAATGCAGCCTCTGGATTCATAAATTCGGTACAATATTCATTTCCAGAACTCTGTTTCCAAAACTTCAGGCCCGGAATTAATTTATAGAATCGTTCTCCAAGGATCGATTCTAGAATATATTTCCAGAATCTAGCTTCATTTTCAGAATCCATGTCCAGAATTTTGATTTATATCACATTTCTAGAATCCAGGGTTCATTTCCAAAATCCGAGTTCAGAACTCAGATCGAGGTTAATTTGCGAAATCCTGGTGAAAAATCAGTTTCAGAATCCAGATTAAGAATTCATTTGCAGAATCCAGCTCTAGTTTTCTTCTAGACTTTTGACTTCCTTCTAGACTACAGGGTTCGTTTTCAAAATTCAATACCAGGCTTTACTTCCAGAATCTTGATCCAGAATCCATAATTGATTTTCAGAATCCAAATACTGAATCCACGTTCAGAATTTGAGTCCAAAATAAATTTCCGGGATCCTGGTCAAGAAATCAGTTTCAGAATCCAGATTAAGTTTTCAATTCTAGAATCCAGGTCCAGAACCTGGGTACAGAATGTCGATTCCAAACATATATCCAGAATCCAGGCCTTTAATTCAGTTCCAGAATGTAGTTTTTTAAATCCGAAATTCGGAATTAGAATCCAGATTCAGAACTGATTTCCAGAATCCAGGTCCCGAATCCGGGCTCAGAAGTCAACCCCAGAATCTTGGCTTAGGATTCATTTCGCGAATCTTTGTTCAATGATCAATTCCCGAATTCAGTTTCCAGTTTTCCAATTCAGATTCCAGTTCCCAAATCCAGGTCAAGAAATTCGTACCTGAATCAGGATTCAGAATTAAGTTCCATAATACTGATTTAGAATTAATTTCCATACGAAGTCAATCATTGAAACTACGAATCGAAGTTTGGCACATATGCTGTAACATGTCTTCCCATTTTACGTAGATAATCAAATGGAAATTTTCCAGAAAAGCCAAAACTCCGGAGCCCGAGGTCGGATTTAATAGAAATTTAAAAAAAAAAGAAATTAATAGCTGTGTTATATCTCGTATACCTGACAATATACAACCCACACCTTTAGATAAAAATGAGATTTACGTTTGACGTAAATTTAAGCAGGCCGTAATTTCTTCCCTGATGGCAATAAATTACATCTACCTCCAAGTAATAATAACGTTTGCGTTTTTATCGATGTAAGCTTCAGCTAAATTAACTGTGAAGTTAATGATATGACTGGTCTTTACATACTTTGAATTGTAAATTTAAGAGAATTACGACGATTCGTTTAAGTGCATCTATGAAGACGTAAATTTACACGATTTTTTCTAAATGATGTATACGCACTTGGAAAAAATCGTTCTAAGTTTACCTAGGTTTATTAAAATCAGTCCGGCCATCTTCTGGAAATCGAACTTTTGAAATCAACTAATTAGAACAATTACTGCAGATTGCAATTGTGAAGAAAGTGTGTCAATTCCAATCTCCGGTCACGTCAGTCCGGTTTTTTCTCTGATGTTGCCCATCCGTCTTTTCGTTTCTCTAACAATTTCTTTGAAAAACGCAACGAATAAATCTACAATATTTGTTTGCATATTAACCGTTGAAACATAATGTAGACGGCAATTTAAGTTTGACTTGATTCGATTGTAAAAATCCATTTTTTATTTTCGGTAAAATTCAAACTTCTAGACAATGGAGGTTTTTTTTTTATCAAAAATGAACTATAAATCTTGAACTATCCTAATTAAATGAGATCGAGTCCTGTCAAAATCGGCAAAAAATACCTATCTAACCTTTTCCAACAGTGGGTCAAATTACAATCATTATGGTATTATGTTTTTTTGCTATAGTCTTTTTTTTTCATTTACATGTTCACCGTGTCCGTGTCTTTATCCTAGTTCGCCGGCCGCTCTCGAACAAAACGCCCATCAGAAACGTCTAGACGAAGGCAGCATTGATCTAACAACCCACGACCGAAACAACCGTTCATTCGCGAATAGGAGATGAACTATGTTTTTTTCGCACATCTAAATTAATAGGAATCGCTAAAACTTTTATGACCCGAAAGATCACCCAAACCCAAAACCCATATCAAACGCCCTCCGTCTGTCTGCTCGCTGTCTAGACCGTGTCGCTGTTTCGGCCGAAAGGTCCGAGCGGGGCTCAAACGGGACCGGTTGATTGCCTTGTTCGAAAAATTTTAAGGTTAGGTTTCAACGATTTGCAAAACAACCGGCACCAGCACCAGCAAACATTAGCATCAATTATTCATCTCTTTGTATAGAAACGCCGGCCGGTCGCATCATCGGTCACTGCAGATAGTAATCAAGGATGGCCATGATGCACATGATTTATTGACAACCGAACGAGGGACAGTGCAACGCGATATATTGGTAGTAGTAATAGCAGAAGTGGTTGTTTTTGTTATTGTTGCTGTCGAGCCGCTGCACGTTATGATTGACAGTTCGAGCGAAATGAGCAATTGTAAAAACGACAATCCGTAGTATTGTGGTTATTGGGCGCGTAAATCAAATTACGCCAGTGCGCACTTTACGTGACACACTCACCGGTGGTCGGAAGAATCCCCAGAAGAAATGCGGTACGACGGCTTCTCGGCCGTGTTGTGGATATTGCATAAACCAGTGTCAGCCATCGATTAGACGGAGAAAACAGGAGAGAAGTATGAGCAATGCTTGAGCAAAGCAATAAATGTCACGGAGCGGTGATAAATGTCTGTTTTTGTTTTTGTATTGATTTGATGAGCATTCATCCCGGCTAGTTTTGTTTGTGTACGGAAGACAATCCATACAGGGGTGTGTGCCCCTTGTTTAAGTAGCAATTACGTTTTAGGTAGTTTTTGATGAGTTTCGGGTTTATTACGTGAATAAACGTAAACCAAGCGGGATGAGGATTTTCACTTAATTTAGTGGATTTGTTTCCATTCTGGATGCATGGGTAGAATTACGTGACAATGGGAAATATTCGGTCGTGGTCCCCTCTGACACGTCGTCCAAGCGTTCACCTACGGCAGACGGGACGACCATGATTGAAGTGCGGGAGTGTGTACAAATGTCATCAGCCTTTGGCCGCCCCGGTGCGGACTTGTGTCTATTTAAAGCCCCGTGTGTTTGTAGATCGTTTTCAACGAGCGAAAGTGGTCCCATTTTCCTCCCGTTTCGGACAACAATCTTGCGGCAGACGAACCTATGTCGGGTCGGTTCGCCGCGGCACTTCGAGCGTGGGATCGCTAATGCTTTTACTTGCAGCAGCCAAGAATTGTTTCGAACAGTTGGCCTGACGTGAGCGCGGCAGTGCAGTGCAGTGCTGGAGGTAGTCCTACTTGGTAAGTCGCTAAAAACTCTTTTTTGGCCAGAACAATGACCCCGGCCAAAAAAGCAACATCTGACAGACACGAACCGTGCGTTCAAAGGAAATCTTTCATAGTCGCAGAGAATGATTTTCCCGATTTTTTTTTGTTTGATTTGTTACCGTTCTGACGGCGTTGTCATGGTGATGGAAGTACATTGTTGTATCGCCCACGGAACGGAAAACAACTTTGAAACATATACTCTTATTTAATTTAGTCATTATCTGAAACAGACTGGTTGGTTTTCAAGCTCAATGTATATTTCGATTCTTTTCGATCGTTAGAGTACTTTTTTACAACATGAATACGGATGAATTGCAAATATTTTTTGAGTTGTACAGATTGACATCCACATCAAACTTATTGATGTCCCCCCACTCGAAAAAGAAAACGGTTTTTCAAATCTAGAGCCAGAGGAATCTGACTCTGATGAAAACAGTAAAGTCACTCCTCAAGGTTCTGGTAAGAGGAGGAAGACCCCCCCCCCCTCCCCAAATTACAAAAAAATACCTAAAATTACACCTTCAAAAAAAAGATACCCGTTTTGATTTTAAGAAGCCAAATTTAAAACCAAAAACTGTGCCTCCTGGTGTGTCAAATTCACAAACCAATCCAGGAACTAGCACAAGAAAAGACAGTTATCAAGTGAGCTCCGTTTCACAGCCACCACCAGGATTATTGAATTTTTCGGAAATTGTAGAATGGATTTTCGCAGTAATAATTATTTCTGAACCTCGAAAGGCCATCATAACGGCATTCCTCCCCAGAGCTAGAACTTTTTTGAAACAGTTATCAGCTCAATGACCAGTTCTATCAGGTTTTGTATCATTTGATGGATAATTTATCATCCGCCGCAAATAATTCAATCACTGTCCTGCTGTGGAATTGTCGAAGCAGCATGCCAAAACTTGATTCAGTTAAAGTTTTGTTAGCTTTAAATTTTAATGACTTCAACATTATACGTCTCGATAGAGACTCTCCGTATGGTGGAGTGCTTTTAGGAATTAAGGAATGCTATCCGTTTTATAGATTAAACTTTCTTTCGACTTCTAGTATAGAAGTTGTTGCTTGTCAAATAAACATTAAAGGAAAGGACATTTGCATTGCTTCGGTATATATTCCTCCAAGAGCTCAAGTTGGACAACGACAGCCTAATGAAAAGGTCGAAGCCCTCCCTACTCCACGATTGATTCTGGGAGATTTCAATTCGCACGGAATGATGTGGGGTTCCGTTTACAATGATAGCAGATCATCTTTAATATATGATATTTGCGACAATTTTTGCATGACGGTATTAAATATGGGTAGCATGACACGCATTCCAAAACCTCCTGCACGTCCATATGCATTAGATTTATCTCTTTGCTCGACTTCAATTCGACTAGATTGCACCTGGAAAGTATTTCCTGATTTACACGGTAGCGATCATTTACCAATCATCATCTCAATTAGCAGTAACAAAGGCATTGCTAATTCAGTTAACATTCTATATGATCTGACAAAAACTGTTGACTGGATTAAATACCAAAGTAGTATCTCAGGTACTTTGAACTCAATGGAAGAGCTCCCCTCCAACTTGAAGAATATGACTTCTTCGTTTGTTCGATTCTGGAGACGATTTTAAAACGAGGAGGAGGAACTCCTCAGAATTTTGAAAAATTCTTGACTTTAGAAACCAAGTACAATAGAATACCTCGGGCCAAGAAATGTAGCTATTGGAGACATTTTGTCGACGGTTTGTCAAGAGAAACCTCAATGAGCATTCTTTGGAATACGGCCAGACGAATGAGGAATCATAACGTAGGAAATGAGAGTGAGGAATACTCGAACCGATGGATATTTGATTTTGCGAGGTAACCTTGTCCAGATTCTGTTCCTACGCATAGCATTATTAGGGAGTATTCTCCAAATAATGGTTCCATTGATAGTCCCTTTTCAATGATGGAATTTTCCATAGCACTCATGTTTTGTAACAATAACGCTCCTGGGTTGGACAGAAATAAACTCAACTTGGTGAAGAATCTGCCCGACCTCGCAAATAGACGTTTGTTGGAATTGTTCAACAAGTTTCTTGAGTAGAATATTGTTCCACCTGACTGGAGGTAAGTGAAAGTTATCGCCATTTAAAAGCCGGAGAACCCGCTTTCAATCACAACTCATGTAGACCCATTGCAATGTTGTCCTGCATCAGAAAGTTGTTCGAAAAAATTATTCTTCGACGTCTCGACATTTAGATCGAGACGAACGGTTTTTTGTCAGATACTCAGTTTGGTTTCCGTAAAAATAAAGGGACGAATGATTGCCTTGCATTACTTTCGTCTGACCTCCAAATTGCTTTCGCTCAAAAACAACAAACGACCTCTGTAATTTTAGACATTAAAGGAGAATTTGATTCAATTTCCATTGATGTTCTTTCAGACAAGCTCCACCAACATGGACTTCCAGCGATTATTAAAAATTATTTGCACAACCTTTTATCAGAGAAGTGCATGTATTTTTTACATGGCGATTTGGCAACAATCAAAATTAGCTACATGGGTTTCCCGCAAGGCTCATGCCGCTCATGTATAAAGACTGTCCCAGAAAGTATGGACGCACTTTGATTTCGCTGTAAATAATTCACAAGTGTTAGATATTCAAATTTTATTCGATATACTGATAATATTAGACTACAACAACAGAATATTATTCTCAACATTTGCTACTTAGCAATTGTAGACTAGCTGGCGCACCTTCCTTATTAAATTCCGTACAGACTTCTTGGCGACAAGTTTTGACACTTTTTCCAATCTTTTTCGAACTGTTGAATGGTTTCGGCTGCTGAGACATGTTTCCTAAGATGTGCCTTCGTTAATGTCCAAAATTCCTCAATTGGTCGAAGTTGTGGGCAATTTGGTGGATTCATGTCTTTTGGGACGAAAGCGACATTTTTGGTAGTATACCATTCTACCGTTGATGTCGAGTAGTGGCAAGAAGCAAGATCTGGCCAGAAGACAACAGGATCCTTGTGGCTTCGAATCATGGGTAGAAGTCGTTTTTGTAAACATTCCTTGATGTATATTTCGCTGTTCATTGAAGCAGTGGTGATGAAGGGTTTCGAAATCTTACCGCAGCTACAAATTGCTTGCCAGACCATAGCTTTCTTGCCACATTTTTCGACTTCAATCGATGTCTCGGACTGGTTTAACACTTGCCCTTCTCGCACCGTATAACATTGTGGTTTCGGCAAGGATTTGTAATCGAGTTTCACGTAGGTTTCGTCATGATTATGCAGTTCAAATTTCCAGCAAGAATCGTATTGTACAGCTTTCGAACCCTCGGCCTGATCGATGCTTCTTGCTTCGGACTACGTTTTGGTTGTTTCTGCTTCTTATAGGTGCGAAGATTCAAACGTTGTTTAGCACGAAGAACATTTGACTTCGAAGTGCCCACTTTTTTGGCTACATCCAGAACTGAAACCTCCTTCCTTTGCTCGAACACCTGCAGTATACGTTTATCCAACTGAGGGTTTTAACAGGACATTTTTTTCGACCCGTTTTCGTTCAAAGGTGTTATCCTCACTGAACTTCCTGATTGCATTTCGCACGGCTTTTTCACTTACTCCTTCCATTTTTGCTATCTTTTTCAGCGACAGTCCGCGTTCTGTGCACCATTTATACACAATTTTTTGACGTTGTCCTGCTGAAAGTCCACGCATTTCGGAACAAACTAATGAAAACGAATAAACAACTGCACAAGTGGTTAGAGAATAGTGTAAACAACAGGACGCGGCCATAAAAATTGACAGATTCTGAACCATTGCGAAATGGCAGCGGAGACAGTCTTTAATTTCTATGTAAACGACATTGACAGTTGTCTAGTAACCCCATGTACACTAAGACAATTGGCAGATGATGGCGTGGTTTCAATTACTGGACCCAAAGCTGTTGATCTGCAAAAACCATTACAAGAAACCTTAGATTAATTGTCCGTTTGGGCTGTTCATCTTGGTATCGAATTCTCTGCGGAGAAAACAGAGCTTGTCGTCATTTCAAGAAAGCATGATCCCGCGCAACTACAGCTCCATATGATGGGAAGAATCATCGCGCAGATTTTGACATTCAAATACCTCGGGGTGTGGTTTGATTCCAAATGCACGTGGGGAGGACACATTAGGTATCTGATAACGAAATGCCAACAAAGAGTAAATTTTCTTCGAACAATAACAGGATTTTGGTGGGGTGCTCATCCGGAAGATTTTGTATCAGACAACGATACTTTCAGTGATGGAATATGGATGCGTTTGCTTTCGTTCCGTTGCAAACTCTCATATTATCAAACTCGAAGCGAATTCAATATCGTTGTTTGCGAATTGCTTTAGGATGCATGCATTCGACACATACAAAGAGTCTTGAAGTTCTGGCGGGAGTTCTTCCATTGAAAGATCGCTTTTGGGAGCTCTCATCGCGACTGCTAATAAGATGTGAGGTACTGAATCCCCAAATTATTAATAACTTCGAAAAGCTAGTTGAGCTTTAATCTCAAACAAGATTCATGACAGTATATTTTAACCATAGTCACAGGAAATCAACCCTTCAAGATATATTCCTATCCGTGTCAGCCTCTTAAATGTCCCTGACTCAACTTTATTTTTCGACACATCCATGCAGCTCGAAGTACGTGGAATCCCGGAACACCTAAGCTCGATGGAAATCCCAAAAATATTTTCAAGTAAGTTCAGGCATATTGACTCTGAGAAAATGTTTTTCACGGATTTTTTTTATTATTCTAGACATAAATTTTCGGTTTAATTTTCGGAGATGAATTCAAAATTTTAGTTCTAGAAATGAACTCTGAGCCTGTATTGAATTCGATTCTAAAACTGAATTCTGGACCAGAAGTCAGTAGAAAAATTCTGGACTTGAATTCTGTAAATACATTCGGAATCTGTATTCTGGAAATGGAATTCTGAAACTAAATTATGAGCCTGAATCTGGATTCTGGACCCGAATTTCGAATTCCGCAGTTGCATTCTGGATCTAGATTCTGGAATTGAGTTCTGGGTCTGAATTCAATATCTGGATTCTGAAATTGATTTTTCGAATCAGGTTTCCGCAAATTAATTCTGGACTTTGATTTTGAACTTGGATTTTAGATGTGGATTTAGAAAATTAATTCTGCATCTAGATTCTGGTAATAAATTCTGGGACTGTTTTTTAAGAGATGGATTCTGATACTAGATTCTGTAACTGAATTCTTAGTCTGGATTCTGAGACTGAATTTCGAACCAGGAACAAAATTCTGGACCTGAATTATGTAAATAAATTTGAAATCTGAACTCTTGAGCTGAATTACCATCGGGCAGGGATTCTGGGAATAAATTCGGGATTCTGGAAGGTGGAAATTGTCCGTTTTGATAATGAAGACTACATAATCAGAAGAAAAAAAAACAAAATGAAATTGACCTTCGATTTCCTGTGAAATTGCTTCACTTCTTCCTGGACATTATTTTTTGTTCAAGTAATAGTTTGCGATTTAAAACAATTTGTGGAAAAAGCATGAAAAAGGCGGGTGGGTAATGCCACGGACATAACTGGAAGACGAACACTTCACACTTTCGAAGAAGGACCGATTTGCGGAATGTATCCTATGTTTACAACTTCTGAGTACTATTTGACCAGCATTTACTTATCAATATCAGAACCAGAATTCTGAACCAGGATTCAGGAGCTGAAACTAAATTTAAGAACTACTTTCGGAATATGGAACAAGCTCAGAACTCAGTTCCAAAATTCTGGTTCTGAATCCAGGCCAAGAATTCAATCATGAATTAATTTCTAGAATAATGAAACTGAACTCATTCCCAGAGTCCGGAAGTTTTATAACGGAATTCTGAACTTGACTTTAAAACCTGAATGGAGAAAATGAATTCAGTTCCAGAATTCAAGTGCCGAGCTTAGTTCCAGTATGCAGGTTCTGAATTCTGAAAATTAATTCTTAAATTGATTTTAGGGATTAAATTCTGATACTGAATTCTGGAATTAAATTCTAGCAGTTCCAAAATTTATTAGTATTTAGTTTCAGAATCCAGATCTAATATTCATATCTTGAATTTGGTTCCAGAATTCCAAACTTGAAATCCTAGCTAACACATTTTGTTTCAAATTCCGAACGTGAATTAAATTAAGAAACTAATTCCGAACGTAAATTAAATTAAGAAAGTAAGCACTAATAATGGCATTAAAATAACTTTTTATGAGCACCCAAAATGCTTATAGCTCTATATCTGCAATCTGAAAGCTCATCTGTTGTAAATCAATCTGAACTCAGCTTTCAGAATGCACACCAGTCATAAATAAGCATTATCTATGAATCGCCGTATATTTTGCTAAATTCGGCCTTAATTCAGTGTCAAGTGCGATTGAAACGCCAATCAGCAAATATTTGCTGTCATTATGCGGCATTAGTATGTGCTTATTGATTACCGGGGTAGGGTTCATTTCCAGGGTCATAGTTTCAACTGTAATCTGGAAACAACCTGTAATCTGGAACTAAATTCTGAAACTGAACTTCGAAACAAAATTCTGAACGTGAAATTATGTTCAGGTTCTGAATTTAGTTCCGAAATCCTAATTTTTGAGTTATTTATTTATGGTTGTCTCACACAGCTGATCATATTTCCGATGGCATGGGAAAAGAATTAGTACAATTCGAGATATTTACGATTCTGTTCTACCCATTCCTTCACAGGGTAAATTTTTAAAAGACACCCCATGGTATTCATATCAAAATGAATTGGCCCTTTCGACAAATAGTCTTGAGTCAAATCGGATGCTCGAAAAATTAATGGAATAAGTCGATCCCGATTTTCGCCACCTTTTCTGATGTTTTTGGCATTAAAAATGCCTTACTCTTCACTATACGGGGCCGGGTGTCAATTAAAAGTTTCAAAAATAGCCGCGTAACCTTTTTGTGTCATAATTTTGAACGTTAATAACTCGGTCATTTGTTGATGGATTGTTATAATTTAACAACCAATCGATTCGGAAACTTTTAACTTAAACATGTATAACGACGTCGTTTCAGTATTTCAATAGCATACTATTGAAAAAATGGTTGGAATCGACCTATGTTTTCATCCACCAATCCCTGCTTTACAAAATGACGTCAACTTCTTGTTCGGCATAGGAGGCTTTGCGTCATGCATAAAAAACACCGCATCGTTCTGCGTAGTATGAAGAGAAATCTATAAATATAGGCTGCACAATATTTCTTTGCCTAGTTGATGTTTGACTGTGAATGAAACAAGTAGCTCGTCCAGTGAGCTGATGACTGGATTGTATATGCGTTCACTTGCTGGATTGTCGCTTTTGCATTATGTGTTGGTGAAATTTCCTGCTGTCTGCACAACACCGCTTCGTGTTCGCTTGAATATCTTATATATCATCTAGCTATTGAAGAACCGAATCAGCGTGGTTATCGGTTCTTTTGAAATATCCCATGTATTTAGCAAATTGTTGGTCGATTTTGCCATTAAAAATGCCTTATATTTCACTTCCCGAGGCTGGGTGTCAAATTAAAACATGCAAAACTAATCGCGTAACATTTTTCTGCCATAATTTTGAACGCTCATACCTCAGTCATTTGTTGATGGATTCATATAATTCAACAACCAATCGATTCGAAAACATTTAACTTAAACTTATGAGATAACGTCATTTGAATAATTCAATTGCATTCCTTTGAAAAATTTATTTGAAATGAGTATTTTATTTTGGTTCTCTGGTAACTATCATCATTATCATCTTTATTTTTGTATTTATTACGAAGACCCTAGAAACGTTCCATTTTTAATGTTATTGTGCTCGGTCGTGTCTTGAATACAACCCTCTAATTTTTTTTTATCGGGTATAAACGAGAGTGGTTCATTTCGCCGAAAGTCGTTTCACCGAATGCCATTTCACCGAAAGTCGTTTCACCGAATGGGTCATTTTGCCGAAAGTCGTTTCGCCAAAAGGGCCATTTCGCCGAAAGGGTAATTTTTTTAGGGTAAAAACTATCTTCTTGGTATTATATCTCCTAGATAACTGGTCCGAAGCCAAGATGACTCAGCGGCACAAGGTTTACTCAAAGCTAGGTCTCTTTGCTTCAGTTAGGTCCGAACGAGCGGTAGCGAGGTCGGATAGCATACGAAGCCGCATCATCTGCATTTCTTCACATTTTTTATTTGTCTTTTTCTATCAATTCCAATCACGAAATTGAGACTAATGAAGAATTCGGCGAAATGGGTTTCGGCGAAATGACATTAGACGAAACGGCTTTCGGCGAAATGGTTATCGACGAAATGACCCTGATCCGGTATAAACGGCTTTAACCCAGTTGCGGTCGTTCCCCGGATAAGTGTTTTGCCTTTCTCTATAGAAAGGTATTAGAATTGCTGGAGAAACCGACGAACGGAGCCTCGGAGACTCATAGTGTTATATACCATTCGACTCAGTTCGACGAGATCGGAAAATGTCTGTGTGTGTGTGTGCACTTTTCGAAGATATTTGAACGCGCTTAATTTTCTCAGAGATGGCTGAACCGATTCGAACAAACTTGGGCTCGTTTGAAAGCTACTGTCGGGCCATTGGTCAAGTTCGAAGATCAAATGGCTGTGACTTTTGGTTCCGGAGATATGATTGTATAAGTGACGTAACCGACAAAAAGCGTTGTATTTGAACGCGCTCAATTTTCTCAGAGATGGCTGAACCGATTTTAACAAACTTGGGCTCGTTTGAAAGCTACTATCGGATCATTGATCAAGTTCGAAGATCAAATGGCTGTGACTTTTGGTTCCGGAGATATGATTGTATAAGTGACGTAACCGACAAAAAGCGTTGTATTTGAACGCGCTCAATTTTCTCAGAGATGGCTGATCCGATTTTAACAAACTTGGGCTCGTTTGAAAGCTACTGTCGTGCCATTGATCAAGTTCGAAGATCAAATGGTTGTGACTTTTGGTTCCAGATATATAATTGTATAAGTGACGTAACCGACAAAACACGTTGATTTTTACCGCTCTTATAAAGGGTGATTTTTTAAGAGCTTGAGAACTTTTTTAAACAATAAAACGCATAAAATTTGCAAAATCTCATCGGTTCTTTATTTTAAACGTTAGATTGGTACATGACATTTACTTTTTGAAGATAATTTCATTTAAATGTTGACCGCGGCTGCGTCTTAGGTGGTCCATTCGGAAAGTCCAATTTTGGGCAACTTTTTCGAGCATTTCGGTCGGTATAGCCCGAATTTCTTCGGAAATGTTGTCTTCCAAAGCTGGAATAGTTACTGGCTTATTTCTGTAGACTTTAGACTTGACGTAGCCCCACAAAAAATAGTCTAAAGGCGTCAAATCGCATGATCTTGGTGGCCAACTTACCGGTCCATTTCTTGAGATGAATTGTTCTCCGAAGTTTTCCCTCAAAATGGCCATAGAATCGCGAGCTGTGTGGCATGTAGCGCCATCTTGTTGAAACCACATGTCAACCAAGTTCAGTTCTCCCATTTTTGGCAACAAAAAGTTTGTTAGCATCGAACGATAGCGATCGCCATTCACTGTAACGTTGCGTCCAACAGCATCTTTGAAAAAATACGGTCCAATGATTCCACCAGCGTACAAACCACACCAAACAGTGCATTTTTCGGGATGCATGGGCAGTTCTTGAACGGCTTCTGGTTGCTCTTCACTCCAAATGCGGCAATTTTGCTTATTTACGTAGCCATTCAACCAGAAATGAGCCTCATCGCTGAACAAAATTTGTCGATAAAAAAGCGGATTTTCCGAATGGACCACCTAAGACGCAGCCGCGGTCAACATTTAAATGAAATTATCTTCAAAAAGTAAATGTCATGTACCAATCTAACGTTTTAAATAAAGAACCGATGAGATTTTGCAAATTTTATGCGTTTTATTGTTTAAAAAAGTTCTCAAGCTCTTAAAAAATCACCCTTTATATATAAGGGTGCCAAAATTTTGGGATCACCTCTATTTTCGTTAAGTTCTAGTGCTCAAAAGTTTAAGCACCTCGAAAAAAGCCTTCATGCAAAATTTGACCTAAATCGGACATGCTTAAGGGGTGCTGCCCGGTGGTAAAGGTTTGACAATTTTCGATCTTGAAAAAGCACCATAGGGGGGAGTACATGAAATTTCCAAAATCGAAAATTTTTTTTGATGCCAAAACTCTTAAAACTGCATAAAACATCGAAATTTAGTGTCATCTCAAAAAAATTTTTTTTTGAAATAATCAACTTTCTGGGATTTTTTCTGCTCGACTGAAGACGCAACGAGCCCGATTATTGTTCCAGAATTGAGTGTTTTTGGTACGAACTTTTAACCATTCAAGCCATTTTCAAATCTTTCTTGGACTTTGATTAATTATAAATATCAAATCTATTCGACCATAGCTTAAATAGGTTCAAAAGACATGGAAAACTAGTTGATGTTTATTTTAGCCTTGACCATGAAAAATTTTTTGACAACCCATCAATTGGTTTCGGTCACTTCAACAGGGTTTTTAAGGTTAACGACATAGTTTTTAAAACCCTTTTTTGATGGTTAAAAACAGATTACTATATGAAATGAATATTTTGATATTTGATGTTGAGCTATGATTTCGAAGCAGGAAACCAATAAAGTTTATATGTCTCTTTTCGTTTGTTTTTATGAAAACATTACTAGCATGAGGTAGTTTTTTTCGGCTCATTCCGCTGTATATTGAGAACCATTAAAAATAACCACACAATCGTAACAAACGATACTAAAAAACTGTCAACACCGACAGGCTTGGCAACAAGAGCGACGACGACTTCAAATGCCAGTTCATGTTGGAGGTCATCAACGAGAAGGTGTGGTCACTTGGCACTCCTGGCTCGGGAATTAAGAAAAGATAAGCAAATTTTTTTTCGCATCTACGCACAACCGTCGACCTTCAGACGCGTTTTTTCTTTGTTGTTGTAGAATCACTAATCAAGTGGCGATTCGGGGTAAATTTAGATCTAGTTCGTGCTCTCTATCAAAAAATTCATGAGCATAAGCCAAGCCTACTGTGATAATTGCTACAGAGATTTCAACAAGTTCTATAAAATACCGCCTTCCGAAATAGATTCGAACAAGAAGATAAAAACCGATTATCGCTCCCGGTTCGAGACTAGCCGCCGCGTCCAAACGGTTTACGGTTCGGCACCCAACAACCCGAAAACCGCGGAAGTTTCCACTCTCAGCTGTTCGTTGGTCGGTTGGACGCCTCTAGGTAGCGAGGGGGAAAGGAACACAGACAGCCGACCGACCAGTTGACACGTGTAATGGTACCCAGACGACATGAGTTACGCGAATGGCCATAAATAACTCGTCGCTTCATTATTCGCAGCGGCAGAAGCGGCATCGTCGTCGTTTCGGCAGAAGCGGTGCGTTGAAAACCTGAGCGGTTGAGGAGAACCGTAAACGCGTCACAGCGCTGCCAAAACGGTCGTGCTGGCGGGATTTTGTTTAATTTTTTTTGTTATCGTTTTTGCTTTCTAGGGCACTTTGTTTTCCTCTACCGTCCGTTGGGCCGTGTCTCTAAATGGCTCTTCTGGCAATTCACATGACATAATGAGACCGTTTCGGTGTGTGTGTGTTTATGTTTTCTAAGCTGGGATCCGCTCCGTTTTCAGATCCGTGGTGATCTCGTCGTATTTCCCGAGAGAGGAAGAGGAAGGCGTCGAAACAAATACGGTGTGGCAATGGTTTTTTTATGCAGAATTTCGTCTAGAAAAGACTGTCAAGAATGTGCAGATAGCAGGAAACTCTAAACCTGAGGTAAATGATCCGTAGCATTCCTGCACTGCATCGCTTAAAATCCGAAGCGTTGCGTCATTTTGCCAACATTGGACCTTAAGTGCTTTTCAAGACTACGCGACAGTAGGCAGGAATTGGCCAGCTTTCAAATCACCGCACAGTCGCCGCGAATATTGATGAGTTGCGCAACGGAAATCAAGTTCCTATACCTTTCGCTACCCACAACGTAGCAAACGGCTTCCACCTTTAAACCGACGGATAGCATAATAATATGTAAAATTTTCCCCTATAAATAACATTCGCTTTTTTATTATTTTTGCTCGCCTCCCGATGACGCCTGTTAGAATCGGCGCATCTTCTTCCGGCACATGAGTCATTTTTTATGATTATGTATTCACTCCATTTCCTTTCCCTGTCCCTTCCCCTTCTTACGCTTTTACTTAGTTTACGACTACCGACTAAAAAAAAATACGATCGAAGTTTTATGATATTACCTGCGATTTACCCGACCGCAAGGCCAATCCGAATGGGGTCTCGGGCCCTGTCTGCCCGATGGAGCTGGAACGAAAAGAGAAAGGAGAGAGAGAAAGAAATTGATTTATTCACTCGAACGGGTTTCAAATGAAAATTCAAATTAATTCCGAAAATGATTATGTCGGGATACTGCAACCGATGGGATTTATGAGTGTCAAGCAATTAAGCCGACCTGGCGGTGGGTCGATCAATGCGCCAATGCGCCTTCGGTCGGTCTTCTACTGACCATATGCCTGAAATGGCAAACGGTATCAGGGAATCAAATGGAGATTTTATGCTATTGATATTCAGCAGTAGGAAGAAAAAAGAACAGACGTGCCTTAAGTGAACGATGTCAAATATTAAAGCGCTTTTTTGTATGTAATAGGCTTAAGATACTTTTGAAGTATTTAAAACCTTCGGATGCTACGCAGTTTTTCCTTCTTTGCACCAACTCACGAATCCACATCTACATAACTAGTCGGAAAGGGCCCAGTCTGGATAGTAGAGTGCGTGGTTTCCACCCATGACTTTCATCACTTTCGCTGTGCCGGGACGTTGTCTTGTTGCAAAATGACTTTCGCAGGTCTTGTGGAACATTCTGATCGTTTTTCGAGCAATGCTTAATTTAATTTCATCATTTGCAGTAGATAGCGATTAGTATTTCCAGTTTCGCTTGCTTTGAGGAGCTCGTAGTACAAGTAGTACCTTTTTGATCCCACCAAAATGCACGGCATCCAAATCGATTTGGTGTCCGAGTCCAATCGATGATTTTCTGCGCTTAAGATTCTTAAAATAAATACATTTTTATTCTTTCTTCTTGAAAACCCATTTGTTCCATACCGAGAAAGTAAAATTTCGCTCACCTTTTGTCGCTTTTCGCTGCTGTCTCGCATTCAAATCGTGAGGAACTCATTTTCCCACCTTTCTGAATCTTTCCCAAAGCGTGCAACTGAACTGAAATGGCTTGGCGATTAACATTCAACCTGCCCGCCTATTGTTTTTGAGTTTGGGTATTATCTTCGTTCAACAATTTATGCAATTCGGCATCTTTACACGTTTTGGGAAAACCAGTGCGTTTTTGTCCTCTAAACCGAAATCCCCTCTCCGGAATCGTTCAAACCAATATGTTCGCAAGTCGTGACCGATGGAGCATGTTTTCCGTAAGCTGCAACAAAAATTTTGATGGAATTCAGTACAACTTTATTTTTTCATAATTAATTTATGAACCAACACTTCCCACAAATGCTCTTCGTAAGTAGTTTAAAAACATTTCAAATTGAAGCCGAAAACGACGGTGCCTTTGCGTAATAATGTGAAAGTGCGGGTAAAAAAATTTGTAATAACAGTTTTAAATATGATCAGTATCTAACGGAGAAAACAGATTGGAAAATTGCGTTCTCATTACATTATTGCATTCGTATGTAAATTTTTCAATCTGTTTTTCCGTTAGATACTGATCATATTTAAAACTAGCTCAAAACTGCTCTACGTCTTAACAAAGACCAAAAAACACAAATCGTTGAAAAAGAGGTCCGTGACCAAAATAAAACCTCCGGACAACGTCCAGACGGTCCGGACTCCAGAGAATATTGAACGAGTTCGTTCCGCTCTTGTGAAGAATCCCGCGCGTTCGGTTAAACAATGGGATTAATGTTAATGGGAAAAAATACAGTGTCGTTATTGTGCCGAAATGAATCCGTTACAGATTGTGGAGAAGCGGGACAACATTCGCCGTAATATTGCCGATATTTATACCGATACGTTGAAAAAAGTTTCCAATAATCTGTTGAAACCTTTTAAAAAATTACGTATTATTTTTCAAATATTGTTTTTAAAACATAAACGGTTGCTAACCTTTATTTTTTTGCTTTTTATTGCTGGTCACATTCTTTTCGTCCAACACTTGTCAATTTACATTATAAATGTGTCAGGTTCCATTGCGCAACCCTGTATATGACACTAACTTGCAATCGGAAAAATAAACATTGTTGTTTTGGAATGTGATGTAAAATATACGCAGTACACGCAAACCTCCGTTTACGTACACTTTTTCTACCTCCGTTTACGTACACTTTTTACGTAACTCTTCTTACGAAATGACCTATTTTGTACAAAGAGGTTTCTACATAAAATGAAAACAATTTCCAGGTTATTAATATTCCTTGAAAACCCTTGTAAAATGGGTATTTTTGGAATGGATTTCATTAGTAGGCACCATAAAAGTCGTTTCGAAATTCAAAATGGCGACTTCCGGTTTATAGATAAACATGGAAAATTTATAATTGGGATACTTTTGGAACACATTTGATGATTAGAAATTCAAAGGAGCAAATAAACTTATAAACTGTATAAATTATAAATCAGCTTTAACTGACTGGTTGTTTAAATGCTATCGGGGAAAATCCAAATGTGTGGAAAATGGGTACCACATGAATTGAATGAAAGAAATACATTTGTGAATTTTTGCTTCAAAAACACGAAAGAACATCAGTTCTGTATCGAATTGTTACTGGAGATGGAAAATGGATCTATTTTATGAATCTCAAACGAAAAAAATCATAGGTTAAGATAGATCGATTCGACAAGAAGGCAATGCTCTGGTTTTGATAGTATCAGAAAGGTGTGGTACACTGGTCGAAAAATTCTTGTGATTTTACATCTTGTAAGGTGCACATAAACGGAGCGTCATATTTTACACAAATTTATATTCAAGAACATGTAAAATTGTGTGATTGGAAAGCTACATGGCTTGAAATCGAATGAAAAAAAACAAAAGATCGAAAGCGACAACGCGTCTTGAACCGAAAAACATTGGATCACAAAAGCACCTTATCAACTGAGCCACAGAGGCACATGTCTGCCTAATGAATAATCGATACATATAAATCCGAATAGCGTCACTTGGTAATCGAGTGCAAATTACACTCGGAGTCTGTAAAATTCTGTACGAATGGAGTATTACGTGAATTGACAAGTTAAGTAGTTATGAATTGTATCGTTTGTAGAATAGTGTTACCTGTAAAATTCATTACTTCTTTCTGTGTATACTATGAGCTTCTAATACCTAGTGAAACTATTAATACTAATCGCTACCGACAGCAAATGATCAATTTGAACCTTCAATTGATCGAAAAACGACCAGAATGGACACGGCAGAGTTTTTTGTGACACGAAAATTCACCTGCACACAAATCCACTTGGATTGGAGCTGCTACCCCACCCACCGTATTCACCAGACTAGGCCTCTTCCGACTATCATTTGTTTTCATCGATGGACCATGCATTAGCTGAGCAGTAGCTTCGTCGAAAATAGGGTGTCCGATGGAAAAAAATGAATTTGAATTGAATTGAATTGTCCCAATTAAAAGTAGTGTTTCATTTTACCAAATAAAAGTGCTATTTGTCGCAGGCCCGTACCCAGGATTTCGTTTCGGGAGGGGCCCAAATATCAAAAAAAAAATTTATTGACGATTGCTTATGTACCTAGTTCACGGTGTGTCTTTTACGGGCCTGTGCCTTTTTGACACTTTGAATTTTCCATTGGAACTGTTATTGTATTACATTTCTTCACGTTTACTGTCTTGTTATTTCTGTAACACATGTCTGACACCTTCTAAATAATTATATATCTTTTTTTGATTTCGGGAGGGGCCAGGGCCCCTTGGGCCCCCCCTCTGGGTATGTGACTGATTTGTCGGTTGTGTCGCTTACGATTATATCGCCAGAACCGAAAGAGTTACTCTTGTGATCATCAAACTTTATCAAAAATTTAATAGTAGCTGTCCAATGAGCCTAAGTTTGTTGAAAGCCATTTACTTCTTAAATCTTCTGAAATCTTCTCCATTTTCTGAAATCTTCTGAAATCTTTTGAAATCTTCTGACATCTTCTGATTTTTCTGAAATCTTCTGATTTTTCTGAAATCTTCTGAAATCTTCTGATTTTTCTGAAATCTTCTGCATTTTCTGAAATCTTCTGAAATCCTCTGAAATCTTCTTCATTTTCTGAAATCTTCTAAAATCCTCTGAAATCTTTTGAAATCCTCTGAAATCTTTTTCATTTTCTGAAATCTTCTGAAATCTTCTGAAATTTTCTGAAATCTTCTGAAATTTTCTGAAATCTTCCGCATTTTATGAAATCTTCTGAAAACTTCCGAAGTCTTCTGAAATCTTCTGAAAGCTTCTGAAAACTTCTGAAAGCTTTTGAAATCTTCTGAAATCTGAAATCCTCTGAAATCTTCTGAAATCTTCTGGTTTTTCTGAAATCTTCTGAAATCTTCTTCATTTTCTGAAATCATCTGAAATCCTTTGAAATCATCTGAAATCTTCTGAAATCCTCTGAAATCTTCTGCATTTCCTAAAATCTTCTGAAATCTTCTGAAATCCTCTGAAATCTTCTTCATTTTCTGAAATCTTCTTCATTTTTTGAAATCTTCTGAAATCTTCTTCATTTTCTGAAATCTTCTGAAATCCTCTGAAATCTGCTAAAATCTTCTGAAATCCTCCGAAATCTTCTTCATTTTCTGAAATCTTCTGAAATATTCTGAAATCTTCAGCATTTTCTGAAATCTTCTGAAATCTTCTGCATTTTCTGAAATCTTCTGAAATGCTCTGAAATCTTCTGAAGTTTTCTGCATTTTCTGAAATCTTCTGAAATTTTCTGAAATCTTCCGCATTTTCTGAAATCTTCCGAAATCTTCTGAAATCTTCTGAAATCTTTTGAAATCTTCTGAAATCTTCTGCATTTTCTGAAATCTTCTGAAATCTTTTGAAATCTTCTGAAATTTTCCGAAATCTTCTGAAATCTTCTGAAATCCTCTGAAATCTTCTGAAATCTTCTGAAATCTTCTGAAATCTTCTAAAAACCTCTGAAATCTTCCGCATTTTCTGAAATCTTCTGAAATCCTCTGAAATCTTCTGAAATTTTCTGCATTTTCTGAAATCTTCTGAAATTTTCTGAAATCTTCTGAAATCTTCTGAAATCTTCTGAAATCCTCTGAAATCTTCTGAAATCTTTTGAAAACCTCTGAAATTTTCCGCATTTTCTGAAATCTTCTGAAATCCTCTGAAGTCTTCTGAAATTTTCTGCATTTTTTGAAATCTTCTGAAATCTTCCGAAATCTTCTGAAATCTTCTGAAATCTTCTGAAATCTTCTGAAATCTTCTGAAATCTTCTGAAATCTTCTGAAATCTTCTGAAATCTTCTGAAATCTTCTGAAATCTTCTGAAATCTTCTGAAATCTTCTGAAATCTTCTGAAATCTTCTGAAATCTTCTGAAATCTTCTGAAATCTTCTGAAATCTTCTGAAATCTTCTGAAATCTTCTGAAATCTTCTGAAATCTTCTGAAATCTTCTGAAATCTTCTGAAAGCTTCTGAAATCCTCTGAAATCTTCTGAAATCTTCTGATTTTTCTGAAATCTTCTGAAATCTTGCCACCCCATAGTTGCCGCGCCTGGTTGTGGTTATTTCATACTACTAAAAATTTTATCATGATTTGCTGACCATATTTCCGATGATATGGTGAAAATTTTTTGTTGCTGTCTTAAATACAACATTGAAATTTTTTTTTGCTATAATAACCAAATTTTATTGAAATAGTGACAAAAGAAAATTTGGTTTATTATAGCAAATATTGTTACTTGAGGCTTCAAATCTGAATATTTGTTTGTTTTTCTCAGTGCGTTCCTGTAAATTTCTTGACAAGCAACTTCACAGTAAATTTAACAGTCCAAAATGAACTAACTTCAGATAATGTGATGTTTATAGTGCTTTGCATTTATAACCTGAAATAAATGATAAGATACAAACCGATATGGTACGATTTATAGTATTTCAACATACGCTATTGTTTGTTAAAATCAAAAATATTTGTTTGTCATTACTCTTGAAAAAAATTTTCTTCACATTAATGTTCCATTTTTTGGCGATTTTAATTCTTTTTCAAATTGTTAAATGCTTTCAACAGCAATTGAGCACTTTTCCCGTGTGACGACCGTCATCAGTCCAACTTTATACCTATCCAACCCAGATAGTTAAATCATATAAATAACAATCATTTCTCATGTGATTTAACTAATCCACCAGACGACTCCATCGTTAGAACGAAAATGGAGCTGGCGGGTGATTTTTTGGTTACAAGACAACAGATGTCATACAAATTCAGAGATGCGCACAAAAAAAATTCGAATATAACCTGCTGATCTGGCAAGGATAATGTAACAACGAATGCTTGATTTTTTTTTAAAGAATCTCACGAAGTTTAGCGAAACCTATAGAAATCACATGGTAAATCTTGTAGAAATCGAATAAAGCTTAATCCGGAACGATCGAGAATTGGACAAACCAAAAAAGGCGGGTGGGTAATGTCAGAGACATAACTGGATGTCGTGAATACGAAAACAAATGACATGTTCCTTAACACTTCCGAATATCAAATAGTTGATCAATTGTATGAATTATGCAAGCATTCCCCTTTTCCACATTTTTCGCAAAAACAAAGAAGGCTTCACTTGATCTCGATTACTGTGAATTTCACACAGCGAAAAGTGCAAGAATCTAACCAAACTGTTCTACATTTGCACTAAACTGAGGATATTTTCTTTCGATTTGCGAACAACACATCCTAATAGTTCTTCAGAAAACTTTTAGAGCCATTAGAACGGCTGATTTTTTATAATGCTTTCCAACGATGCTTATTCATCCATCGAAATGACTGGCAGCTGTGACGTAATCACTCTTATCGGAAGCGAAACTAGCTTTGCAAACGGCACAAAATACATCTGCTCGCATTGGCGATAGAATCCAAACTGATTAGATTTTTGTTAGGAGCTTTCTTTTACGTGATTTCGTTTGTAGCATTTTCACTAATGGGCGGTCCTAACGGCTATAAAAATAGTCGCATACAGAATATTAATGTCGATTATTTTATTTCGCATTTGCAAATTTATTGAAAAAAAAACTATCAATATGCTGTAGGGATTCATTTCCAGCATTCAGAAGGGACAAATTGCGTAATTCTCTACGATATTAAACTCGGAACATTTTTCGCAAAAAAAAGCTTCACTTGATCTCGATTACTGTGAATTTCACACAGCGAAAAGTGCACAAATCTAACCAAATTGTTCTTGATTTGCACTAAACTGAGGATAATTACCTGCGGTTTGCGAAAAACAAATCCTAATAGTTCTTTAGAAAAATTTTAGAGCCATTAGAACGGCTGATTTTTTATAATGCTCTCCAACGTTGCTTTTTCATCCATCGAAATGACTGGCAGCTGTGACGTAATCGCTCTTGTCGAAAGCGAAACTAGCTGTGCAGACGACACAAAACACATCTGCTCGCAGTGGCGATAGAATCCAAACTGATTCAATTTTTGTTAAGAGTTTCCTTTATGTGATTTCGTTTGTAGCTTTTTCACTAATGGGCGGTCCTAACGGCTATAAAAATAGCCGCATACAGAATTTTTATGTCGATTATTTCATTTCGGATTTGCATAATTTATTGAAAAAAAACTATCAATATGCTGTAGGGATTCATTTCCAGCATTCAGAAGGGTCAAATTGCGTAATTCTCTACGATATTAAACTCGGAACATTTTTCGCAAAAAAAGGCTTCACTTGATCTCGATTACTGTGAATTTCACACAGCGAAAAGTGCACAAATCTAACCAAATTGTTCTTGATTTGCACTAAACTGAGGATAATTACCTGCGATTTGCGAAAAACAAATCCTAATAGTTCTTTAGAAAAATTTTAGAGCCATTAGAACGGCTGATTTTTTATAATGCTCTCCAACGTTGCTTTTTCATCCATCGAAATGACTGGCAGCTGTGACGTAATCGCTCTTGTCGAAAGCGAAACTAGCTGTGCAGACGACACAAAACACATCTGCTCGCAGTGGCGATAGAATCCAAACTGATTCAATTTTTGTTAAGAGATTTCCTTTTATTTGATTTCGTTTGTAGCTTTTCCACTAATGGGCGGTCCTAACGGCTATAAAAATAGCCGCATACAGAATTTTTATGTCGATTATTTCATTTCGGATTTGCAAAATTTTTTGAAAAAAACTATCAATATGCTGTAGGGATTACTTTCCAGCATTCAGAAGGGTCAAATTGCGGAATTCTCTACGATATTAAACTCGGAACATTTTTCGCAAAAAAAAGCTTCACTTGATCTCGATTACTGTGAATTTCACACAGCGAAAAGTGCACAAATCTAACCAAATTGTTCTTGATTTGCACTAAACTGAGGATAATTACCTGCGGTTTGCGAAAAACAAATCCTAATAGTTCTTTAGAAAAATTTTAGAGCCATTAGAACGGCTGATTTTTTATAATGCTCTCCAACGTTGCTTTTTCATCCATCGAAATGACTGGCAGCTGTGACGTAATCGCTCTTGTCGAAAGCGAAACTAGCTGTGCAGACGACACAAAACACATCTGCTCGCAGTGGCGATAGAATCCAAACTGATTCAATTTTTGTTAAGAGATTTCCTTTTATGTGATTTCGTTTGTAGCTTTTTCACTAATGGGCGGTCCTAACGGCTATAAAAATAGCCGCATATAGAATTTCAATGTCGATTATTTCATTTCGGATTTGCATAATTTATTGAAAGAGACTATCAATATGCTGTAGGGATTCGTTTCTAGCATTCAGAAGGACCAAATTGAGGAACTCACTACGATATTCACCACTTTTGGAAACATTTTTCTTGAACGATTTGTTGTACAGCAGCAGCTATTTTCTTCTCTTCCTCAGAACGCGTTCTGATTGGCTGGTGTTGACATGGGTCAAATGAGATAGGTTTTTCAATAGTGTACTATTGAAATACTTCAATGCTCTTGCTATACACGTTTAAGTTGAAAAATTTCGATTCTATTGGTAGTTAGATTATATAAATCCTTCCACAGATCACTGAGCTATGAGCTTTCAAAATACGAGAAAGGCAAACGCGCCATATGAATTATCCTCTTTGATACTCGTTTATACCAAACATTTCAGAAAAGTTTAATTTTGAACTATTTGAGATTATGTCACACAACTGAAAATTTTATCATAAAATTGTGATCATATTTCCGATGGCATGTAGCAAAAATTATGTTGATTCGTTAGATACAACAAGAGATATTCACGATCAAAAACTTATCACTCTCTCAGAGGGTAAATTTTGAAAAGGCACCCCATAGTAAAGTAAGTCGTATTCACGACAAAAAAAACGACTAGGTCTAGCATCAGCCGCCAGAAGAAAAAAAAAACAAATCCTAAAACATCCGCTAAGTGGTCGTTGAATGTGTTTCCCAGTCCTTGCCGTGGGTTCCGTTCCGTTGATAGATCTGCCGCCGCTGATTCGCGATGACACAAGCAATTAGGAAATTGGATCTGGCACAGGTCCGCCTTCGCACGACACGGCCACAAGTTTTCATTATTTTGACGAGGTGAACCTATTCTCTCTCTCTCCATTTCTCTCCTTCGGCACAGAAAGAGTTGTTCCGCTCTAAATCGTGCGTCGTTTATTTTTCTTATTCTAAGAACATATCGTCTTACTTTTCGCATGTTTCTTCCTCCAACACGACAAGCTTGTCACTGATGGCGACATACCGAAAATAATCTTTCTAGGTCAAAACAACTACAACCGCCGACACCTTCCCGTGGGTCCGAGGGTCCGTCCCAGTAAATCCGGACAGACAGCGTCATCCGTCGGAATGAGTGAGTCAAAATTAGAAACTGCCAACCGAACTGATCATGCCAAGATGACGGAACCCATTCCGAAAATGTTTCGTTGCGTTCGTTGCGATTTCTTTGTCGTAGGAAATCGTCGAAACAAAAAAAAAAGCGACGGTTAGAGAACCAATGGATATTTTCGAAACAGCCATCCGTTTGAAGTTGCGGAAGTGATGCCCGGTGATTGTCGGTCTGGAAAGGGACGCGCGACCCGTGGGTCACCAAACCAAACGGGGACGAGGTTATATGGTACGATTTATACGAAATCGACCGAACTACTGAACCAAGCTTCATAATACGTTTGTGTTAAATCATCTTGTTGATTTGAGCAAATGTCACTCGAATGAAGTGAGTCCGATGGGGATAGTGGAAATGCAATTGTTTTATTTTTTCGGTAATGTTGCAACAACATTGATTTCATGTCCAGATTTCTCAGATCTCACAATAATCATAATTTTCATGGTGTTCTCGTAAAATCCGATCAATTTTACCTTACACTTCCCATGTTTGGGATACTACGCTACACTCCCTCGCCCTTAAAATAACCTTATAATCTCCTTTGAGTTTCAGATCTGAATAAAATTACAGAGAAGTCAATGAGATTTTTAGACTGGAAGTTATTATAATCCAATATGATTTTCTGTTATTTAAAAGGAAACTTTTTACATCTCTCATATTAAAAGGCTATGCAATTACTGTGAAAACCGATTTTCATATACAATTCGAGTCAGTTCACCGAGAGCTGAGCTGAGCTAAAGTCTTTATTGGTCGGGTTCGGTTCCTTGAGTGAAGAAGTGAAAGTGTAATTAGCTTGCAAACACTATCTATTCAATGAACAATACTCTCAGATGATCTATCATGCTCTGATTGTGATGGAACGTCATGCTGGTTTTTAACCAGTTTTATTTCCAAATAGCCCAACTAATTTATCTTCTATGAGAAACCATTCTACAATTGATCTAGTTTTAGAAGGTCAATTTTTTTTTCATAAATACGTTTATTTCATAGGTTATATACATAAGTTTTTCTTCGCCGTGGCATCCACAATACATAGTACTTTAAACCTAATATATTTCGAAGATCATATTAGTATGTTGGTATTCATTAGTTAATCTAAACACTGTTTTTATCAAGCGAGTTGCTGTTATAAATTACATTAAATGAAATACATTTATTTTGTACATGATCTTATAACTATTTCAGGTTTGTTTGTATCAGCTCATCACTATTATTCAATATAAAATAGCTGGCTATCGGTTGTACTCATGGAAGAGAAAACAGTCTAACATAAAATAAAATTTAAATTGGAATTCCAATGGACTTAATGAAATAATAAAGAAGGTTCATGTAAGGAACGTCACGACAAGCAAGAATGTCGCGAACTGGGACTTTGGATAGTCTACCATGGGTACACAAGGCATTTATTAGTTGAGATCTGACATCACGATACTCCACGCATGTCCAAACGACATGATCAATATCCCGATAACCTTCTCCACAAGCACAATGATTAGTCTCGGAGAGCCCAATTCGAAGGAGATGTGCGTCTAACGTGTAGTGATTGGACATGAGTCTGGACATCATACGAATGAAATCCCAACTCACATCCAGTCTCTAACTATAATGAACTGCTGCTATCTCTTCTATATAAACAGATGCAGGTTCTTGAAGCCTAAATGAAACCGAAACATTATTGTTGAATATACCAAACACAGTAGCCTCTTCAATTCGTGATTTGTCCGTGAAAAACATTTTCTCAGAGTCAATATGCCTGAACTTACTTGAAAATATTTTTGGGATTTCCATCGAGCGTAGGTGTTCCGGGATTCCACGCACTTCGCGCTGCATGGATGTGTCGAAAAATAAAGTTAAGTCAGGAACATTTAGGGGGCTGTCACGGATAGGAATATATCTTGAAGGGATGATTTCCTGTGACATATGGTTAAAATATACTGTCATGAATCTTGTTTGAAATTAAAGCTCGACTAATTTTTCAAAGTTACTAATAACCAGGGGATTCAGTACCTCACATCTTATTAGCAGTCGCGACGAAAGCTCCCAAAAACGATCCTTCAATGGAAGAACTCCCGCCAGAACTTCAAGACTCTTTGTATGTGTCGAATACATGTAGCCTAAGGCAATTCGTAAACAACGATACTGAATTCGCTCAAGTTTGATAATATGAAAGTTTGCAGCGGAACGAAAGCAAACGCATCCATATTCCATCACTGAAAGTATCGTTGTCTGATATAATTTTATTAGATCTTCCGGATGAGCACCCCACCAAGATCCTGTTATTGTTCGAAGAAAATTTACTCTTTGTTGGCATTTCGTTATCAGATACCTAATGTGTCCTCCCCACGTGCATTTGGAATCAAACCACACCCCGAGGTATTTGAAAGTCAAAACCGGTTGGATCATTCTTTCCATCATATGAAGCTGAAGCTGCGCGGGATCATGCTTTCTTGAAAAGACGACCAGCTCTGTTTTCTCCGCAGAGAATTCGATACCCAGATGAACAGCCCAAACGGACAAGTTATCTAAGGTATCTTGCAATGGTTTTCGCAGTTCAACAGCTTTGGGTCCAGTAACTGAAACCACGCCATCATCTGCCAATTGTCTTAGTGTACATGGGGTTACGAGACAGCTGTCAATGTCGTTTACATAGAAATTATACAGGAGCGGACTGAGGCATGAGCCTTGCGGGAGACCCATGTAGCTAATTCTGAATGTTGCCAAATCGCCATGTGAAAAATGCATGCGTTTCTCTGACAAAAGGTTGTGCAAATAATTATTTATAACCGGTGGAAGTCCATGTTGGTGGAGCTTGTCTGAAAGAACATCAATGGAAACTGAATCAAATGCTCCTTTAATGTCTAAAAATACAGAGGCCATTTGTTGTTTTTGAGCGAAGGCAAATTGGGTGTCAGATGAAAATAATGCAAGGCAATCATTCGTCCCTTTATTTTTACGGAAGCCAAACTGAGTATCTGACAACAAACCGTTCGTCTCGACCCAAGTGTCGAGACGTCAAAGAATAATTTTTTCGAACAATTTTCTGATGCAGGACAACATCGCAATGGGTCTATATGAGTTGTGATTGGAAGCTGGTTTCCCCGGCTTTTGAATGGCGATTACTTTCACTTGCCTTCAGTCAGGTGGAACAATATTCTACTCAAGAAACTTGTTGAACAATTCCAACAAACGTCTATTTGCGAGGTCGGGCAGATTCTTCACCAAGTTGAGTTTATTTCTGTCCAACCCAGGAGCGTTATTGTTACAAAACATGAGTGCTATGGAAAATTCCATCATTGAAAAGGGGCTATCAATGGAACCATTATTTGGAGAAGACTCCCTAATAATGCTATGCGTAGGAACAGAATTTGGGCAAACTTTCCTTGCAAAATCAAATATCCATCGGTTCGAGTATTCCTCACTCACATTTCCTACGTTACGATTCCTCATTCGTCTGGCCGTATTAGAAAGAGTGCTCGTTGAGGTTTCTCTTGACAAACCTTCGACAAAATGTCTGCAATAGCTACATTTTCTGGCTCGAAGTATGCTCTTGTACTTGGTTTCTAAAGTCAAGAATTTTTCAAAATTCTGAGGAGTTCCTCCTCCTCGTTTTAAAAACGTCTTGAAAGCATTTTGTTTCTCGTGCTTAGCATCTGAGCACTCTTTGTCTCTCCAAGGGTTTGGAGGCCTTCTGTTAGACGATGAACCATAGAAGGTCAATGTCACATTTGCAGTGAACTGATTACTCAAATTGACTTCGATGCAGATCGTTTACCAATAACATTCAGGATTTCAATTCAAGCAATAATTAAATCAATAAGTTATATATTCCACCACCTTAGAACCAATCGGCTAGGATACAGAAGCTTTGTCTGAAAATATCGTATATCTATAAATATCTGTGCCTGTCGAAAAATGTCGATTTTCGCAAAATTCGAAACACTGTCTCAAATTCCCCTTGTTACCAAACACTTAATACCCCTTAAAATAATCTTATAGCAACCAATAAACAGCAATAATAACTTTTGCCAAGTTAGGTGTGGTAATCTATTGAATTATGAGGGAGTTATGGTCGATCATATCTCCAAATAGAACCTTACACCCTCCTTGGATGGGACCCTTACTTTATCCACCTTCCCCTCGCTTAAAAAAAGCTCTTAGGATCATCTGCAGTGCATGTGATATCTGTACTTTACAAGAAGTATCGTTTTTGGAAAACTCTATCAACTTCACAATAAATTTCCTTTTTAGAGGCATATCCAACCCCACAAATACCCTTAAGACTATATTTGAGTTTTGCCAAATGTATGTATGGTCTTCAAAAAGTATCGATTCTCTTTAAATTAGGGTAAGGGCTCCCTATTTCATCTCAGCTCCAATTTCCATCTCATTCCTTCACCTCATAACTTTGAACATTAATCATATCTTTAAACGTACCTGAACAAAACTGTGGAACGGTTTAAAACATTTATTCTAGGTTTTGCCACACTTTCCAACTGTAAAAAATAGTTAAAAAACCTTCAACGATCGCTTTTTTCATTTAAAATAAACTCACTTTTTGATTTAGGAACCACTTTCGTCTGAAGTTTTACAATTCATCATGTTTCTGAATATTTACTAATCGATTCGTCACAAAACATGATTACTATTTCGCATAATTACACCACTATTCAATGTTGGATGACTTTATAGTTAGTAATGTTCACTTTCCACTTATTTATTCAACGATTAAAGACTTCTGAAATTACCTGATAAGCAATGGAACATATGAGATGAAAATTTGCACTTAATTCACTTGTTTTCGCTTTGTTTTCATCTTATTTCGTATCGCAAGGTTGCCAAGTTTTCTCATAATGTTAAATAAAAAAAATATATTTTTTCTTCTTTAAATTATCATCAACAAGTATTCTTTGGTATCCGTTACATTAGTTTAATTATATCATTGATATTTTTATATAAATAAAACTGTTTCGGATTCTAATAGTACCAAATAGAGCGTGTTAATTACTAGTCAAATAACCATTGTGGCAAATCTAGTAGCACTGGTTCCTTTCCGCTATATCGTCACCATAACACTGTTAAATGTGTGTGTTTCATCGGCTTTGCACAGAGATGCCAGATATTTTCATAGAAAATATGTATCTGCTCTATCTGTTTTCTCTAATAAAAGGAATCAAATTCAAATGGGTTTTAAATTTTAATATAAATGTTTATCAGTGTTCATCATCAAACATTTGCACAAAATATTTCCATTTTAACATGTGATTTGTCCGTTGATTAATAAACTTTTAAAGAAGTACTGCAATCAATTACTAATAGATCAGAGAGAAATGTCTAACGTTTTACTTCTCACTTTTTATGAACGTTTAAAAATCTTTATTAAATTTAGAAAATCTGTATAAAATCTGTAATCTGATTTAAATCAGTATGCGAACCCAAAAATCTATACAATACAGATAAATCTGTATAAATGGCATCTCTGGTTCTGCATTTTGTTTTTTAGGAGGGCTATACCCGATCTGATGCACATAACTAAATCATAACACAAGTATATCAACAGTTGATATGTATAACAATTTGTGTTATTTTGAAATATTTAACAAATGAAAACTGTTGAAAGTTAAAACTTATGATAACAATATAATAAAAAAAATCAGTTATGATGTTTTATTTTCATTTGCAAGACTCATGACAACGTTCATTATTAGAAAAAATGAGTTCTTCAGTTGCTTTATATCGAACAATAATGATCAGAATTTCAAAAAACTAAAAGAAGAAATCAGAACACTAAATAAATTATTCATACAATAAAAAAATCCTTCAACAATTTTGGATTGAAACGATGCTATAAGTTGGCTGTGATATAGTTTTTCTGTGTTAAATTTGCTATCTAATTTATTACAACTATTGTTATAAATTCATGCTTTCGGACTTCTGTAGTTATATCAAATTCAGTAATACTTGTGATACAAACGTTTCAAAATCTGTTACGATTTTGTTCCCGCTAGAGTCGTTTTTGTTATGATTTTTGTTATTTTAACAGCTCACCAGCCAGAAATATTTCAAAATTTGTTACAAAATATTTCTGAAATAAATTACTCCAGTTGTTATAATTCTGTTATTCCCATCTGATCGGGTAATGAGCAATTCCAGGAATGAGTAGACGAAAAAGTGACAAAACCAGAATCGACCTTCTCCGATGTGGATGAAACTTTGCACATGGCTTCAGTATGGCAAACCCTAAGTTTTGAACCGATTGAGAGGTTAATTCGACTCACGACTGATTTTTAGAAAGGGCGTATGTATTTTTGCATTAAGCAAAAATTGCCTTTTTCAAACCGTTTCAACTCGGAAACCGTCAATTGTACAAAAATGGTGTTCAGGAAGAAGTTGTAGGGAATCGATTGGGCACTCTAAAAAAAAATACACTGAAAAAAATTTTTGATTTTTTTCTCAATAATTACAAAGTAATCCGAAAAAGTTAACTAAAAAAAAGCATGGTTTTAATTTTTTTTGATAATTTTTATTTTAAAGCTGTTATTAAAACCTACAGATTGATGGCTATCCCATTCGTGCCTTTTGAAAAAAGAAGAAGTTACAGCTAAAACAGTTTACGGGACTCGTTGTAATTCGGAAACCGTTCATCGTAAAAAAAAATGGCGTCCAGGAAGAAGTTGTAGGGAATCAAAAGGGCACTCTAAAAAAAATTAACACTGAAAAAAAATTGATACTTTTTCTCAATAATTTCAAAATGAACCAAAAAATTAAATTAAAAAAAAGCCAGGGTTTCGATTTTTTTTGATGATTTTTATTTTAAAGCTGTTATTAAAACCTACAGATTGATGGCTATCTCATCCGTGCCTTTTGAAAAATGAAGAAGTTACAGCTAAAACAATTTACAGATATATTCGAAATTTCAATTTCTCGTTGAAAGATAATCATTTAAAAAGTAGAATATTATTCTACACGTTAAAGGCAATAAATTTGTTCATGATATCCTTTCTTCTAAAAGTAGCTGTTCTTGAGATACTTGGATATTTAATTATAACACCATTCTTTATATTTCCATTAATTGTTTATTTGCTTGCTATATCTACAATTATTACATGTACATGAATAATTCTTAATTATATTTAAGGTTTTAAGTTTTTGAAAATTGTATGAGTACTACGTGCATCGTCACTCGAATACAGTCTTGTGACGATTGTGGTGTGTGCCTGGAATCATTTTGGTATCCTTATAAACACTACTCCACTCGGTCACACCCCGTTCATATTCTTCTTTTGACACGTAACAAAAAGACATGGCCGTGAATGCATCTCGACGTCTCTGCTCTGCCCATTCATATAATTGTTTTGCAGTTGTGATTGGGTGTTCATGTAGTTTAGCTGTTTTTAGCTTTCACATCGTGCCATTCGCTTAAAATTACCCCCGAGTGCATTACATGGTCCTTTACTATGAGAAGTTGCAAAAAAATGCTACTCAGCATCAATGTTATACATTGAATTAAATTTACAGAGATTTGCCATTTTTTCTGTTTTTGTACTGCTAGGCAGCTCCGTCAGACATAAATAAAACCTTAAATAAAATTAAGAATTATTCATGTACATGTAATAATTGTAGATATAGCAAGCAAATAAACAATTCATGAAAACATATTTGGTTATAATTAAATATTCAAGTATTTCAAGAACAGTTACTTTTAGAAGAAAGGGTATCATGAACAAATTTATTGCCTTTAACCTGTACAATAATATTCTACTGTTTAAATGATTATATTTCAACGAGAAATTGAAATTTCGAATATATCTGTAAATTGTTTTAGCTGTAACTTCTTCATTTTTCAAAAGGCACGGATGAGATAGCCATCAATCTGTAGGTTTTAATAACAGCTTTAAAATAAAAATCATCAAAAAAAATCGAAACCCTGGCTTTTTTTTAATTTAATTTTTTGGTTCATTTTGTAATAATTGAATGTTTTTTTAGAGTGCTCAATCGATTCCCTAAACTTCCTGAACACCATTTTTGTACAATTGACGGTTTCCGAGTTAAAACGGTTTGAAAAAGGCAATTTTTGTTAAATGCAAAAATACATACGCCCTTTTTAAAAATCAGCCGTGAGTCGGATTAACCTCTCCATCAGTTCAAAATTTATGGTTTGCCATACTGAAGCCATGTGCAAAGTTCCATCCAAATCGGAGAAGGTCGAGTCTGATGATCTGCTAAGCATTTCTGGAATTGCTCTAATGCCTAAATAGTAACCAAGGATTGCTTTTATCGTATCAAAGAATGCTCACTCTTCACACGATTGAATCAGTGCCATCAAAGAGAGACGGATATCATCGTAGCAACAAAAACCCGGCATGGCTCATTTAACATAGAATAGACACCAGTGCGAGAGCGAATTTCTCTCGATGACCTGTCTGAGAATCAAAGGTTAGCACGCTGCTGTGGGGATCCTCTTTGAAGCAACAAACGGTCGCTTATTCTCGTTTCGCGATCCGATTCTATACAGTCATTGCGATAAGAATCATTTTACGATTGCCGCTTATTCTAACTATGTGCATATAACCTTTGTATAAGTTGTGTCTATGAAAATGTATGTGAATGCTCCACACAAGGGTTTTGAAATATTGCAACCTAGTATGAGAAACATCAAGTTGAAGCATCGATTCGATTTTCTGCGATAATTGTCAACTTGCGATCCTCTCTTGGGAAATTCCACACAGCAACGATCATTATCAGACTGTATTTTTTTTCAAGGGCCGTGAAATACTCAGAGTATAAAGTGGAGCGAAGAAATGTAGCAAAATTCTCTCGCGGTTCATGCATTGAATGACTCGATTTCTTGTAGCATCTTCTAACGGATTGAAAATATTGTATACAATATAGAGAGCAATATAGCAGCTTCTGTCAAATTTTCGGCAATCACCAACACTGATAGTAACAATTCTTTTTTTGTTTTTTTTTAAATTCTCCAAATTAACTGCAGAGTAAAATTTTAAATTTGGAACGAAAGATGATAAAAACAATCCAACAAATTTTAGACGTCGGAATGATTCCAAACTGTTTTTTAAAATATCGTAGCAAAATTCTCTCGCGGTTCATGCATTGAATGACTCGATTTCTTGTAGCATCTTCTAACGGATTGAAAATATTGTATACAATATAGAGAGCAATATAGCAGCTTCTGTCAAATTTTCGGCAATCACCAACACTGATAGTAACAATTCTTTTTTTGTTTTTTTTTAAATTCTCCAAATTAACTGCAGAGTAAAATTTTAAATTTGGAACGAAAGATGATAAAAACAATCCAACAAATTTTAGACGTCGGAATGATTCCAAACTGTTTTTTAAAATATCGTAGCAAAATTCTCTCGCGGTTCATGCATTGAATGACTCGATTTCTTGTAGCATCTTCTAACGGATTGAAAATATTGTATACAATATAGAGAGCAATATAGCAGCTTCTGTCAAATTTTCGGCAATCACCAACACTGATAGTAACAATTCTTTTTTTGTTTTTTTTTAAATTCTCCAAATTAACTGCAGAGTAAAATTTTAAATTTGGAACGAAAGATGATAAAAACAATCCAACAAATTTTAGACGTCGGAATGATTCCAAACTGTTTTTTAAAATATCGTGTGTTGGCTCATAGTTGGCATTAGGCCCATCTTAAGGAAAATTCTGACATTTTGAACCTGAGAATGTAACAGTGCAATATTTTGGTTTTGATTGCTGTCGCCATTGCTAATTTATGGGATGAATAAAGGACCAACGATAGGATGAATATAAAACCTTTGAGATGAAATTAGGAGCACAGTAGTGAACATATCAGAAGTGTTTTTAGCTGATTTTTTAATTATTATTTTAATTTCCAAGGAATGTGAATCAATTCCCAATGTGGAGCAATGCGAATTAAGCAGCAATATGAAAAAATCGTAGTGATTTTGGTGGCCAAATCAGGTTTTTAAAGTAACGCCCTTACAAACGAGATAAAATAGGGAGCCCTTACCCTAGATAAATTTCGTCATATTAAGGACACATTCAAATTAAAGCTTTTATTGTCTTGAAAGATACGGTGCAATTTCATCCTGATCTGACTTCCGGTTCCAAAATTATAGGCCGATGAGCGTCAAAACATTTAAATTGTCATTCAAAACGACAATGTAAAACTGGTACGCGTCCGTACGTGCGGTTTTGCTCCGTTCGCAGCGTGCTTTGTTCGATTTTGTATAGCGTGCAGTGTTGCCACATTCAAATCTATATTTTTCTGATGAAAAATATGTAAATTTGTGAATCTTTTATTCAATTTGTACCTACTTGTTAGTGTTATTACAAAATCATAATAACGATGCTTTTCTATAAAAGTACATTTATTGCCTTTCTCATATAGAAAGTTTATACAATCACTTGAAATATTGATTTGGCTCAGAACTGATTAAATTTCTAGGCTATATCAGTTATTTACTAAACGAATCGAACTTCGACTATACTGGTTCCCAGCTCCCGGTTCAAGAAATACCGAACGTAGTGGTCAAAAAGTTTAAAACGAGACTCACTCAATTTTCTCAGAGAAGATTTGATCGATTTCCACAAACTAAGGCTCAAACGAAAGTTTCTATAGCCTCATAGGTTGCTGTTCAATTTCATCCGGAACCGACTTCCGGTTCCAGAACTATAGGGCAAAGTGTGTTCAATCATTTAGTGCGACGATGCAAAATAAAGAAAAAATCTTATTAACTTGACATAACTGTTTACAAATTGACGGGTTATGTTAGTTCATACCCAAAGAAAGTTTCATATTTTATTCAAAAAATTTCTTGACAGAATCTTTCACTGATATTTTTGAAAACATAAGTAATACGAGAAAAACATCATTACACCATTTGGTGGATTAAAAATGGTTTATTTGAGCTATTTGTGGTTATCTCAAATTATTGAAAATTGAATCATAAAATGCTGATCGTATTGTTGATGGCATGGAGAAAGATTAATGTTGTTGCGTGTTTGTACAACTCCAGATATTTACGATTAAGTTCTAACTATTCTTCTACAGGTTGAATTTTGAAATCCAAAATAAATCTCTGAGAATTCGTTATTAAAACTGCCTCTGTGATGTTGACAATAATTGTGTGGTCCTACGTCAACCATTCGTTTCACCCCGGTAAGATTTTGCTGGATGAAATCACGAAACCGCAACCAATCCGGTCAAGTCATCAACCGTCATTGGAATTCCTAGAACGACGACGGTGTGCGGAAAATCAAAAAAATAAATAAGGAATCACCCATTACATAACATCACGAGGTAGCCAAAATAAGCACGGTGAATATCGCTGACTGCAGCAACGACCACCGGGTGCACAGCAGCGGTGCAAGTGCGGTCAAGTCAATACTTCACGGCTTCACCGGCTTTTTACCGTTCTCTTCCGAGTAACAATAACAACACATTCAGTACGGTAACTAATTTTATGAATGGAAATACGCGCGACTAGCCAAAGTGCAATCACCGGGGCGGGGCGATTGTTTTTGCAGTCCGTTTGCGTATGTGCATCCAGTGCATCAATGAGTGATCCTCGTCGGCGTCTTCGTTGTCGGTGCATTGGAATACGCGAGGAATAAGCGAGAGCAGAAATGAACAGAGAGAGAAGAAAAAAGAAGTGAACATTCGCATCGCATCCGCATGACATGCAGATCGCGTTTGACGGATGAGTAATCACATTGTAGGAATGAGGGGTTTTTGCGATAAGCGTAATATGTATCAATTTTGGCGCCAGAATGCGGACTGATGCGGACACAATGTGGCAATGATTATGCAGTGGCGAGCGACCGTCGGCTTAGCTTAGTAATAAAGGGTGATTTTTTAAGAGCTTGAGAACTTTTTTAAACAATAAAACGCATAAAATTTGCAAAATCTCATCGGTTCTTTATTTTAAACGTTAGATTGGTACATGACATTTACTTTTTGAAGATAATTTCATTTAAATGTTGACCGCGGCTGCGTCTTAGGTGGTCCATTCGGAAAGTCCAATTTTGGGCAACTTTTTCGAGCATTTCGGCCGGAATAGCCCGAATTTCTTCGGAAATGTTGTCTTCCAAAGCTGGAATAGTTACTGGCTTATTTCTGTAGACTTTAGACTTGACGTAGCCCCACAAAAAATAGTCTAAAGGCGTCAAATCGCATGATCTTGGTGGCCAACTTACCGGTCCATTTCTTGAGATGAATTGTTCTCCGAAGTTTTCCCTCAAAATGGCCATAGAATCGCGAGCTGTGTGGCATGTAGCGCCATCTTGTTGAAACCACATGTCAACCAAGTTCAGTTCTTCCATTTTTGGCAACAAAAAGTTTGTTAGCATCGAACGATAGCGATCGCCATTCACTGTAACGTTGCGTCCAACAGCATCTTTGAAAAAATACGGTCCAATGATTCCACCAGCGTACAAACCACACCAAACAGTGCATTTTTCGGGATGCATGGGCAGTTCTTGAACGGCTTCTGGTTGCTCTTCACTCCAAATGCGGCAATTTTGCTTATTTACGTAGCCATTCAACCAGAAATGAGCCTCATCGCTGAACAAAATTTGTCGATAAAAAAGCGGATTTTCCGAATGGACCACCTAAGACGCAGCCGCGGTCAACATTTAAATGAAATTATCTTCAAAAAGTAAATGTCATGTACCAATCTAACGTTTAAAATAAAGAACCGATTTTGCAAATTTTATGCGTTTTATTGTTTAAAAAAGTTCTCAAGCTCTTAAAAAATCACCCTGTAGAAAACCGAAACTGCACCCGTTTGTCACACGACCCCATAAAGTTCAACCCAATTTAGGCTTAGACGTACTTACTCTTATCAGCCGATGGTGGCGAAAGAACACTCCCGAAGTAGCTTTCCGAGCAAGATAAGAATCAGTTCACAAGGCGGAAATTCGGGTTTAGTTATCACCGAAAAATCGAGACCGGTCGTGGTAATTAGAAACGGTCATTTTTCATAGGAAAAAAAGGAGCGAACATCTAACATGTGTTGCGCGTCGCGTTAGATACCGATACCGCGACAGGGAGCGGCGGTTTGTTGAGCAAACATTGTCGAGATGTCGCCAAGGCGATGGCAGCGGATAACGACGACGCGCTGATTTCTTGGAATCCCTCCGGCTCGGTTTTAGTTCGGTAGCTCGACCGACTTCCGCTTCGAAAAACCAGCGGGAATCGATTGAATCTCAAACAATCATCCGCCAACTATACGATTGAAGACGTCTCGTCCGTCAATTGCTTGTCAAACATGTGTCACTCACGTGGTCGAACAGTCCCGATGAATACCGGAATGGGAGTTGCACTGATCCGAGAAGGGTTGCACTGGTGGAGGAGTCGCCCAGAGCGGCGACGCTGATGACACGTTGTTTGGCGTCCGGGACAGCAAAACTAACAAACCATAAACGTCACCACGAATATAATCACTACATTCAGTACGGAGTATCCTTCGTTAACTTCCAGTACGGCACCGGTAACACCATGACGACCGTGATATGCAACTTCCAGGCTAAATTTGTGGCCAATTCGATAATTACCTTAGCGCATCAGTAAATGCTTTGGACGAGTGAAAGTACTTAACCTCAATTCAATGATAGTTTGTCTATGTTTACTTTGTTTGTCTTTTTTACTACACTGCTAAAAATATTCACATCTATTTTCATGCACATATTTGAAGCAGGGAATTGAATAGTTACTTCTCAGGTCTTCTAATTTTTAAAAAGAAATAAAAAAGGAATTGTTGCTATTTAGAATAAAAAGTGTCCGTTAACGATTTACCACCAAATACCGTAAATTGAGCGACCCCTTACTAATGTTAAAAAATTCTTATCGAACAACACTGTTCTTGTTGCTACGAACTAGTTTCCAAGGAATCATCAACAATATAAACAACTTAATTGAGGAAACAAATTAACTGCTGAGCACGGAAAATATCGTTTATCCAAACATTGTGAAGGAGGTTTGTGAACAATGTTTGAATATCGACAAATGTTAATGATCCAAATAAAATTTGTTTCAGTTTCATACAAACAAAACATCAAATGGATCTATATTAACCGAATAAATTTTTGCAACTTTAAACCGGGTTAAATTTATTATTTGTTCTGTTCTTTCAGACTTAATCAAACCCTGTTAGCAATCAAACGACATCTGTGTCCATTAAATTGGCCTCCAATACTGAATTCATTATCAGTGTTTGATCCACTTTTGTCCCGAATTAAGTCAAACCAGAAATAAAAGAAATCTCACCTATTATTGATTCAAATGCAAAATGATTTTTCACACTCGGAATCGGTTTGTACATTTGTATCAAAAATCACTTTTCATTGCCGAAAACTCCTTGCTTAGCTTAATAATCGATTTATCATCTTTCTCGCATGCCTTAGTTGAGTTTGTTGAAAAAACTTCTGCAGGAGTCTGTTCAATATATGAGTTTTCTAATATGGAACTAGATAAAATCTAACAAATTCGAGTAGTTCAATGTAAATTATTATTTTATTATAATAAATTACTTTCTCATTATTCAACAACATCTACAATATTAAAAAATTGCAAGTTCCAATATAAGTACATGGGTTCTTCGAATGTCCGATAATCGATATGCACTGGGGAATTGATTCTGCACAACCGCATTATTTTAAAAGTCGTATTCTTTTCCACACTGGGACAATCTTTATAAATTCATTATTTTCAGACAAGAAACCAAAAAAATCCGTTTATCGCACCAAAACTAGTTTTTGAATTGGAATTAAAATGATTTAAACATATTGTTTTCATTGCTGAAACCGGTAGCAACGGCGAAGGTGACCGTTATTTGAAACAACACTTGTTTAGTCTTGGTTGCCAGTTGAAAATATTTTTTCAACGATTTCAATTTGACATTACAAGTTACTGGGGGGTAGTTAAATTTACGATACATGTTTTATAGACGAGTGGCAGGTCGTGTCGTCGCTTTAGCCCTTCTAGAAACAAAATGCAGAGCCAAAGATGTCATTTATACAGATTTATCTGTATTATACAGAGTATTGAATTCGCTTACCAGAGTACAGATTTTATACTGTGCTATGTATATCAATTGAAGAATTATCTTTTAGCATCATTTTATTATAGAAATTTCATTTTATTTATGAAAACAGATCGAACAGATATAGACTTTTTATACAAAGCAATACTGATTTTCTATGAAAATATCTGGCATCTCTGTGCACAGCCGATGGAACGCACACACTTAACAGCGTTATGTTGGCATATATCGAAATGAAACCAGTGCTACCAGATTTACCGCAATGATTGTTTTATTAGTATTTAACACGTACTTTCTAGTAATATTCGAAGCTGAAACAGTTTCATTGAAATATAAATATCAATAATATAATTAAACTAATGTCACGGATAACAAAAAAATAATTTTTGATGGTAATATAAAGAAGAAAAAAATGTTTTTTTTTTTCATTTCATTCTGAGAAAATTTGCTAACCTTGCGATACGAAATGAGATGAAAACAATGTGCAATCAAGTGAATTTAGTGCCAATTAAATCAAGTGTTTCCTAAATTATGAAGTGAGTTTATTTTAAATGGAGAAAAACGATTGCTGAAGGTTTAAAAACCATTTTTTGATTATTTTTACGTTTCGTCTTTGACTCATCAGTGCAGAGCAGTTCAAATTGAACAGCTTAGTGCTAAACTCGGCAGTTCAATTTGAACCGCTAAGCAAACGTAAAGTTTCTGCCATTTACAGAACACTTTTTGTTTTGCAACGGAGTGCAATGTCTTTTCTGACGAAACGTAAAAATAATAAAAACGGTTATGTGCCCTAGCATATAATTTGGCTAACCCCTAAATGACATTTTTGAGCTAGTTCAAAAACAGGCTATTTTTAAACTGCTATATCTAAGATTGAGGCAAACAAAAAAAACAGTTTCTTGTATTTGATAGAAAATACTTTCGAGAATGTTTATAAATGTATTTGTTGTATTTGTTGTATTTATTGTATTTATTGTATTTATTGTATTTATTGTATTTATTGTATTTATTGTATTTATTGTATTTATTGTATTTATTGTATTTATTGTATTTATTGTATTTATTGTATTTATTGTATTTATTGTATTTATTGTATTTATTGTATTTATTGTATTTATTGTATTTATTGTATTTATTGTATTTATTGTATTTATTGTATTTATTGTATTTATTGTATTTATTGTATTTGTTGTATTTATTGTATTTATTGTATTTATTGTATTTATTGTATTTATTGTATTTATTGTATTTATTGTATTTATTGTATTTATTGTATTTATTGTATTTATTGTATTTATTGTATTTATTGTATTTATTGTATTTATTGTATTTATTGTATTTATTGTATTTATTGTATTTATTGTATTTATTGTATTTATTATATTTATTGTATTTATTGTATTTATTGTATTTATTGTATTTATTGTATTTATTGTATTTATTGTATTTATTGTATTTATTGTATTTATTGTATTTATTGTATTTATTGTATTTATTGTATTTATTGTATTTATTGTATTTATTGTATTTATTGTATTTATTGTATTTATTGTATTTATTGTATTTATTGTATTTATTATATTTATTGTATTTATTATATTTATTGTATTTATTGTATTTATTGTATTTATTGTATTTATTGTATTTATTGTATTTATTGTATTTATTGTATTTATTGTATTTATTGTATTTATTGTATTTATTGTATTTATTGTATTTATTGTATTTATTGTATTTATTGTATTTATTGTATTTATTGTATTTATTGTATTTATTGTATTTATTATATTTATTGTATTTATTGTATTTATTGTATTTATTGTATTTATTATATTTATTTTTTTTTTCATAAATACGTTTATTTCTTAAGGCAGTTTACATAAGTTTTTTTTCGCCGTAGCATCACTTTTACATAATATTCTTATCCTAATTTAATTCTAACATAGTCACAACGTTTTGCATTTATTAAAACATATTCTCTTATTACTTAAATATCATCTTAGGTAACTCGTCATTAATTATGAAATCTACTCGGAAATATTATTTGAACCAAACGATTAACTTCTATAAATTATAAAATAAGCTGTTATTTTCAGACATTTTGTTAATAATTTCATAAATTGTTTCGAGTTTGTTTGTATCATTACATTATTTTTATTCTAATTTAGCTATTGGTTGAACTCATGGACGCAGCTGGGATCAGAACTAAGTCTTAAAAGGGGCCTTTATTAAATTGAAACTCCAGTTTTCTTTATGAAATGATAAATAAGTTTCATGTATGAAAGGTCACGACAAGCAAGAATGTCTCGAACTGGGATATTGGATAGTCTACCTTGGGTACGCAAAGAATTTATTAGTTGAGATCTGACATCACGATACTCCACGCATGTCCAAACGACATGATCAATATCTCGATAACCTTCGCCACAAGCACAATGATTAGTCTCGGAGAGCCCAATTCGAAGGAGATGTGCATCTAACGTGTAGTGATTGGACATGAGTCTAGACATCACACGAATGAAATTTCTACTCACATCCAGTCCCCTGAACCATGCCTTTGTCGATATTTTCGGAATAATTGAGTGCATCCACCGACCCAGATCATCTTTATCCCAAGAAGCTTGCCAGCTGGCAAGTGTTCTTTGGCGAGACGAGCTATAGAATTCGTTGAAAGCAATTGGTCTCTCATAAATTTCACCCTCAATAGCACCACGTTTGGCTAAAATATCGGCTCTTTCATTGCCAGGAATGGAGCAATGAGCCGGGACCCAGACTATAGTGATTAGATAATTATTGTTCAATATGTCGTTCAGGCACTGTTTTATTTTGCCCAGGAAAAACGGTTCAGTCTTGCCAGTCATGTTTGAGCGAATGGCTTCAATTGCACTCAGACTATCTGTGAAGAGGAAATAATGGTTTGGAATTAATGTGACGATTACACTCAAACTATAATGAACTGCTGCTAGCTCTGCTATATAAACAGATGCAGGTTCTTGAAGCCTAAATGAGGCCGAAACATTATTGTTGAACATACCAAACCCTGTCGCTTCTTCAATTCGCGATCCGTCCGTGTAAAATATTTTCTCAGAGTCAATATGCCTGAACTTACTTGAAAATATTTTTGGGATTTTCGTCGAACGTAGATGATCCGGGATTCCACGCACTTCGCGCTGCATGGATGTATCGAAAAATAAAGTTGAGTCAGGGACATTTAGGAGGCTGACACGGATAGGAATATATCTTGAAGGGTTGATTTCCTGTGACATATGGTTAAAATATACTGTCATGAATTTTGTTTGAGATCGAAGCTCGACTAGTCGTTCGAAATTATTAATTACCATGGGATTCAGCACCTCACATCTTATTAGCAGGCGTGATGAAAGCTCCCAAAATCGATCTTTTAATGGAAGAACTCCCGCCAGAACTTCAAGACTCATTGTATGTGTCGAATGCATGCACCCTAAAGCAATTCGCAAACAACGATACTGAATTCGCTCCAGTTTGATAATATGAGAGTTTGCAGCGGAACGAAAGCAAACGCATCCATATTCCATCACTGAAAGTATCGTTGTCTGATACAATTTTATTAGATCTTCCGGATGAGCACCCCACCAAGATCCTGTTATTGTTCGAAGAAAATTTACTCTTTGTTGGCATTTTGTTATCAGAAACCTAATGTGTCCTCCCCACGTGCATTTGGAATCGAACCACACCCCGAGGTATTTAAAAGTTAAAACCTGTTGGATCATTCTTCCCATCATATGGAGCTGAAGCTGCGCGGGATCATGCTTTCTTGAAAAGACGACTAACTCTGTTTTCTCCGCAGAGAATTCGATACCAAGATGAACAGCCCAATCGGACAAGTTATCTAAGGTATCTTGCAATGGTTTATGCAGATCAATAGCTTTGGGTCCAGTAACTGAAACCACGCCATCATCTGCCAATTGTCTTAGTGTACATGGGGTTACTAGACAGCTGTCAATGTCATTTACGTAAAAATTATAGAGGAGCGGACTGAGGCATGAGCCTTGCGGGAGACCCATGTAACTATTTCTGAGTGTTGCCAAATCGCCATGTGAAAAATGCATGTGTTTCTCTGACAAAAGGTTGTGCAAATAATTATTTATAACCGCTGGGAGTCCATTTTGGTGAAGCTTGTCTGAAAGAACATCAATGGAAACTGAATCAAATGCTCCTTTAATGTCTAAAAATACAGATGCCATTTGTTGCTTTTGAGCGAAGGCAATTTGGATGTCAGACGAAAGTAATGCAAGGCAATCATTCGTCCCTTTATTTCTACGGAAGCCAAACTGAGTATCTGACAACAAACCGTTCGTCTCGACCCAAGTGTCGAGACGTCGTAGAATAATTTTTTCGAACAATTTTCTGATGCAGGACAACATCGCAATGGGTCTATATGAGTTGTGATTGGAAGCTGGTTTCCCCGGTTTTTGAATGGCGATAACTTTCACTTGTCTCCAGTCAGGTGGAACAATATTTTGTTCAAGAAACTTGTTGAACAATTCCAACAAACGTCTTTTTGCGAGGTTGGGCAGATTCTTCACCAAGTTGAATTTAATTCTGTCCAACCCTGGAGCGTTATTGTTACAAGACAAGAGTGCTATAGAAAATTCCATCATTGAAAATGGGTTATTAATAAAACCATTATTTGGAGGAGATTCCCGTATAATGCTTTGCGTAGGAACAGAATCTGGGCAAACTTTCCTAGCAAAGTCAAATATCCATCGGTTCGAGTATTCATCACTCTCATTGCCCACGGTACGATTCCTCATTCGTCTGGCCGTGTTCCAAAGAGTGCTCATTGAGGTATCTCTTGACAAACCTTCGACAAAATGTCTCCAATAGCTACATTTTTTGGCTCGAAGTATGCTCTTGTACTTGGTTTCTAAAACCATAAGTTTTTCAAAATTCTGAGGAGTTCCTCCTCCCCGTTTTAGAAACGTCTTGCAAGCATTTTGTTTTGCGAGTTTAGCCTCTGAGCACTCTTTGTCCCACCAGGGGTTGGGAGGCCTTCTGTTAGTCGTTGGCCCAGGAAAGCGTTTAGTTTGGGATTGTTCTGCTGCCTCCAGAATCGAACAAATGAGGAAGTCATATTCTTCAAGTGGAGGGAGCTCTTCCATTGAATTCAAAATACTAGAGATACTACTTTGGTATTTAATCCAGTCGATATTTTTTGTCAAATCATATGGAATACTAGCGGAAGTAGCAATGCAATTGCTACTGCTAATTGAGATGATGATTGGTAAATGATCGCTACCGTGTAAATCAGGCAGTATTTTCCAGGTGCAATCTAGTCGAACTGATGTTGAGCAAAGAGATAGATCTAATGCACTTGGGCGTGCCGGAGGTCTTGGGATCCGTGTCATGCTACCCATATTTAATACCGTCATGCTAAAATTGTCACAAATGTTTTGTATTAAAGATGATCTGCTATCATTGTAAACGGAACCCCACATCATTCCGTGCGAATTTAAATCCCCCAGAATCAATCGTGGAGCAGGAAGGGCTTCAACCATTTCATTAAGCTGTTGCTGTCCAACTTGTGCTTTTGGAGGAATATAAACCGAAGCTATGCAAATATCTTTGCCTTTAATGTTTATTTGGCAAGCAACAACTTCTATACTAGAAGTTGAAGGGATGTTTAATCTATAAAAGGAATAGCATTTCTTAATTCCCAAAAGCACTCCACCATACGGAGAGTCTCTATCGAGACGTATAATGTTAAAATCATTAAAATTTAAAGCTATGTTTGAAGTAAGCCATGTTTCGCATAAAGCAAATACATCACATTTTTGACTATGCAATAATATTTTAAATGAATCAAGTTTTGGCATGATGCTTCTACAATTCCACTGCAGGACAGTGATTGTATCATTTGCGACGGGTGATAAATTATCCATCAAAAGATACAAAACCTGAGACAATTGGCCATTGAGCTGATAACTGCTTCAAAAAGGTTCTAGCTATTGGAAGGAATGCCATTATGAGGGTCTTTAAGGGTTCAGATATATTGAATGCTGAGAAAATCCATTCAACAATTTCCGAAAACTTCAGTAATCCTGTTGGTGGCTGTGAAATGGAGCCCACTGGATTATTATCTTTTTCTGTACTAGATCCTGGATTGGTTTGTGAATTTGACAAACCAGGAGGCACAGTCTTTGGTTTTGACTTTTTTTGTTTAACACGGGGATCTTTTTTTGAAGATGAAATTTTAGGTGTCTTTTTTGGTAATTTGGAGGAAGACTTCTTTCTCTTAACTGACCCTTGGGTAGTGATAAACGAATTACCTTCACTATTTTCGTCAGAGTCAGAGTCCTCTGGTTCCTCTAGATTTGAAAACCCGTTTTCGGTTTCCAAAGGGGGGACATCAATGACCGTTTTAAGCATTTCTGCATATGTGCGCTTAGACCGTGCTTTTAAAGAAAGCTTAATTTTGTCTTTGTGCACTTTAAATGCAGTGCATACTGAAATATCATCATGAGGACTATTCCCACAATAAATACATTTTTCAATTTCCTTGTTGCAATCATTATCTTTATGAGGCCCTTCACACTTAATACATTTTGGTTTATTACTACAGTAAGTAGCTGTGTGGCCGAATTTTTTGCAGTTCGTACAATTCATTACATTTGGAACAAAAAGCCGAACAGGGAGGCGAATTTTATCGACATAGACATGGGACGGCAACGCAGACCCGGCAAATGTCACTCGAAACGAGTCTGATGGGCGATAAACTTTTTTTTCCTCTTCATGAACTACTGAGTACAGTTGTTTGCACTCCAGTATTTTCACACCCTCAAGCATAGAGTTCTTGAAACGACCAACACCATGCTTGAGTAAATCATCTACCGAAAGACTCGCTTCGGTAACAACACCGTCAATTTCGACATCTTTGAAGGGTATGTAAACTTTATACTCTTTATTGAAATGTTCCGAAGAGACAATATCATTCGCGTGTTTCAAATTATTTACCACAACACGAATTTTATCGTTATTTACTTTTATGATCTCTTTGATTGAAGAGAATCGTGATGTCAAACCTTTAGAAATTTGGTAAATGTTTAATGGCTTTGATATACGTCTAAAAAAGACTATCCAAGGCCCAGAAGAGCTCTCCTGATATTTTTTCGTTCGTGGGGGTATCGGATTCATGCTAGGATTTACGTCCATGGATTCATCCATCACATTAAAATTTTTAATCAAACTTTAAAGTAAAAAATGAAACCAACACTACACAGTACTCAATCAAAAGGAAAAGAAAAAACTTCTACCTTGAAATTGTTGTCTATCTCCGTTGCACTGCCGTGTAGATCCTCGTTGCTCTAGATGTTCTTGTTGGATGCTGATTGTTGGATGTGATGCTACTGCTACCTGACATCCAGCACCACTCGATTTCCGATTTACTTTTGTCTTCGCCAGCTGCAACCAGCGCAGGTCACCGGTGTATACCTGCGTGTTGTATGGCAGTGGAAAGACCGAGTTGTCTTGTCTCCTTCTTCCTAGTGCTCCGCACCGATATGCTTCTGCACCGAAGTGCCCTCGCACCGGTGTGCCTTTGCACTCTCCTGCTTCTATGTGCCTTTGCACTCTTCCTCTTCGATGTGCCTTTGCACTCTCCTGCTCAGCACTTGTGGCTGTATATTGCGGCCTGGGTAGAGTTTGGGAAACGCCCTTTGTTGTTTCCTTCACCAGCTTGGCCCAGCACTAGGGCTCTCTTATGCAGCACGACTATACGTTTTAACGGCTGCTGCCAACAGGTTTCTACCTGTAGTTCAACCGTTGTCGTATTTAACGCGTGTAAACCAACCAGCGTTATTAAACTGTACGCTTCTATACACAACCTTCTCGGTTGAACGGCTATTACTGAATCAAATTATATTTATTGTATTTATTGTATTTATTGTATTTATTGTATTTATTGTATTTATTGTATTTATTGTATTTATTGTATTTATTTTATTTATTGTATTTATTATATTTATTATATTTATTGTATTTATTATATTTATTGTATTTATTGTATTTATAGTATTTATTGTATTTATTGTATTTATTGTATTTATTGTATTTATTGTATTTATTGTATTTATTGTATTTATTGTATTTATTGTATTTATTGTATTTATTGTATTTATTGTATTTATTGTATTTATTGTATTTATTGTATTTATTGTATTTATTGTATTTATTGTATTTATTGTATTTATTGTATTTATTATATTTATTGTATTTATTGTATTTATTGTATTTATTGTATTTTTTTGTATTTTTTTGTATTTATTGTATTTATTATATTTATTATATTTATAGCTCAGATTTTTTTAATTCGAATTTTAAATATTTTCATTTCAGAAAGTTGTTTTCAACTTGAGAATTTCCAAGTTTTCGAGTTCTCGAGGATCTGATTTTTCGAAATAAAACATTTTATAGTTTCTTGGCTTTCAAACTGATATTTTTCGTATGTTCAAATATTTCAAGATTTTGGAATTCTCGAATCAAGGATTGTTCGAATGTTTTTCAATTTGATAAATGTCGAATGCTTTTCGGAATTTTTTTTTTTTAATTCCTGAGTTTTGTTTTTATTGGGAGTACAAATTAATTCGGTCCATTATTTAAGGTCAAAAATGCATTTATTTCGAAATAAAATTTTTTTTTATTATATTAATAAAAGTATTGTCCATTGCAAGTTACTACTTTTCCGCACCTTTCAGTCAATTTTCAAATTCCATCTCGAAACCATGTCTCGTCTTTTGAGGTGATACAAGTTGGAAGCCAAATTTCGATTTTTGCAAAGGAAGTGAACTTATGACTTATTAGATGGAGCAATGTCAGGAGAATACGGTCGGTACGACAAAAAGGTCCCACTTGAGCGTTTCACGACTTTTGCGACATGAGACCGAACGTTGTCGTGCAGGAAAACAACTTTATCATGGCTTTGCTTGACTACTGTAGTCCCAGAAAAATTATCTAAATTTTTCGATTTGTTTTTGAATTTTCGGTATGTGAAAGTACCGGATTTACGAATTATCATTTTTTTTGTGAATTTGAACTTGACATTTTGAACTTTCGAATATCTGAACTTTTGATTTACTAAAGTTTCGAATTTCCAAAATTTCGATAGATTTTAAATTTTGGATCTTTCGAGTATTCTTAGTTTGAAACTATCGCATGCTCGAATTTTCATAAAATCGAATTTTTGATTTTTGTTTTAATTTTTAGGGTTTCTGTGTTTTCGAATGTTCAAACTTCTGTATTTGTATATTATTTCCATATATTTATTGTTTCATAATTTTTGTATGTGTCGTAATTTCCGTGCTCTTATCTGCTGTTGTTTTTGTATCTTCATACCTTTAAATTTATTTTACATATTAATAATTCAAGCGTTGCGTTCTGATATTTCTACGAACGCTTTTCTGGTGAAATGGGATTACATTTTCTGGATGTAAACTGAAGTTTGGTTGGCGTCCTAAACTGTGAGTTTTTTTCCATGTATTCAAAAAATGAGGCATTTCCCGTGTTTGACTCATAACGGTACTACATGGAATGAAAGGTCCCGAGCCTCTCACAGAAAAGACATGAATAGTTTCGAATTGTGTATATTTTTGTTGAGAACAAGCTTCTAGATGGCTCAATACCAAATTTCATGACAATCTATTCACGGGTGTTTTCATCTAGTTATAAAAAAGTCGAGTTTCGTGTCCTGATAAAACAGAAATGGTGAAATTGAATGATTCACCATCCCCCGTATTCTCCAGACCTGGCCCCCAGCAATTATTATCTTTTTTTTTCAAACCTGAAAAGGTTTCTCCAGATAAAGAAATTTTCGTAGAATGCAAGGCCTTGACAAAATCTTTTTTTTTTCCATGGACATCAAAATGTTGGAGGACCGACGGGTCAAATGAGGTCGCTCTAGATGGAGATTATACTGAAGAATGCAAAAATTTTCACGGTAGAAAATTGACGTTTTGTTTGTTAGTAGCAATGGTGGGCTTAATATAGCATTCCGATCTTATTGCTGAAAGTATAAATCTTCAACCTAAGAACGCAGACAAATCTTGATTAAAACAACAGAACCATTAGTCGCTCAACGAACCAAAACTTTAGTTGTTTCAAATCGAGATTTCAAATAAAATATGCTTGATTTGAACTTGAATATGGTTTCCAAACTGATAAATTAAAGCTTCGGCGTCAACGCAATTTCCAAGTGCGATAATTCCGTTCATTCAAGAATAGTACACAGGTAAACGATCCGATGTGACTCCCTTGAGGAACTGGCAATGTATCTGAGTTTACCAGTTTTGCATATGATTGCAATGCTTGTAATTTCATTGGAAATGTCGCATGTCACCAGCAACCTTCTCCCGGAAGAAATGTTTGAAATAAATAACTATTCGTAGCAAGTCTATTCAGAGATCAGTTTAAATTTTGACGTGGTTATTTAAAATGTTAACTCCATGTAATTCCACAATCGTAATTTTTTTTCAAATTATAACCGAATTTACACTAAGCTGTCATTTCATTACATATTTAATTTTACACGTTGGATGCTAATTAGGAAAAGTAGCTATGTTTTAAAGTACCACTTTCAGACGACAGTCATTATTCAGAGCGAGATATCTTCGCTTTTTTTAACTACTTGCAGCGCCTTTTTTTGTATAAACTTTGCTAGACTGGGACCGACGCGACATCTTACGCGACAGACCTAAGAAGAAGAAGAAGAAGCAGGCGTCGCCGGTTGATTATGACGATGAGTGACAGTTCATCACATCATAATTACCTCTTTTTCTTTCGCAGGTGTCCTCGGATAGAAGCCTGGCTGGCGCACCTTCTCGCGGAGGCAAAATAAGATGATTAAAGAGTCGTGTACGTGATATTAGATTGCTATCCTCCTCCTCCTCTTCCTCCACCCGCTACCTGCGATCAGGTGCGGTTTTTTTTGGGGGGAGGCAAGGTACAATTGCGCGTGTGACCGATAAGTCAAATCTTTCGTCGCGAAGCCAGTAAACGTCAAACGACTCAAAATTTCAAGCGGTGAGTGATGCCGGGGCACAAACGGGAACAACGAAAATCTCGATTGCGAACTAAAGAAGTAGGTCAGCAGCTTATTTATAAATATTACTTTCGGTCCCTTCTAAATGTCCCCGTCATCATCATCATTGAAATGAAAGACTAACAGCATGTGATTCGCGTTGGTTACGGATTTTCTCGTTTTGCGGCACGGCCTACTGCGTGATTATGTGCTTGCTATCGCCGTCACTCACTTGGAGCCAAGCAAAACCTCTTATCAGTCGAGCGAATTACGCGCGTCGAGAGAGAAGTATGTTGCGAGGTGCCAATTTGCAAATTTTTTTTTCTTTCGCTTCTGCGGCCTGCGTGGAATTTCGCACTCACGAGGCCAATCATAGAGCCGGATGAACCGGAGCGGGGGAGTGGTGGTGCTTGGGGACATACAGGTGAATTGTTGATAATGGGATCTTGCGCTTGGTAACAAAAACGGAGCGATTTGCTTCAGTTCGTTCGTACTCACGGGTCACTGATTGAATTCGATTCAGATGCAATTCGCTATTCAAATATCGCCTACTGAGGTTAGATTACATAGTAACTGCTCGAAATTTCGTTTGATTGAGATTTTATTGGGAACTGAACTTTATCTTAACTTATGATTTGTGTAATTCGAGAAAACACGAAACAACAAAAATTCATGCAGCTACGAAAGTTCAATTCGAAAGTGAGCATACGAAACACTTTATTTGAAAAACAGAAATGGAAGATATGAAAATACGAAAAAACACGATAATATATGAAAAATTACGATAATATATGAAAAATTACGAAAATCTTTTAAATAATACGAATTAATTCGAAAAATACGGAAAAAAATGCGATAAAATGCAAAAAAAATACTATGAAATACGATTAAATACAATAAATTACGATAAAGTACGATGAAATACGATAAAAAAGTTAAAATACGATAAATAAGATAAAATTTCGAAAAAATACGAAAAATGAAGAAAAATAGGAAAAAGCCGGATATAATACGAAAAACTAAGATAAAATACGGTAAAATACGAAAAATATATACAAAAAATACGAAAAAGAACGAAAAAATACACAAAAATACAAAAACAAATACGACAATATATAAAACAATACGGAAAATACGAATAAATGCGAAAAATACGAGAAAGTACGACAAAATACAAAGAGATATACAAAAAAGGCGGGTGGGTAATGTCAGAGACATAACTGGTTGTCGTGAATACGAAAAAACTGACACGCTCCCATCACTTTTCCGAATATCAGTTAGTTGATTGATTGTATGAAGTGTGCAAGCTTTCTCCTTTTTCACTAATAAAGTTTGAAGCGATGCACCTACATTAAAGTACAGATTAGTTACATTAAACAGCTACTATTCTACAACTATATATTCCAAACTTGAAACAATTCCTATTTAATTTGCTGTAGTTTATTTTTATTGAAGCTATGAAGTTCGAAGATATCAGATTCTTCTCGAAATTTCAGTACGAGACAATTGCAATGGCCTGGTCTGTAATGTATCGACGATCTTCGGTATGCAAGAGTAATTTTAATAATAATAATGATAATAATAATAATAATATTAATAATAATAATAATAACAATAATAATAATAATAATAATAATAATAATAATAATAATTATTATTATTATTATTATTATTATTATTATTATTATTATTATTATTATTATTATTATTATTATTATTTTTATTATTATTATTATTATTATTAACCCTATACTTTTATAAAGATGTGTTCAACATCATCACTTTCGCTTTCGCATTGCCGTTCGTAACTGAATGTGTTAGTGACGGTGCAAATTATTTTAAGTTCCATCTTGATGAATCTTTTGGTAGGAAATATTGAGATCTGAGATGGCTCACGTGTGTGTCTTGTTTCGGCAACAGTTGCTCAGAAAATGGTAGGAAAGCGACACAATTCAACTAGTTCTTTATGATTATCTTTAGCACTAAAAAGTGCTTTTGAATGGGCCTTGCTGGACTTTTTTGCTGCCTTTCTACTGGTTTTCGGTGTCATCGTGCTGACGGTGTCTCGTGTGTTCAGAGTAGCTGCTTTAACTCAAATGACGTTATTTCTTACATGACATTTCGTTTTATACCTGCTACTGGCAGCGGTGTAGGGACAGCCCTCTTTTCCAAAATTCCTTTTCCTGTTCGCAGAACGGGAAACAGTGAGACGACAGGTGCTCTCTTGTGTGCCTTGTTCCGGGAACAGTTGCTCAGCAAATGGTAGGAAAAATGACCCACTCAACTTTTATATGGATGCTCTTGTATAGATTCAGACATCTCGCGTTCTGATTGGCTGGTGCTGTCATAGGTTAAATCAAACAGGTTTTTCAATAGTGAACTATTGAAAAACTTCAATGTTGTTGCAATACACGTTCAAGTTGAAAATTTTCGATTTTATTGGTAGTTATATTATATAATTCCTTCCACAGATCACTGAGCTATGAACTTTCAAAATACGAGAAAGGCAAACGCGCCATATGAATTATCCTCTGACACTCGTTTTTACCAAACATTTCAGAAAAGTTTAATTTTGAACTATTTGAGACTATGTCACACAACTGAAAATTTTATCATAAAATTGTGATCATATTTCCGATATGTTAATATGAAACATATACGGAAAATACGAATAATTACGAAAAATACGACAAAGTACGAAAATATACAAAAGACATACAAACAAATACGAACATACAAAATATGCAAAAATACAATAAAATACTACAAAACACGATAGAATATGATTAAATACGATAAAATACGAAAAAATACAGGGTCCGGCACTCGAAGTGTAACCAATTAAAAAGGCCATAAATTCAGTTTGGAAAATTACTTTTACTTAATTCAAAGTACAAAATGTGTAAAAATAATACAAAATTCAGAATCAATTCACTTTTGCTCGATATGACCACCTTTTGCCTTCACTTGATGACTTGAGAGAGCGAAGGAGTTGCTTCGTTTGGCCGAATGTGACTTGCAGGTATTTTGGCCCACTCGCGGACAATAACTTTTTTCAGCGCCTCGAGACTGGTGTATCTTTTAGTTCGGACTTTGCTCTCCAAAATGGCCCAAAGATAATAATCCATTGGATTCGCATCTGGTGAATTCGAGAGCCATTGTGTGGACGTGATGAAGTTCGGAACGTTGTTTTTCAGCCATTCTTGGTTCACTCGAGCTTTGTGAGACGGTGCCGAGTCCTGCTGAAACGTCCATGGTCTGCCACCGAAGTGTTTGTCTGCCCACGGCTTCAAAGCAACCTCCAGAATACTTTCCCGATAATATGTCGCATTTACCTTGACGCCAGGCTCGATGAAAACGATTGGAGAGCGCCCATCTGCGGTTACAGCGGCCCAAACCATTATCTGTTGCGGGTGCTGCCTCCTGGTGGCCAATCGATGACTCAAATTCTCGTATGAACGGTCGGTCAAGTAAACCCTATCGTTTTGAGAGTTTACGAATTGCTCAATTGGAAAAATTTTCTCTTCAGAAAATACAATGTTCGGAAATTGACCGCTTTCGGCCAAACGAAGCAACTCCTTCGCTCTCTCAAGTCAAGATTTTTTTTTCGCGTTCACTTTCGGCAAAATGCTTTCTTGCGCTTGTAAACAATACAACTCCGAACTGTCATTTAGCAAATTTCTAGAGAGCTGATGCCCGTGCGTCAGCTGCGCGAGCGGTCTGAAGTTGGTTACACTTCGAGTGCCGGACCCTGTATTTAATAAAAATGCAAAAATATACGAAAACACACGAAAAAATACAAAAAAAATACGTCAATATATGAAACAATACGGAAAATAAGAATAAATACGAATAATACGAGAAAGTACGAAGAAATACAAAAGACATACAGAAAATACAAACGTACAAAATATGCAAAAATACAACAAAATACAATAGAATACGATAAAATACGATAAAATACGATAGAATACGATAAAATACGATAAAAAACGATGAAATACGAAAAAGTACGAGAAAGAATATACGAAAAAATACGACAAAATACAAAAAACCTACAAAAAATACGAAAAATGTGCAAAAGTTCAATAAAATACTACAAAATACGATAGAATGCGATAAAATACGATAAAATACGAAAAAATAAGATAAAATGCTAAAAAAAAGAAAATATACGGAAAACCTATTTTAATCCACCTAGTGGTGGAATGATGCCTTTCTCATATCAATCATACTATCATATATAATACTGCGATTCTTCAAAGAATAACCGAAATCGGTTTGTTTGACCGTCTACTGATAAAAACTATCAATTGGAAAAGGTTTGAGGTCGATTTAATTTTTTTTTAAGGTTTTTTCCCCATTTTCAGTGATGGTATACAATTTTTAACCCACTTTACCCTATATTTCCGGATCCGGAAGTCGGATCCGCATGAAATTCAGGAATTACGTATAGGACCACAGGACCTTTCATTTGAACCTAAGTTTGTGAAAATCAGTTCAGCCATCTGTGAGAAAAGTTAGTGCCCTTATTTTCACTATTTTTTGTACATTTTACCCCATAATTCCGGAACCGGAAGTCGGATCCAAATAATATTCAGGAATTTTGTATGGGACCACAAGACCTTTCTTGAATCTAAGTTTGTGAAAATCGGTTCAGCCATCTCCGAGAAAAGTTAGTGCAAAAAACGTGCTTAATCCACCTAGCAGTGAGATGATACCTTTTTTTATCAATCCGCATGTGTTTTTTGCATGAATATTCTTCGGTGTTTCAGTTTTCATGACATTATTCTAATATCCGTCGTATTAATCGACAATTTGAAATTTTAATCACTCATTACTCTGTAATGTCGAAACTGCAAATCGGATCGAATTTGAATCTAAAAGTGTAACAATCGATTAAACATTCCATGATATGTCGAAGTAATTTCCACTTTAGAGTTTAGGGTAATTTAAGGTACTTCCAGAGCCGGTATTCAGCATAACCCAAACCGATTCGTATGGTCATGAATTGACTTGACGAATAAATTGCAATAGTTTTGAGTCCACCTTTGAAGTTTTTCTGGATTGTCATCTTCTATATCGCTTTGAATTTTAAAAATTCATCATCCTACAATTCCAGAATCGGAAGTCAGAATTGGATAAAATTAATTAATTTTGTGTGGGACTATAAGTTTATTTTAATTTGAATTTTTGTTTCTGAAATTCGATTTGGCTTTCTTTGAGAAAACGTTTGAGCTTTGAGAAACGATTCGATACTGGAGCCGGAATTCGAAAATCGGTGTAGTCGAAGTCAGACAAATTTACCTGAGTAGTTTACATTTGTTTCAAAATGTTTAAAAATCAGTGTAGACATCTTTGAGAAATCGTAGTACGAGTTAAATTGTTGGGTGCCTTCCGAATCGAAAACTGAATACCACTAAAACTGAAATACGTTTATTTGGTTGTCGAGTATTCTAATCAGCAAATCTTAGATGATTCTTAGATTTCATTTGAATCTTAGATCGGTTCAGCCATCTACGAGGAAAATGAGTTACACAATTTTAACTTCGTTTCACATATCATCCTGTAGTTCTGGAACCAGAAGTCGGATCCAAACATAATTCAGGAACCTTGTTTAGGAGCATACGAATTTTCTTATGAATCTGAGTTTGTAGAAAACGGTTGAGTCATCTTCGAAAAAAGGTATAAAATTGAGTGAAATTATTTGTCACACATGCATTTGCTGATCTCGACGAACTGATTCGAATGGTATATGAGTGTTATATTATTCCAGTATTTATTGCTCTAAGCAGTTTAAATCAATATAATTATGAAATTGTTCTGAATTCGGAAGTACTGCCATTTTTCCAATATGTCATATTCGAACGATTATGTTGCCAAAAACGAACCGTGCTAACATCGGTCCGAGGCAAAATGTCATGAAAAAGGATGCTGTTCACAGTCTTTTTGGTATTGTATGTAACAGTATAAAAATCGTGTTTTACGTTGCTCCCAAGCCTTTCTTTGCCATACAGCGCTCAGAACTTCTACTGCTGGAATATGGGAGAAAAGTCGCTTACAAAAAAATTTCGATATCTCCGTTAAAAATGGACGGATTTTAACAATCTATGGCTTGTTGGATAGCTTTTACCATGCGGAATCTAAGTCTGAAAACATATTCTATTTTCAAGGTCAATTGTGACAGATACTGTCAAAAAACTTAAAATTTTGACATAAAACTTCGTTTAACTCAAAAAGTAAACATCCGATCTCAAAACCATTCAATAGCGTTCTGGGTGACGGGGAGACCTTTCATTTGCGACTAGTTTGATCAAAATCGGTTCAGCCATCTCTGAGATCTCGACCTCTTAGTTGACAACACACATACAGACACACACACATACGCACATACACACACAGACATTTTGCGTACTCGACGAACTGAGTCGAATGGTATATGACACTCGGTCCTCCGGGCCTCGGTTCAAAAGTCGGTTTTCACAGTGATTGCATAACCTTTCTATATGAGAAAGGCAAAAACACGAAAAAATACAAAAAACACGTCAATTTATGAAACAATACGGAAAATACGAATAAATACGAAAAATACGAGAAAGTACGAAAAAATACAAAACACATACTAAAAAATACGAACATACAAAATATGCAAAAATACAACAAAATATTAAAAAATGCGATAGAATACGATTAAATATGATAAGGTACTAGAAAATACGATAAAATACGATAAAATACGATAAAATAAGATAAAATACGATAAAATATGAAAAAAAATATAAGAAAAATACGAAAAAGAACAAAAAAATGTCAATATATGAAACAATATGGAAAATACGAATAAATGCAAAAGACATACAAAAAAAAACGAACATACAAAATATGCAAAAATACAACAAAATACTACAAAATACGATAGAATACGATTAAATACGATAAAATGTGTTAAAATACGATGAAATATGATAAAATACGGTAAAAAGCGATAACATACGATAAAAAAAGATAAAAACGAAAAAAAGAATAATACAAAAAAACGTCAATATATGAAACAATATGGAAAATACGAAGAAATACGAAAAAATACAAAAAGACATACAAAAAATACGAACATACAAAATATGCAAAAATACAACAAAATACTACAAAATACGATAGAATACGATTAAAAACGATAAAATACGATAAAATGTGATAAAATACGATGGAATATGATGAAATACGATAAAAAACGATAAAATACGATAAAATAAGATAAAATACGATAAAATATGAAAAAAAGAAAAATACGAAAAAATACAAAAAGACATACAAAAAATACGAACATACAAAATGTGCAAAAATACAACAAAATACTACAAAATACGATAGAATACGATTAAAAACGATAAAATACGATAAAATACGATAGAATATGATAAATTACGATAAAAATGATTAAATACGATAAAATACGATAAAATAAGATGAAATGCGATAAAAAAAGAGAAAAATACGAAAATATGCGGAAAAACACGAAACAATACAAAATAATACGTCAATATATGAAACAACACAGAAAATACGAAAAAATTTTGCCTCATAAAACAACGTCCAACATGTTTACGTCAGAAATATGTACGTACGAAATTTTTACATCAGAAAACTTTACAACAAAAATTTTCACGTCCGAATTTTTGACGTAAGAGAATAGGCGCTTTTGGTGTCGCTGGCTCCTCTTTGATTTGCTTCGTGCATTTTTCGCTGTGCGAAAATCGCTTTGTGAATTCCACAATTTGGTCCTTCTAAAAGGCAGAAATAAATCCTGTACAGCATCTTGATAGTTTCTTTTACCGAAGTATGCAAATCCGAAATGAGATAATCGACGTCAAAAATTGTTTAAAATTTTAGTAGTGAAAAGGAGGAAAGTTTCGCAATTCATACAATCTATCAACTATCAATTCGAATTCGAAAGTGTAAAGAAATCGTGTCAGTTTTATTCGTATTCACGACATCCAGTTATATCTCTGAAATTACACACCCTTTCTTTTTTGATTAAATTGTACCCATTCTTCCACTGGGCGAATTTGGAAAAACGCCCCACGACATATTCACGTCAAAAGGTAACGCACCATATTCGAGATAGTATGAAAGGCTCTCACTCTGTTGAAATTTTATATGAGTCACCCTTTGTACGTCGACTCGGCTCGCAAATCGGCCATGACTGCTCCAGTTAACAGTCAAGACGGAATTACATTCCGTTCAATTAGGACCAAATTAACTAAACATAATCATGGAACAAAGCCATGGCAGTTGAGATGATGCCATGGTATTTCCACTTTCCCGGTAGTCTATCCTTAGTGTTGTATATTTTTTTTTATCGGTAACCGAACGCGCCTACCAAGATTTCGTTACGGACGAGCCATTTAATTGCCCATGTAAGTCCAGTTTTTTTTCCGGTACGTGTGAAAACGCCTCAGCACCCACTTCTCGCTATTTGGCTAAAATTACCTCACTATGATTTTTGACCTTCAAAAGAAAATCGATTCTCTTTCCGCGGATGACGCAAACAGGACTCGTCCAGGATTCGATATCCTGACGCACTGCGGTGAAACTAGAGCAAACCGAATCCTGATTGTGAACAGACCATCGAGTTTCGCAACCCACACGCTCGCTGCCCTACCAGAAGCGTAGGAGGCCGTGCCGGGACGAAATGGAATTCATCTTCCTGGTGATGTAATCGCAAACGGAGTTTGTGACTGAATAGCAGGCGAGGATTTCATTTGCAGTTTTACTTCCCGCTGATGACGTCTCTCTCGAGCTGAAGTGTTTATACGAGACGCGAAAATAATTACTGGTTGAAAGCTATTTTCAAAGTGAATTTGAAAAGGTCATTGACATTCTTAGGAGTGAAAGTTTGAAAGTGACTTTTCCAGCATTCGAAAATACAATAACTATATTTTGCTTGAGTTTTGCAAGCTACAATCGGAATTTACGTGAATACTGGTAATTTTGCATCAGCCACTTTTTTGTTGTTGTTTTGTTTATGATTGTCATAAACCGCCGGATCAGTTCCAGTAAAAGGTCACATTCGCTCGTCTGGCACCGTCGGTAATCGCACCGCGCACTGGACTGGAGTTTGGCGAGGGTCTTAACATAAAATATTTCGACTTTAAAAAGGGATTGTAATTTTTCATGAAAAATGAGCCGTTTTCTTTCTCTCGTGCCAAAGTAATTTCACGAACACTCCAGAAAATGTGCCATTAACTTGTTTTCAAAATTGTTCAGTGCAATTCGTTATTTTTGAACCGGCTGAAGCTACAAAGTTGTTGGTTAAGTAAGTCAATGGCAATTTCATTCTCTCACACCTTCGCGTGCTAAAAATGGTCAGTCCATCAACGACCGATAAAAATAAGTAAAACAACTCATAAAACCACTGACAGAGAGAGAGTGAGAAAGAAAAAAAAAGAAGGAGAGACAGAGAGGGAATGTGGCACGCCACAAGTTAATCGATTGTTCACCTTATTTCGGAGTACACATATTTAATATAATCCTACCGCCTTCCGTCCGTCCGTCCGTTCATTGGCCGTTTCCGCATCAACCGTGTGACAACTAGAAGGAAGGAAGGAAGGAACCTGGGTCCGGCCGGAGCTGGAGCTCAATTCGTGGCGGTCCGATTCTGTGCGGTGTAAATGAACCTTCCGCCAGAGGTGTGTGTGTGTGTGTCCGCGTGTTCTTTCATTATGCATGTTGTACATATTAATTTTTGCCGGTTTCTTCCGTCGTCTTCGTCTTCCGACTTCGAACGGATGCACGATGCAACCATAATTCAGAACCGCCCGTGACTGTCTGCTTAAACGCTCGAAAAGTTTCCATTACTTGATGAGTGCCTGGATTCACACGGGCAGACGGAGTCGAATTCTGCTCCGATTTTTACATTCTTTCGTTCGTTGGTGGTTGAATCCGAAATGAGATCAACATTGGCCTGACAGTATTAGGCGGAACGATGATAGGCAATTAATGAGTGAAAATACACGATTCGGGCCGTTCTGGTCCGTTTCTTCAGCAACAACGTCATCACCGTGCAACAGCAGCACGAAGGCGAAACCTGGATCGGAAAGGAACTGTGCCGCACTGGCCTCCGGAAAACTTACTTACTTCCGGAAAGATATTAAAATATTTAATCTCTAGTGTCTGTTAAAGAATGTCCCTAAAATAGACCACTTGATACACGAGGTTGTCATTAAACTATAAATGGATCTAATAAAGTAAAAAAACTTTTTCGTTTTGTTAATATCGAACTAAAAATAGGTGGAAATAGTAGAAAATGATATTCTCGAAAAACTATCCTGTCATAAATTGTGTTCAAACTCTCTTCAATTCAGAGAATCGCTCTGCCATTTGAGCCAACTTGGAAAGTCCTTGATTAGTACCGAATGCGATTGATTGTGATCTAGTAGCTTCACATTCTAACAAGATTATATTACACGATCAGGATTCTGAACTTTGATTCTAGATCTCGTTTCTTTAACTCGATTTTGTACCTCAATTCTGGAACTGAATTTCCTAACCCTTTCGGATTTCGGAACTAAATTTGTGATTTTAGAAGTGGACCATGAAACTGGGTTCTGAAACTGAATTTTGAAACTGAATTCTGAAATGTAACTCTGGAGTTGAATTTTGGAGCTGAGCTTCGGAACCTGATTCTGAATCTGAATTTTAAACTCGCTTTTTGAAACTGAATTTCTGGTTCATAACTCAGTTTCAGGAACCAAGTCCAAAATTCAAATTCAGAATTCTGAAACTGAATTTTAAAACTGGAACTGGATTTTGGAAACTAATTCTGGAGCTGCATTCAGAACCAGAATTTTGGAACTAGATTCTGGAACTAAATTTTGAGCTTGGATTTTAGAACTGAATTATAGAACTGGGTTTCTGGACTCTTTTTATAAAAACAGGTCCAAATTCAAATTAAGAACCCGATTCCAAAATTCAGTTCCAAAACCCAGTTCCATTGTTCAGTACTAAAATTTAATTTCAAAATTTAGTTCCAGAATCTAATTCCAAGCCAAAAATTCAAAACTCAAAATTTCGAAGCTGAATTCTAGAACTTAGTTCTGCAACTGAATTCTAGACAACGTAAAACTTTTATAACAAAATTTACTCCCATAAATATTTGAGGCGAAAACATTTCTATTGAAAAATCTTCTGACGTCGACATTTTAGACGTAATATTTTCTGAAGTGAAATATTCGCGTCAAAGTTTCTGACGTAAAAAATTCATATTCCTGTATTTCTAAAATTCTGTTCTAATTATGAATGTTGGCAGTGGTTAAATAAAATCTATTTTTAAGAACGACCTAATTTAAGAGTAACGGTATTCTCCTTAACCTTTATTAATCATCTACAATGCTGTGATGCGAAGTGTGAGTAAAGGGGACTCTGAAAGAGAATCCGGCCAGGAGAAGTGATTGGCATTCTTTGCACAGCTCTAGCAAATTGCCTTAAGAAATACACAACACATCATTCGAAACTAGTTGGTTTACGATTCGTGGAGTTTCGTCTGCCCGATTGTTGACGTTTACCTGGTTGACTGAGTAAGTGTTTTTGGTTTTGATTAGAGCTATTTGCTTTGAAGGGGAATTAGATAGGAAAATATCTCGCTGAAATTGTTGTCCTGTTTTGATGTGAAGTTTTGAATTGTTGTTCTAGTTTTATCTGCTTTTCTTAATTGTGTGATTTGTGACAATGATCATTTTGCTCCTTTAGAAATGCTATGTGAATATTTTGTTCTAGACAGGCGACTGTTAACTGGCAATTGCAAATCTACCGAGGCGCTACAATTGACTATTAAATATCTACAGACGGCATGCAATGTTCCTTACGCATATTTTTGCCTAAGAAACTAGTCCCCGCTGGGAAGTGTGTTCTCAGTGATGCCGTCAAGTCGAACTTTCAAACAGCACACCTAGCGCCTCAAGATCGATCGGGGGAAAAAAATATTTGCATTTCATATTACCGGGTAAATCCAAGCAGGTTATGAAAATTTGCAATCCCTCACAGATTGCTCAAACACGATATACCAGCGAACGACAAAGTTGCCATTGGTTTCGTACAACTCTCGGGTTGCTCCGTCGATAGCCGGGTTGCGATCCTGCACTCAAACTTGGAACGAATGGAAAGTTTCGAACTCCCGCGCAAGAACGAAGACACCCGTGGCACGAGACATCGCCATTCAAAGGTCGTAGACCTGCCGCTGCGATGGGAAGCTGCCAGGAAAAAAATGTCACACAACATACGAGGAATAGCACAACCGGCGTCGATCTTTCACCTATAAATAGCCACCACCGCCGTGTTCCGTCAGGCCTGTCAGCAGTGCAGTGCAGTGTGTGTGTGGGTGTAAGTCCCTTTCGCCAGCATAGCTGTAGGCGCGATAATCCCTCAACATCCCAGCCAACTGTCGCCGCAGTTTCATCGCAGCTCGAAATCGAGGGGAATGTTGTTGCGAGCATGCATGTTGTTGATCGGTCCAATCGGTCGCTTTCGTTAAGCCACAAAGTCAAACATTAATTTTCCCTTTGAAAGAAATTTGCACTTCTTCGGGAACGCTAGGGAAGGTCTCCTAGCTTGACTTTGTTCCGGTTGCTCTTCGATCAAAGTGCCACCCTAGCCACGTCCGGAGGAAACAGAGATCACGTACGTTCGGACGGGCCTAGAGCCGCGTCATTTCGGAGTTGTTCCTCCTACTACTGCTAGTCGTCGTCGTCGCCATCATAATGCAGAACGAAATTTATCGCTTCATTAGCATCAGTCGTTTAACGCATTTTTCTCTCGGCGTTTTAATGTTCCCTGTAGAGCATAATTGCTGCACCCTCGGTGCAATAAAACGAAACTACTAGCGACATTACCGCTTACGGCCCCCGATAGTGGATTTGTCTCCGCTTATTTCTTATTCCGGGCCGATTCGGAATCTCACGAGAGCACACGTAAGGGCTATAAAATTTTGTACTCGGTGTAATTAACGTCGAAATGGTTCACCAGAGTCGACCAGCTGACGAGTTCCAGCTGAACTTGACCGGAATGCAAATCAGAACCTAACCGTGACGCGTTGCATTCAGTAGATCATTATTATTATTCAAATTCCTGCTCCGGTCGATTGGAATTCAACCCAACTACCCAACCGATTCCCGTTCGTTTGGGGTAGTTTTTTCCAGTTCTAATCTGGAAACGGGGCTTTTCTGTGAGACTGGAATCTAGAATGATAAATGAAGGCGGTTTAGTTTGCACTCGGATCAATTGAGAGTTCTAGAAGAAATTGTTGTTGTTTACTTTATTACATTTAAAACGGTTTCTTGAATCTCCCAAACTTAGATGTCAATAGATATTCCAATAATAGGCTTCATTCTTCCACTGATTTTAGCAGGTCGAAAAATATATCAAACGTATCCGAATCCGAGTGCATACATTACACAACAGACGTAATATTTTAGGAGGTAAAATTTTCGGATGAAAATCTTTTAAAATATAAAAATCGGCCGCGGCCTTCAGAGCTCTAGAATAAAGACAAATTGTAATTTACAAATACCTTCCCTCCCCCTCTCCACATAATATCACACCCCCCTCACTTTTGGATACAAACCCGGCGAACGACCAAAATTAGGTTTAACCTGGGTATAAATAAACGATATAAAATGAATTGAAAAAATTCGGTTATAAAACTTTCCGTCGGTAAATTTTTTGCGGTAAAACTGACAGACGTAAAATTTATTGACGTGAAATTTTCTGACGTAAAATTTCGGATGTAATACTTTTTCAAGTAAAACTCATCCACGTAAAATATTCAGACGTAACATACATCAAAAATATCACTTTCGGGCGCGAAAATTTCTGTTGTCAAATTATCTGACGCACAAATTTTCGACGTAATATTTTCTGAGGTAATATTTTTTGACATAAAATTTTCTGACGCAAAACTTTCCGGCGTAATATATTCTGAGGTAGAAATTTCTGACGCAAAATTTTGTCGTGAATACGACTTACTTTACCTTTTCAAAATTTACCCTTTGAGAGAGTGATAAGTTTTTGATCGTGAATATCTCTTGTTGTATCTAACGAATCAACATAATTTTTGCTACACGCCATCGGAAATATGATCACAATTTTATAATAAAATATTCAGTTGTGTGGCATAATCTCAAATAATTCAAAATTGAACTTTTCTGAAAAGTTTGGTATAAACGAGTGTCAAAGAGGATAATTCATAAGGCGCGTTTGCCTTTCTCGTATTTTGAAAGCTCATAGCTCAGTGATCTGTGAAAGGATTTATATAATCTAACTACCAATAGAATCGAAATTTTTCATCTTAAACGTGTATAGCAAAAGCATTGAAGTATTTCAATAGTACACTATTGAAAAACCTGTCTCATTTGACCCATGTAAACACCAGCCAATCAGAACGCGATTTGAGGAAGAGAACAAAATATCTGCTGCTGTACAACAAATCGGAAAATGTTCCGAACAGTGTTTAATATCGTAGTGAGTTCCACAATTTGGTCCTTCTGAAAGGCAGGAATGAATCCCTTACAGCACCCTGATAGTTTCCTTCAATGAAATGCAAATCCGAAATGGAATAATCGACATTAAAATTCTGTATGCGGCTATTTTTATAGCCGTTAGGACCGCTCATTAGTGAAAAAGCTACAAACGAAATCATGTAAAAAGAAACCTCTTAATAAAAATTGAATCAGTTTGGATTCTATCGCCACTGCGAGCAGATGTATTGTGTGTCGTTTGCAAAGCTAGTTTCACTTCCGACAAGAGCGATTACGTCACAGCTGCTAGTCGTTTGCATTGGTGAACGAACAACGAAAAGGGGACAACGGTGGAGCATCACACAGAATCAGTCGTTCTAATGACTCTAAAAGTTTGCTAAAGAACTATTAGGATTTCTTCTTCGCAAATCGAAGGTAAATATGCTCAGTTTAGTGCAAATCTAGAACAGTTTGATTAGATTTGTGTAATTTTCGCTGTGTGAAATTCACAGTAATCGAGATCAAGTGAAGCCTTGTTTGTTTTTGCGAAAAATGTGAAAAAGGGGAATGCTTGCATAATTCATACAATTGAGCAACTAATTTATATTGGAAAGTGTTTAGTTTAATATATCAGTTGTTTTCGTATTCACGACATCCAGTTATGTCTCTGACATTACCCACCCGCCTTTTTTTACTCACGAAATTTTCACATCAGTAAGTTTTTCGTCTGTTATTTTTACAGCAGAAAATTTGACATCCTAAAATTTTATAACCGAGTTATTTACGTCTGAGAACTTTACGTCAGGAAATATTACGTCCGAGATTTTTCATGTCAGAAAATTTTAAGAAAGAACATTTAGAAAAGATTTTTTTTTCAAACCGATTTTTATATCCGTTGCTTTAACGTCCGAAAATTTTACGTCAGAAAATATTACATCGGAAAGTTTTGCGTAAAAATTATTGCAACAGAAATTTTACGTCAGAAATTTTTCCTACAGAAACTGCTCTGTTCTTGCAAAGTTGTCTCATTGAACCTCCTATACCAAATATGTACAAAATTTGCAAAATTGAACTCAATTCATTTTCTCTGAAATGTTCGAACTGGTTTTCACTGCCCAAATAGCAATAAAAACTTGTTAAAATTGACATGTTTCACAATTGCTACAGAACGGTTATTTTTGTTGGATGTGTTAGACAATTGACTTCACATGTTTTTATAACACATGTGAAAATCATTTATATTACTGCTTGTGAAACCAGCTCAAAAATTTGAAAAAATGAAGTTCCACATCGGTTTTTTTACTGTGTGTGTAATAAGTTCATTTGAGCAGCAGTGATGGCATTTCACTAGAGTGATACACCAGTGGGTAAGTTTCATTTCTACACTGCGGATGCATTCGATGGGCTACACACACAAAAAAAGCGCACTTCTTCTCAGAGTCCATTAGACAGACTTTGAGGGTGCGCTTGTGTTGAAAGAAGCTGGTGCGAGAGAATCACATTCTCTTCGCATGAATCGCTCTCACCTGCTCTCGTCTAAATACACCCAAGTGATCATTGGCGCGAAATGGTGAGCGAACACTTCTGTGAACTTCAATTAATAGAGAGTAGATCTGGCTGGCCTTGCTATGAAAAACTTGCAAGGAAAAACGAAAATTCAATGATAAATTGTTTTATTTTGCGTGCCCCACGTTACTTATACACAAGCCATACAACAGAATGCTCACCGGCGTGTACACCTCTGTGAAAGTATCTGCATCCATCTCAGAGAATTTGATAGCTCTGCTGTGGTACTTTGATGTGATTCAGTACTAGAGGTAAAAGAAAATAAACACGCGCACTCATGCAACAGTGGTGTAAAAGAGAAGAGCTGTCGTTGAAGTTGTCAGTGCAAGGGGAGAAATTTCGTCACACAGAGGAGATGGACATCTCTGTTGAGAGGTTTCATTTCCGGTTTTCACCTAACAAATATTACTGCTGTGAACCATATTGAACAAGAAACTTGTTGCACATCATACATCATAGGAAAGTGCATTTTTCCAATCGCAAAATCGTAGCGAGAAGTGTGAAAAAAATAGAATACAGGAACTATGTTTGCTACTTGGGTGACTATAATTCAAATTAAAGCTTTATTGATTCTATAAAAAACAAAATTCTGCATTTGATTCCAGTCTGACTTCCGGTTTCGGAATTAGCAGACGATTGATGTTTAAAATGGCAAACGATCGTTAAAGGCAAAAACGTAAGAAATCTTCTGAATTGGGTTCACAACTGTTCCAACTGTTGCTGATCGTATCTGGTGATGGCCAAACGAGTCAACTTCTGCTACACCGGTTTTTCGAATTCCTATTCCGGAAGTACCAAAATGGAAAATGGAACTTACTTACTTTTCTCATAGATGGCGTTACCGATCTTATACAATTTTGTCCGCATCCGACGTAGAAGTAACAGCGTAAAAGTTTCAATTAATTTGGCTCAAAACTATTCCAAATTGTATGTCATGTTAGCTACTGACCATGCGAATCTACTGCGGCAGAATCGGCGCCGGATTCCGAGTCTGGAATAAACTATCTCAAACTTAGATTCAAATGAAAGGTTTTATGGTTTCATAAGCTGCTAAGGTATTTCATTCGCATCAGACTTTTGGATCTGGTATTACAGAAGGCATAGTGTTTGAGATACCATACCAATTCGATTTGTGGATTATGCTAGTTGATGCACTTTTGAAAAAGAATTAAATTTACGCTTGACGTAATTTCTTCGGTAATGACACAATATTACGTCTACTAATATGTAAAAGTAAAATTTGCGTCTGTATTTATGTGAGCTTCAGTTAAATTAACTGTGAAGTTAATCATATGACTTATGCTCTGAATTGTTAATGTCAGTAAATCGCGACGCTCTTTTCATGTGCATTTATAAAGATGTAAATTTTTCTAAGTGTGTAAGTATTGGAAATAGCGGACAGAATCAGCAAAATTTAACCTTAATTCATTTTCTCTGAAATGTTCGAACTGGTTTTCACTAACTATAATTAAAATTTTAAACTCTAACTATTCTATAGAAAAATAACCAGCATTTGATTCGGATCCGACTTCCGGTTCTGGAATTAGCAGTGAATTGGGTTCCCAACTGTTCCAACTGTTGCTGATCGTTTCTGGTGATAGCAAAAAAAATCGTCTTCTGCTACATCAATTTTCGGACTCGGATTCCGTAGCCCAAAACTCTAAAATAGAACCTTCTTCCTTTATTTTCAAATTGAAAGGTGACTTTTTGGTCAATCGGGTTTTCATCAAAACATTTAGTTTTCGTTAGCGGCCAACTTTTCGAAGGTTGGCCGTTGCCGTTAACGGAAAATAAATGTTTTGGCGGGAAACCAATTGACCAAAAAGCCATCTTTCGATTTAAAAAAAAACATTAATTGGTCGCACCCGCATCAAACTTACTTACTTTTCTCATAGATGGCGGGACCGATTTTCTCAAACATAGATTCAAATGAAAGTTTTTTTTTATAACCTCACACAGTTTTGTTCGCATTCGAATTCCGATTCCGGAATAACTGGACTGTGCAAAAAAGGGTAAACCTTTTAATTAGTTTGGCTCAAAACTATTCCAATTTGTATGTCATGTTAGTTTGCTAGCCATACGGATCAACTTCGGCTCAATCGGCCCCCGGACTCCGGGTTCGGAATAGACTTTCTCAAGCTTAGATTCAAATGAAAGAAGAATGAGATTGAGGAGATTCAGCTTCAGTGGGATTTTTTCTGATACCAAAAATAAACAAAGCAAGATTTTCCATGATTTTTTACTTTAGTAAGCGATTTGGTCACATGAACAATTTTTTCCAATTTGGCAAACATTTGATAAAATCACTACCGAATTACCCGTTGGCCAAATAATGGAGTTTGTTGCGTAAATAAGTCGGATAAGTCGGTATTTATCTGTCAGACAATGATTCGTGGATTGACAGGCTAAATGGAAAACACTCAAAAAAAAAGTAGGAAGTTCCCAATAAAACGATTGAACAAAAAACTCCATTCATGGGCTACTATGCTAATTCCCGCCAGACATCCGTTTCGTAAACATCGCGAGACTCCCGGGTGGCTTCCACAACGAACCAAAAAACTGTTAACTTTGCATGTGTCACGCCGCGTACGTTTTCAATCTGTCTTATAATATTTATACATAATCTAAAACCATCACCGAAACCCGATTGCTTAGATTAATATCGGACACCGGGCGACGGTGATGGTAGACGGAAGAGACCTGCCAGGACTAGAAGTTCGAGGGGCCCACCATCGAGGGGGTAGTCGCCCAACACCCGCCCGCTGCTGTCAGTCCAAGTCCAAGCCGGACGAACTAATTGTCGACTACGGCGATGTGTAATAAATAAATTAGAGTTGAAAGTGGACCCCGAGGGCTTGTCGTGGCCTGGCCTGGCCTGGCCTAGCCTTTCGTAATAATGGTAGTAGGCCTTATCATGCCACAGCAGGGGCAGCTGATCGGAAAATGCCACCAATCAAAACGTCAAAAAATATTATGAGCGAACGAGCTGTCGTCGATGGTGCTTTGGTTGGCAACAGCAGCGGCAGAAAAAAACCGACTCTATTTTCTTTTTGACAAGATCAGCTGATCGCCGCAAGACGCGCGTTCGCGAAATGTGAGATGTTTCAAATTACGCTTGGCTGGAACTGGCGAATTTGTCGGATGAATTTGTTCGATTGGTCACGGTCCGTCGTGGATTCGCAGGTTGATTCGACAGCCTTCCGTTTGAACTGCGCTTGTGCTGTCAACCATTGAGCCGAATAAAATATCTAATTTCGAATTGGTAGGTAGCGGCATATATTTTTTTCCTTCTCGCGGCTCTCTAGACAAGTTTTGCCACGCCTGTCTTTCAGAGTAGCTGGCCATAAAGTGGTAGACGGTTTGTAGATATGACCTCGAGACAGAGCTGTCCGCTAAGTTAAGTGAAGCAAATTAATGGAAATTAGCTAGGGTCTACTTTGCTGAGATTGACCTTTCAGATCGGTCATGATTTGCAAGAAAATGAATAATATTGACTCTTGGAAATATCCATGAATAGAAATAAAAATCTAATCGAGTTGGTTGCCGTAAGAATATACCCCCTTCTCTTGCAAGGCCAATGAACTGACCAAAAAACAAAAGAGACACACGCAACCAAAACACACACACACACACACACACAAATCCGCTCGAACTAATTTCACACCTAATTTGCTAATGACAAAATCAAAACTGACACTCGAGACAACTTCTCATAATCATCACACAAGTTATTTCACCTTCGTCTTCCTGCGTTGTACCGCCGCCCATGTAGCCGAGCCCCGCCTTCGCACGCACAGCATTCAACCTAAATATGTCAACAAGAGAGACACCAATAGAAAACGGGACTAGATACCAGTTATAGCAAAACGCCAAACGGTTTTTTTTGCTCAGTGTACATTTCTCTCAGTGCTCGCGAAACGCTTACGCACGCTTTACGCGTGAGCCCTCTACCGGTGACAAGTTGATGTATAATTGGACGCAATAAATGTCTCAATTGGTTGGTCGTTTAGCGTTGGACTGCCGTCGTTGGAATCCATGAGGAAGGGAAGAGAGCGCGACGGCATGCCATTTGCAAATATCGTTCGCTTGCTTTGACTGACCGGAGATGATGAGTTACTATAGCAATCAATATAGTATAAGTAAAGTGGAGACAATGGCGGTAGTCATTTGGTTCACCTGTCAAATGATTGAAACCGATCGAGTAGGATGTTATGGAACGATCTCAAGTTAAAATCGAATGAAGAAAGTATGAGACGACTTTTTGTTTAATGTGGAACACATTTTTGTTTTCTATATACGGGTGCAAACTAGAAACTCAAGAAAAATACACGTAGAAATGTGGTCAGGTTTTGAACAATTACAGCTCAGTCAATTTTGTATCAATTATTAATATTATGTCACCATTTGATAGGAAATATTTCTACGTATTGATTTGAATATATATAGCCATGTATTTTTGATTGTATATCATTGAAATGTTGATGAATAGCTAGCAGTGTCCTATTTTGTCTGCAAAAAATCGCCGGCATACCGGATTTCCCTGCCATAGTCGACGGTTTTGAAGGAGTAAGCGATATATCAAAGGGAAAGCATAGCTCTGATTGGTCAATCGATGCAAAAGCGAAACTGTTGGAAGCACGCGAAGCAAAATTATAGCTAACTTTTCATTCCTACGCGTAGCATGCTAGAGGTAGGTTGTTGCTAGACAGCAAGACAAAAAGTGCCATAACACGATTTGAAGCTTTAACTGGTATGCTCTGATCTTGTGTCATGCAAGATCGGATGGAATTCCATGTTATGTCGTTTCGCCTGAGAATATGACAACTACCCCAGGGTAGATTGCCGTTTCAACCTTCCGAGTGAACGGACGTGCTTTGTGTTTACTGCGAAAGCGTTGAAAACCAGTGCCGTGTGTGATAAAGTGACCGGACGATCAAAACTAGATCGCTATTGTGTAATAGACAATAGTGCTTTTTCCTGTGAGAGGTTTTATGCACATTATATACTGAAGCAGTGTATTGTTGTGAGCGGACGATCGAAACAGTACCGTTAGCCGGTGATTGTTCGATCGATCAAAACAGGCCCAGCGGTGTACGTGATATCACTGTGCGGATTAAAAAAGAGTGTGCTTTTTCCTCTCGGAGGTTTTTTGCACACCATCGCAGCGGCGATACGCCGATCGACGAGGGCTAGGCCTTGGTGGCCCCCGTTGGATTTAAGTTAAGTATCATTATTTAGTTTTTTTTCCTTCCTGCATTCGACTGTTCTATTTCTCCCTGATTCACTTAATTCTGTGCGGAGGTAGCTCCGCAACATGTCTAGTCTAAATTCTGACCCCCCCGTTCCCGATGATCAAATGGAGACTTCCCTTGACTATAAAAAGTCTCGCATAAAGAGCTATCCGGATGGGCTCGCACTACCGGCCGGTCCTTATGCGGTCTATTTCCGGACCAAATCGAAAGAAAAAAAATTAAATATTTTAAAAATATCGCGGGACCTGTCCTCGCGATACAATACTATAAAAAGTTTTGATAAGATACGTCCAGACAAGCTCAGGGTCCTGTTTGCCAGTTCAAAACAGGCTAATGAGCTCGTTCAAAATGATCCTTTTACGCGGGAGTACCGCGTCTACGTGCCAGCTCGTGAAGTCGAAATCGACGGTGTGGTCACCGATTCGAGTTTGACTTGCGAGGACGTTCTTAAGTACGGGGCGGGTTGTTTTAAAGACCCCTCACTTAAGAATGTCAAGATACTGGATTGCAAGCGATTGCATTTAGTATCGATCGCCGGGGATGGAACAAAGTCCTATCCCCAATCAGACTCTTATCGTGTGACCTTCGCCGGTTCTGCTTTGCCCAACTACATCCTCTTGGACCGGGTTCGTTTGCCTGTTCGCCTATTCGTACCCCGAGTAATGAACTGTACTAATTGCAAAAAACTGGGGCATACAGCTACCCATTGCAGCAATAAGCCACGTTGTGCTAACTGTGGGGAAGCTCATGCGGACGGCTCTTGCGGTAAGGATGCTGAAAAGTGTCTCTACTGTAAGGAGGATCCGCATGACCTCTCTGATTGTCCCGCTTACAAACTGCGAGGTGATCGAATGAAGCGTTCCCTAAAGGAGCACTCCAAGCGTTCTTTCGCAGAGATGCTTAAAAGTGCCACCCCTCCTAAACAGACAACGAACCCATATGCCTGCTTGTCAACTGACGAGAGCGATTCTGACGACCCTTTGGAAGGTCCATCTTCGGCGGTCCCTCATAGCTGTAGGAAAAGAATAAATAAATCCTCTCATAAGCTACCTAGTAAGGGTTCGAAGGTGTCTTCCGAAGGGCTTCGAAAAGTTACAGCTAACGGGAATCGGGACACAACACCGAAGCAAAAAGCTCCTGGTCTCGGAAAACTCAATTCCGAGATGGAATTCCCACGACTTCCCGGGACTACAAAATCCCCAAGCGTCCCAGAAAATCTACCAGAGAACCAACTAGGTGCTGGACTTATCAAGTTCTCTGATTTTGTGGACTGGATTTTTACAACTTTCAATATTTCAGACCCTCTTAGAAGCATTTTAATTGCTTTCATGCCAACAGTAAACACATATTTGAAGCAGTTGACTGCAAATTGGCCCCTTCTCTCAGCGATTGTATCCTTCGATGGCTAAATCATCCACCGAGGTCACGGATCTAATCACTGTTTTACAGTGGAATTGCAGAAGTATCATCCCAAAAATAGATTCTTTTAAATTTCTAGTAAATAATCTGAAATGTGACGCATTTGCATTGTGCGAAACTTGGCTAACTTCTGAAATATCCTTAAACTTCCACGGTTTTAACATTATTCGCCTGGATCGAGATGATCCCTATGGAGGAGTACTTTTAGGGATCAAAAAGTGCTATTCTTTTTATCGAATTAACCTCCCCTCGATACCAGGTATTGAAGTTGTCGCATGTCATGTTACAATCAAAGGTAAGGACCTTTGTATTGCTTCCATCTACATTCCCCCTAGAGCCTTGGTTGGGCATCGGCGGCTCAGTAATATCATAGAGCTCCTTCCCGCACCGACGTTGGTTTTAGGAGACTTTAACTCACACGGTACGGGATGGGGCTGTCTTCACGACGATAACAGATCAGCTATGATCCATGATATTTGCGACAACTTCAATATGACAATCTTGAATACGGGAGAAATGACACGAATTCCTGCACCACCAGCAAGACCAAGTGCGCTGGATTTATCCCTTTGCTCGACATCGCTACGGTTGGATTGCACGTGGGAGGTAATTCCTGATCCCCACGGTAGTGATCATCTACCGATCGTAATATCAATCACCAGCGGCTTAAAACCATCGAAGACAATCAATGTTTCGTATGACCTCACACGAAATATTGATTGGAATAGCTATGCGACCTCGATATCTGAGAAACTTGAAAGAACTCAACAACTTCCTCCGGAGGAAGAGTACACGTTTTTGGCTGGCTTGATTCTCGATACTGCGATTCAAGCTCAGACGAAACGTGTACCCGGCGCAAAAACTAACATCCGTCCTCCCAACCCGTGGTGGGACAAAGAGTGCACAAATTTAAACGCGGAGAGAGCCTCCGCGTATAAAAAATTCAGAAAAAATGGAACACCTGATAATTACCGGAATTACGCGGCGTTAGACGTTAAAACTAAGAACTTGATTAGAGCCAAGAAACGCGGTTACTGGCGTCGGTTTATAGACGGCTTAACGAAAGAAACATCTATGAGCACTCTTTGGAACACAGCCCGACGAATGCGCAATCATAACACCACGAATGAAAGCGAGGAATACTCCAACCGCTGGATATTCGATTTCGCTAAAAAAGTATGCCCAGACTCTGTTCCGGAACAGAAGATCACCCGCGCCGCGACACCAAATACAAACGAATCACCGTTTTCGATGGTAGAGCTCTCACTTGCACTTTTGTCATGTAACAATAAAGCCCCGGGATTAGACAGAATAAAGTTCAACATGTTGAAAAATCTGCCTGACCCCGCCAAAAGGCGCTTGCTGAATTTATTCAACAAGTTCCTCACGGGTAATATTGTCCCACACGACTGGAGACAAGCCAGAGTTATCGCCATTCAAAAACCAGGGAAACCAGCCTCCGATCACAATTCGTATCGGCCGATTGCTATGCTTTCCTGTATCCGGAAATTGTTCGAAAAAAAGATTCTGTTTCGTCTAGACAATTGGGTCGAGACTAATGGTTTACTTTCAGATACACAATTTGGTTTCCGCAGGGGCAAAGGAACGAACGATTGTCTTGCGTTGCTCTCAACAGAAATTCAAATGGCATTTGCTCGTAAAGAACAAATGGCATCAGTTTTCCTAGACATTAAGGGGGCTTTTGACTCAGTTTCTATAAATATCCTATCTGAGAAGTTGCATCAGCATGGTCTTTCGCCAGTTTTGAACAACTTTTTACATAATCTATTGTCTGAGAAACACATGTACTTTGCGCATGGTGATTTGTCGACAATACGATTCAGCTACATGGGTCTTCCTCAGGGCTCATGCTTAAGCCCCCTTTTATACAATTTTTACGTAAGTAATATCGATGAATGTATCAACACATCTTGCACGCTAAGACAACTTGCCGACGACAGCGTTGTGTCTATTATAGGACCCAAAGCTGCCGATCTCCAAGGACCATTACAAGATACTCTCGACAACTTATCATCATGGGCTCTTCAAATGGGTATCGAGTTCTCTACGGAGAAAACTGAGCTGGTTGTATTTTCGAGGAAGCGAGAACCAGCACAATTACAGCTTCAACTAGGGGGTGAAACCATAGCTCAGGCCTTCACATTTAAATATCTCGGGGTCTGGTTCGACTCCAAAGGCACCTGGGGATGTCACATTAGGTATCTGAAACAAAAATGCCAGCAGAGAATCAACTTTTTTCGTACAATAACCGGATCATGGTGGGGTGCCCACCCAGGAGACCTGATCAGGTTGTATCAAACAACGATATTGTCCGTGATGGAATACGGATGCTTCTGCTTCCGATCAGTGGCGAACACTCATTTCATCAAGCTGGAAAGAATTCAGTATCGTTGTTTGCGTATTGCCTTGGGTTGCATGCAATCGACTCATACGATGAGCCTCGAAGTGCTGGCGGGCGTTCTTCAACTGAAAAACCGGTTCTGGGATCTCTCATATCGTTTGCTCATTCGATGCGACATTTTGAATCCTCTGGTGATTGAAAACTTCGAAAGGTTAGTTGAGCTTAACTCTCAAACCCGTTTTATGTCCTTGTATTTTGATTACATGGCTCAGAATATTAATCCTTCTTCGTTTGTTTCCAACCGTGCTCATTTCTTGGATACTTCTGATTCTACTGTGTTTTTCGACACATCCATGAGAGAAGAAATTCGTGGAATTCCGGATCACGTGCGCCCTCAAGTGGCCCCAAATATTTTTTATAATAAATTTAGAACAGTCAACTGTGAAAAGGTGTTTTACACTGACGGATCAAACATCAACGAGTCCACAGGCTTCGGCATCTTCAATCAAAACATCACCGCTTCTTACAAACTCAGTGATCCGGCTTCAGTCTACGTCGCAGAATTAGCTGCTATTCAGTACACCCTCGAGATCATTGAAACCTTGCCCAAAGACCATTACTTCATTGTCACGGACAGTCTAAGCTCAATAGAAGCTCTCCGGGCAATGAAGCCAGGAAAGTATCCCCCATATTTCCTGGGGAAAATACGGGAACATTTGAGAACTTAATCTGAACGGTCTTATTCAATATCGTTAGTCTGGGTCCCTTCGCATTGTTCCATTCCGGGCAATGAAAAGGCAGACTCTTTGGCTAAAGTGGGCGCATTAGAAGGTGATATTTATGAAAGACTAATATGCTTCAATGAATTTTTCAGTATTTCTCGTCAGAAAACTCTCGAAAGTTGGCAAACTTCATGGAGCAATGACGAACTGGGACGATGGCTACATTCCATTATCCCTAAGGTATCGACGAAACCTTGGTTCAAGGGGATGAACATGAGTCGTGATTTCATTCGCGTTATGTCACGGCTCATGTCAAATCACTATACATTCAACGCACATCTCCGGCGTATCGGGATCGTGGAGAACGGGCTCTGCACCTGTGGCGACGGTTATCAGGACATCGAGCATGTCGTGTGGTCGTGCGTAGAGTATCGTGACGCCAGGTCGAAGCTACTGGAATCCCTCAGGGCCCGAGGTAGACCGCCTGAGGTGCCGGTTCGGGATGTGTTGGCGAGTCGGGATAGTTCATATATGCTTCTCATATACCAGTACCTTGAACACATTGATATACAAGTGTAATGTGTTATTCTTCGCTCAGAAAATATAATCTCCACCTACAGGTTCGACACTAACATCCGCCCGATTCTCTCGATCCCCGTCCCTGTCCACCATCTTCATTGGAATTAACAAGATCTTTTTTTTTTGTCACTAACTTTTTCGTTCCCCTTTCCCTGTTTTTTCACCATCTCGATGGCAACTAATTAGATCTCTGTCGTTTTCAAACATTTTGTTCCCACACCCCTTTTTTACCCCGTTTCCCACAATATTTACTTCTTTTTTTCATTCTCTTCCGTAACATCACCATCACCGGAAGACCGCTCCAGTCAATGACCAGCATGCGGGCCACCCGCCGGGCCTTCGTAGCCTGGGGGTGTTTCCCGCGGACCCTCACGGACCGAAGAATGCGGCCAACATAGAAAATTACCATCGCCATCTGGAATCATCTCATCCTAAATTCAATTCACCGGCCACTACCGATCGCCAGATACTATATTACATAATGATACTACTCTAGTTTTAAGTTAGACGATAATTAAGATTAGTAAATACCCTTGGCATCTTAGAGCTTAAGCAGTGTGCCTTAATATTATATTATATTATTGAATAAAAAAAACTACCCCAGGGTAAATTTTGAGTGCTTAAGATTAATTTCTAATTTATATAAGATGAACTCGATTGATGATGAGATAAAATTTATCGCTTCAACCAAAATCGCAGAAGGATGGTTATGGTAGAGAAACGCTATAAAAATAACTGCTTGCGTACAAAACTTGAACACAAGCTTGGCGAAGAGAAGCTTAAATATCGATATCCGTATCGCCAGCATGTACAAACATATCATTCCATACATTTGGGTTATTGATGTAATTTCGTCGGCTACAAAACAAATACAAATCACGAATATTAGGTTGTTCGCAACGCTGTTTTATTTTATATGGACTGATCTACTTTAGATCTACAACTGAAACATGTCAATCACGACGCTGAGATTTAGTTCTATTTTTCGAGTACAAAGTTAAAACAGATTTAAAACTGCTCGACGAAATTGTTTTAAAGTAATGAATATTTGAAACACGAATAGAACACTGTTTTATTTTTTTTTTGCGTGAGCGTCTGTTACGAGACGAGATGTCAAAGCGTCGAATGACATATCAGAAATTATCAATATAAGCGTTAAATGTTTTGCACTGAATAATACAGTTCCATTTAGAAGCACTCCAGCTCACTATGATTTGTAAAAATATTCATATCATATTCGAAATCATTAATTTAGTTTGTTTCTGATTTGAAACAGTGAAGTTAATAGACACAACACCAATACATTTACAGAAATATATAGAACAGATTTTAAATCTTTCCGTTGAGATCGTCAAGCTCGAGTTTTATTTTTGACAGTTTTAAATTACACAACAGTATGTCATTTTAGAACAGATATCCATCACCGCGTTGCGAAAAGCCTTAGAGTCTATATTCTGGGTTCGCGTGTTCGGTGTTGGTTCCTAATAAAGATCAATCTAAGCAGAATCTCGTGCATTTGCGGATTCAAAAGTGTGACGATTAATTGAAAATATCGATCATTAGAAATTTTGGTTGCCTCGTTCCACATCAATGGCTCGAACAACCCCAGGAGCTGAACCTTGTAGTTTTTCATTGTACTGATATTAAACATTATAGATTCAATGTTTGAAATCGAGAAATTCAAAACGTTGAAATTCGTTCCATTATATGAATGTAAGAACAATTCTCTCAGTTTTTGTGATGATAGACAAAAAGAATTGGACATAAATCGAAACTATTTATACTTTCGATACTTTCGGTAGTCTCCATACCATCGATACTTTTGATATTTTCGATACTTTCGAAACTTTCGATACTCTCAATAATTCCGATACTTTCGATACCCTCGGTACTTTCGATACTCTCAATAATTCCGATACTTTCGATACCCTCGGTACTTTCGATACTTTCGATATTTTCAGTATTTTCGATACTTTCGATACTATCGATACTTTAGATATTTTTGTTATTTTCTGTACTCTCCATACCATCGATACTTTCGAAACTTCCATACTTTCAGTCTTTTCGGTACATTCAATACTTTCGATACTATTGATACCCTCGATATTTTCGATACTTTCGATATTTTCGATATTTCCGATACATTCGATGTATTCGATACTCTATATATTTTCGATACATTCGATACTGTCGACTCTTTCGATGCTTTTGATACATTCGATACTCACGATATTTCCTATACTTTTGATACTTTCAAAACATTCGATACTTTCGATACTTCCGACACTCTCGATATTTTAGATACTTTCGATATTTTCAGTATTTTCGATACTTTCGATACTTTCGGTAGTCACCATACCATCGATACTTTCGATACTTTCGATATTTTCGATACTTTCGAAACTTTCGATACTCTCAATAATTCCGATACTCTCGATACTCTCGGTACTATCGATACTTTCGATATTTTCAGTATTTTCGATACTTTCGATACTATCGATACTTTAGATATTTTTGATATTTTCGGTACACTTCATACCATCGATACTATTGATACCCTCGATATTTTCGATACTTTCGATATTTTCGATACTCGATATTTTCGATACTTGCGATACTATTGATACATTCGATACTCTCGATATTTCCTATACTTTTGATATTTTCAAAACATTCGATTCTCTCGATACTTCCGACACTCTCGATATTTTGATAATTTCGATATTTTCAGTAGTTTCGATACTTTCGGTAGTCTCCATACCATCGATACCTTCGATACTTTCGGTCTTTTCAATACTTTCGATATTTTCGATACTTTCGAAACCCTCGGTACTTTCGATACTTTCGATATTTTCAGTATTTTCGATACTTTCGATACTATCGATACTTTAGATATTTTTGATATTTTCGGTACACTCCATACCATCGATACTTTCGATACTTCCATAATTTCGGTCTTTTCGATACTCTCAATACTTTCGATACTTTTGATACTCGCGATATTTTCGATACTTTCGATATTTTCGATACTTCCGATACATTCGATGTATTCGATACTCTATATATTTTCGATACTTTCGATACTGTCGACTCTTTCGATGCTTTTGATACATTCGATACTCTCGATATTTCCTATACTTTTGATACTTTCAAAACATTCGATACCTTCGATACTTCCGATAATCTCGATATTTTCGATACTTTCGATATTTTCAGTATTTCTTTCGATACCATTTATACTTTCGATACTTTCGGTAGTCTCCATACCATCGATACTTTCGATACTTTCGGTTTTTTCAACACTTTCGGTATTTTCGATACTTTCGAAACTTTCGATACTCTCAATAATTCCGATACTTTCGATACCCTCGGTACTTTCGATACTTTCGATATTTTCAGTATTTTCGATACTTTCGATACTATCGATACTTTAGATATTTTTAATACTTCCGATACTTTCGGTACTCTCCATACCATCGATACTTTCGATACTTCCATACTTTCGGTCTTTTCGATACTTTCGATATTATTGATACCCTCGATATTTTCGATACTTCCGATATTTTCAGTGTTTTCGATGCTATCGATATTTTTGATACTTTCGATACTTTCGGTACTCTCCATACCATCGATACTTTCGATACTTCCATACTCTCAATACTTTCGATACTCTTGATACCCTCGATATTTTCGATATTTTCAATACTTTTGGTAGCCTCGATACTTTCGATATTTTCGAAACTCGATATTTTCGATACTTTCGATACTTTCGATACTTACGATACTTTTGATTCTTTCGATACTCTCGATATTTGCTATACTTTTAATACTTTCAAAACATTCGATAATCTCGATACTTCCGACACTCTCGATATTTTCGATACTTTCGATATTTTCAGTGTTTTCGATACTTTCGATACTTTAGGTACTCTCCATACCATCGATACTTTCGATACTTCCATACTTTCGGTCTTTTCGATACTTTCGATATTTTCAGTATTTTCGATATTTTTCATACTTTCGATACTTCCGGTACTCTCCACGCCATCGATACTTTCGGTCTTTTCGATACTCTTGATACCCTCGATATTTTCGATACTTCCGAGACATTCGATACTGTATATATTTTCGATACTTTCGATACTGTCGACTCTTTCGATGCTTTGATTCGCAAAATTGTTCGTTTGTAATTTTATCATTTTGTTTGTATTTGAGTAAAAATTTATCAAGTTCGCGCGTATACAAAAAATCAAATATTTCGAAAACTCTATTTGAGCACAAAATTTTTTTGTTGATTAAGAAAAACCAATAACATATGCAACATTTTAGCATTTACCAGAAATAAAAATCGCGTGAAGAAAGTACTTTAATATCGATTTGATTGGAAAATTTAAGTAGAAATTTTAGTAAAATTGAACACTTTTAAACAATTTTATCTTCATTGTATGACAAAAATAGATGTTTATGCATTTGCAAAGTTTCGTATAATTCGAAAGAGAACTTGAGTTTCAGGAAGCATTACAACAAAAAAGAAATATAAATGTTAACAATAACACTTATTGTAAAATCCTTGGTTACCTTGTGAAAAATGGAGGGACCACTTCAGAAATTTTTACTCATTTTTAAACTGTGTAATTTGTAACTTTGTTCGTTTGTAATTAATTAATTTTGTTCGTTCTTAAAATTGTTCGTTTGTAGTTTTGTTCGGTTCTAATTTAGTTCGTTTATAATTTTGTTGATTTGTAGTTTTGTTCGTACTTAAAATTGTTCGATTGTAATTTTGTTCGTCTCTAATTTTGTCGTTGGTAATATTGTTCATTTTCAATTTTGTTCTTTCGAATTTTGATGGCTCATTTGTAATTTTGTTTAACGATAATTTAGTTCGTTTGTGATTTTGTTCATTTATAATTTTGTTCGTTTGTGATTTTGTTTGTAGTTTTGTTCGTTTGAAATTTTATACGTTCGTAATGTTGTTCGTCCGTAAATTTGATCGTGTGTAATTTTGTTTCTATGTTATTTTATTTTCATTTGAGTTTTTGTTCGTTTATAGTTTTGTTTGTTTGTAATTCTGTTCGTTTGTAATTTTGTTCGGTTGTAAAAATGTTTGTAACTTTATTCGTTTATAGTTTCATTAGTTTGTTGTTTTATTTGTTGGTTATTTTGATTGTTTGTAATTTTTTCATTTGTAGGTTTGTTCGTTTGTCATTTTATTCGCTTCCAATGTTGTTCTTCTGTATATTTTTTCATGTACAGTTTTGTTCGTTTGTAAATCTGTTCGATTGTAATTTTGTTCGTTTGGTAATCTGTTCGTTTGTGATTTCAATCGTTTGTAGTTTAAGTTTTGAATGTTGTACATTTGAACTGTGGTTCGTTTGTTGCTTGGTTCTTTTTGTACTTTTGTTCCTTTTCTACTTCTGAACTTTGGTACTTTCTGTACTGTTTTGTAGTGTTTCGTAGTGTGTTGTACTGTTTTGTACTTTTTTATGGTTTTTTGTATTTTTTTTCTATTTGTTCGTTCGTTATTTTGATCGTTTGTAATTTTGATCGTTTGTAATTTTGATCGTTTGTAATTTTGATCGTTTGTCATTTTTTTCGAGTGTGATTTTGTTTGTGTATATTTTTGATCGTTTGGAATTCTGTTCGTATCTAATTTTATTCGCTCGTAATTTTGTTCGTATCTAATTCTGTTCGTTCACAAACTTCGTTTGTAACTTTCATCGTTTGTACTTTTGTACTGTTGTTCGTTTGCAACTTTGTTCGTTCGTAGTTTTGTTCGTTTATAATGTATTTTCATTTTGTTCGTTTGTAACTTTTGTACTTTTGTTCCTTTTCTACTGCTGAACTTTGATACTTTTTGTACAGTTTTGTACTTTGTAAATTTGATCGTTTGTAGTTCTGTTCGTTTAATATTTCATTCGTTCGTAATTTTGTTCGTCAGTAATTCTTTTCGTTCATTATTTTGGTTGTCTGTAATTTCTTCCGTTTGCATGTTTATTCTTTTGTGTAATTTTGATTGCTTGTAATTTTTTTCGTTTTTAATTTTTATCGTTTGTAATTTTGTTCGTTTGTAATCTTGTTTATTTTTTCGTTTCTAACTTTGTTCTTTTTATATTAATTTTGGTACTTTTTGTACTGTTTTGCAATGTTTCGTCCTATTTTTTACTTTCTGTATTGTTTTGTACTTTTTGTATTGTTTTGTACTTTTCAATTGTTTTTTTTTAGTTTCTCTATTTGTTCGTTCGTTATGTTCATTACTTGTAATTTTATTCTTTTGTAATTGTGTTCATTCGTACTTCTGTTCGTAATATTATTCGTTTGTAATTGTGTTCGTTTGAATTTATGTACTTTTGTACAGCTGTGACGTTTTGTACTTTTTATACTTTTCGGACTTATTGTACTGTTTTATACTTTTTGTATTTTTCCTACTACTTTTATTTTAATTATTTCAAAATTTCATGAAACGTCGGAATCTAGTGCCATCTCTAAAAAAAGGTGAATAAAAACGACTTTCTGAGGCTTAAAATTTCGATATTTCCGGAATTTAAATGCCAAGTATATAGAAAGTAAATTTTTTTGACAATTCCGAAACATTTGGCATATAAAAATGGTCGATCAGTTTCGGAAATCTCGAAGTTTTTCTATTCGATTTTATTCAGAAGTCGATGTTGTCAAAAAAAATTTTAGATCAAAAACTTTCAAATTTATTCCGCCAGGCAGCACTTATTCATATCCGATTAAGCTCAAATTTAGCATAGGGACTGTTTTTGAAGTGCTGAAACTTCTGAGCACTATCGCTTTTAGAAATAAGAGATGACACCAAAATATTGGCACCTGATGCACATAAATCATGTACAATTTTGACTTTTCAGTAAGTTTATTCATCCAAAATGTATTTCTGAAAATTGATGAATATTTTTCAGTTACATATTTAACATTGGATCGGAGTAGACTTGTACTACACCAAATGTAGAATTTTCAAGTCTAGTAAGCAACAAAAAAAATTCACATGTTTTGTTCCGATTTAGTCATCGCAACTAAAAATTCTACCAGGGTAGCTCCGTGTACACTTCTAATTTGAATTAATAGTTCAATTTCGTCTGCGTGTATACTTTAAATCAATTTTGACGTTTCGACTTCGGCTCACTTAAGCGAACAGATGCAAAATTAATGTTATTGACAAAACGATAACATTGAACCACTCAGCGGTTCATATTGAATCACTGAGTCTAGTTAACAGTTTAATACAAAGTGCTAACGCACTAATTAGTCGGAGACGAAACGTGAAAACAAATCAATTTAGTTATGTGCATATATTAAGAGGTTGTTTTCAATCTCTTAATGTGCCACTTTAAAGTGATTTTTACTGGGTTTGGGTTCCTTCTCCTATTTTAACCAGCATCTTTCTCTTGGATAGGAGAAAGATGCTGGTTCGAGTACCGTCTCTGCGGTAAGTTTTTCGTTGGGGGACGGGTATAGCGTGATGGGTAAGTCGATGCCTTTCACGCAGCCCGCCTGGGTTCGATTCCCAACCCCGCACATAGGGTCAGAAAGTTTTTCTGGCCCGAAGAGGCGAATGACATTAATGTTAAAGCCTCTATAATTGAAACAAAAAAAAACAAAAAAAGTTTTTCGTTTTTATTGTGCTATTTTCAGTGTAATTTTAAAGACTTAAAGAACAATTCAGTCAACCGTTTTTTTTTCGGGGATCGACCATCAATCGTCGCCGTTGACACCGGAGGAGTGGAATTGTGACAGCAAAACAGTTTCAGTCCGGTCTTATCGCGTCACGTCTAATCGTTAATTGGACCACTAAAAACTCTATTTAGATACAACTTCGATTGTACCGGAATCGATTGTGTGCTTGTGATTGTCCAAATAATGACCGGGCCGGTCGTACCCCGAAACTACGAAAGGGTGCAGGTACAGAAATCGAACGTGCGAAGATTAATCAATTTTCGATAACATTGTCATCCCAGTAGGCCGAGCCTGAAACTGTCCCCGAATGCTAGCTGTCAGAATGATTTACAATACAATTGACCAAAAACGAATTGGAGCAAAAAAGAAAGAAAAAATGCTTCGAGAGGAGTCCCGACGAAACGAGGGGAGTTTAGTTTCGAAATACTTGTCGTTGCTCGTGTTGAACAATGTTTACTTTACTGTTCAATCAATCATTAGAATTAGAAGTAGTACATCCGGTATCTCTATCGAATTGGGTGCTCGGGTTCGGGAATTGGTCCATTTATTTGCTATAAGATTAAGTCATGGGCACTCGACTTATTGCCCCTTCATACTCAGACCACAACCGTATGCGCTATTAGTTTGATAAAGCTTTGAACGTGACTACATTTTTAACAAATATCAGTCAATGATCTAGAACTTATAAACTCACCTACACTTGTTTAAAATTTTGAATGCGGATCGTAGCAACCTGCTTCGATTTTAACATTCAACAAGACTTCAAAACGTATCGACTTTAAGCAAGCACACCGAGGCCTACTAGCTGTTCGTCGAACATTTTTTTGCGCCGCCTTCTTTGTCCACGGTCTACGGCAGCGGACCAGACGTCATGAAACTTCGCTAATTATCAATCAATAGGCAAATGAGGTTCGAAAAAGTGCTACCACTCCGAAGTAATACAATACATTTGAATGTTTCCGCATAATCGAGTAATTTGCTACCGCGCCCCGACCAGCCGCCCCCTCCAGCCAGTCTGGGGCATGATCAGCGAACAGTGCGTGATCCTTTACTGAAAATGCTAGCGCGTGATGGGTTCGCGTTGTGCCCCTTCGCGCATAATGTGGCCTCGAAACATTAAAACATAAAAGCGCGTTAGGCTCGGTCAGCAGACACGAAGAAGAAGAAGGAGGCCGTGAGGAACGAGTGTCTGGTTGAAAACGTCTCACAAACCACAAACGGACAACCACCAACCGACGATCTCCAGACGCGTCTAGCAATTCAATTTGGCTAAGTTTTTTCTTCCTCTTTTAGGTTTCGATGGGTTGCTTCTCATGTTTTATGTTATTTTTCACCTTGGCTTTTTGTTTATGATGCCGCGGCTGGCTGGCTGGCTGGCTGGCTGTCGGTAACCGGGGGATGACCGGCTTTCAACGGTCGTCATTTGAAATCGTGGGGGTACGTGGAAACAACGAAAAAAAAAACGGATGAGACCACCGTGAGACGTCCATCGGTTGAATGGGCAACAAAGGGGTAACTACTGAATGGCCAAATTTGATGCCAATTTTTTGTTGTTGCCGCGTAAGGATCGTGTTACCCAATCGAGAAAACTAAACGCGCTGTCGGAGCACTTTGGTGCGATTCAGGTAGGGACAGTGGTTATGTCTGAATGAATAGTGAATTAGACAAAACAACAAAAATAAAAAACCTTCTAAATTGAAGTTTAAAAGATGATTTCTAAAATCATGAAAGGTTTAGAAGATTTGTAAATGTAAATAAATCAAACAATTTCGAATAATCTCGGAAGGTTTTATTTTTTTTCCGAAAAGCTCAAATTTTGATTTGATTTTTCGTTTCGTCTTAGACCAGAGGTAGGAAACTTCGTGAGTCGGAAGAGTTACGCTATTTACAAAATTTTTAGCATTTGGAAGACTCACAAAAATTAACTCCAAATGAATAAACGGGAATGTATTTGTTATGACAGAATTTACTTTTTACAAATCTGTCAGCGAAATCATCTTCAATTTTTTGTTTGGAAATTGAAAATGGAGTATTTTGTTTTATCTACGAAACATACCAATTCTTGTTTTGCCACACAAGCCGGGTTTTCTTTCCTTGCAGTTTTATGACGTTTTAACTTCGGGCCGAAACTTACCCAGTTTCGATGGCAAATTTTATCAAATGCTTGGGGTTGAAGCCGATCAATTCCAGAAACTAACAGCAGACAAGACTGCAAAAATAACCTTTGCCAGTTGCAATACTCTGAATGAAGAATCATAATAATCGGGTCAGAATGATCAGAATCAATAACTAATTGGCTCAAGTGGCACTTTCCATTGGTTATTTGGCGACTTGCAACTTGCCGTGGCTTCTTATCATTTTCTGATGGGAAGGGAAGAATAAAAGGAACATGGAAGGGAATTGCGAAGTGGTTGAGGTGGGAAACCAGCACAAAAAAAAAAACAAGTCGTCTTGAATGTGCCAAAATGCACATTCCAAAAAACTTCCATCCCCTGAAAGGATTTAGATATTTTCATCCCCCGATAGGATTTAGATATTTTACAAAAGCGACATTCCGCATTCCCGGAAGAATTCGGTACCCCTTAAGGAATGCCAAACAATCTGCTAAAACCTTATCAGATAGAAACAGAAAGGATTCATTCATTCCAAGAGGAACGATGAACCCCTCTGACTATAGCTCCTTACCACATTGGGTGAGAAACGATAGAATATCCTACGATTTTAGTTCCCCATACACATATTCAACCATATATGGAGAACCAAAAACCCGGATTGCGTCTATGCGGGACAGTTGCATATGAGATGATGTGAAGTACCGTAATCGCATTCACACAAATCACATGAATAATATTCAGCAACGCTGTCCAATTAGAGCTCTGACCAGTATACTGCAATGATACTTGGAAAAATGTTGGAGACTTTTTGACATTTTAAGATTCAAATCTGGTAAAAATGCTGTTGTCTGAGCGCAAGTTGGCAAGCAGGCCCAGTAGCTGGCATGTTTGGATGCGGCCCAAGAACGAATCTTGTGCTTTATCCAACTAGTTGAAAGTGGTAAAGCTGGACCAACGAAATCATTCGTTGCACCAGCTCTAGCCAACTCATCAGCCCATTCATTTCCAGTAATACCAGAATGGCCGGGTACCCATAAGAAGTAAACAGCATTTGAAATGCTGAGGTCTTCAATTTGAGTTATTTATTTATTTATTTATTTATTTATTTATTTATTTATTTATTTATTTATTTATTATCATCGGACATTACCGTCTAAATGATATGAGTGGGGAAAAGCCCGTTTGAGTGTACCAAAACATTTCAATGGCACTCTTCTCAAAGAGGCATAAAAACCACTATCTTTTCTAATACACTAAAATTTACCCATAATACATACAAAATTGTCGTTGTTAATAAATAAAACTATACAAACATCATACATTAATCATACAAACACCAATAAATAGTATACATAAATATCACAGTAATTGTAGTCTTCGTATAGAGGATGCAAATTTTTTTGATGAGTCACCAAACTCGAAGGTAGACTCTGCTCGTGAAAAAGTACGTATCATTGAAGAGACTGGTTCGTGATATCCATAGCTCGTCCGATGAAACCTCGTAGATAATAACGACGCATCGCGGGTTCTTCTAGTGGCTCGAAGCTCCAAACGGGATAGTAGTTCCGGTGCATCAATTTCACCATTCAGAATTTTCGCAACTGTTAAGGCTTGTTGAATACGACGACGACGTTCCAATGATTCAAGATTTAATAGCTGACAACGATCTTGATATGGCGGTAGGTTCTGCGGGTCACGCCAAGGTAGATTCCTGAGAGCTAATCGTATGAATCTTTTTTGTACTCTTTCTAGTTTTAGGCTCCAAGTTAACTGATACGGATTCCAAACTGGCGATGAAAACTCAAGAATTGGCCGAACTAAGGAGCAATAAAGAGATTTTAGGCAATATGGATCGGTGAAGTCACGGGATATTTTAGATATGAATCCCAGTTGTCGATTCGCTTTTTTAGTTATATGAGCCATGTGGGAGCTAAAGCTCAGTTTGTGGTCCAATATAATGCCAAGATCATTGATTTCATTGACTCTACGTAACGGTATACCATCAATGCTGTAACTGAAGATGATCGGATCGCTCTTCCTATGAAAAGTCATTACGGCGCATTTAGCGATGCTAATGGTCAGCTGATTTGTTCGACACCAATCCACGAAGCTATTCAATAGTGTTTGCAATCGAACGCAGTCTTCGGTCGAATTCTCTGCTAAATACAGTTTGAGATCGTCAGCAAATATTAGTTTACATCCAGTACCCAAAACGGAAGCTACATCATTAAAAAAGAGTATGAAAAGCAGGGGACCCAGATTACTACCCTGTGGTACTCCTGATCCATAGGTAAATGCGGACGATTCGCAAGAACCCAGTTTTACACGAATGATTCTGTGGGTAAGGTAAGACCGTAGCCAAGTAGTTAGCTTGTGTGTGGCTCCGAGCAGACTGAAGAAGAACTTCATGGTCGATACGATCGAAGGCTGCTTTCAGGTCAGTGTATATAACATCCACCTGTAATTTATTCTCCATATGGTCGATACATGTTGACGTAAATTGCAGTAAATTCGTTGAAACAGAACAGCCTGGCTTGAACCCATGCTGATCAGTTGAAATGTAGCCAGCGATACGACGGAGAATAAATTGATTGACGATGATTTCAAATATTTTACTTCCTGCCGAAAGATTCGTAATTCCACGATACTGTTGGACATTTCGTCTATCTCCATTTTTAAACACAGGAAACATGTAGGATTGTTTCCAAATATCGGGAAACTTTGCCTCATTAAACGATTGGTTGAAGATTTGAGATAATGGTACCGATAAAGCAGCTGCACAGCGGCGGTAAATAATAGCAGGAATTCCATCAGGACCAGGAGAGAATGAGCTTTTAAGCTTTCTGGCAGCGCTAAGTACCATATCAGGTGACACATGAAAGGTGTTTAAATCGGCAACGTTGTGCGGCACAGTAGTTAATACTGAGGTCAACTCAGAGTCAGATGCAGAGCACGGAGTAAACACAGAGGCAAAGTGTTTTGCAAACAGTTCACAAGCAGTTGCTGTAGAAGATGCTGTCACTTCTTCAAGGTAGACATTATGAGGTACATTTGATGTTTTCCTTTTCGAATTAACGATGTTCCAGAACCCTTTGGGGTTACATCGCAATCCAGATTGAATTCGAAGAACATAAGACCTATATAAGGCAGCATTAAGATTCCGATATGCAATGCTAGCGGCATGGAAATCGTGAGCAGTGACAGTCGAACGTCTACGGCGAAGTTTACGCTGACAGGCATTTCGTTTTCGGCGCAAAGAACGCAGTAGTGGTGTACTCCAAGGTGGGGAAATCGGTCTACGTGTAACGGGAAGATTTGCAGCAAGCCAGTCTCGTAATACATTACAAAATTTAAATGTCATTGTGTCAATATCAGATGGTCCAAACAATGTTCGCCAATTGAGATGGAGTAAATAACTTGTCAACGCTGGAAAATCGATCTTTCGGTAGTTCAGAGACCGGACATTACTAGCTACGGCTCTTGCAGGAGGTTCAACAGTGGGTGGTTGCATCGAAATAACCAATGGGGGGTGGTGGATATCAATCGGTAGGAGAGGAGCAGTTGATTCCTCAATACACAATTTTTGTTCAGTTGAACCGAAAACCAAATCAAGGACACGCCCGAGGTTGTTAGCATGTAAATTGAACTGATTGAGATTTAAGAAATCCATTCCATCAATCAAGGCAGAACTAGCAGGTGACAGTTGAGATAAATTATCAACACGAATATTATTATCAATAGATACCCAATTCAACCGTGGTTGGTTGTAATCTCCGCAGACCAAAACCATATCTTCGGTAGAACCTGTGTCGCATAGCTCTTGGACTGATGCGATATGGGACTCAATAGTACGTACATCTCTGCTAATATCAGGAGGAATATATATAGCGCAGAGAAGCAATTTACGATTCCCAATGCTAACCGAAACGCAAACCTGTTCCAAGTTTGCCTCATGAGTAACGTTTACGCGAGAACTAATATGGCGATCCGAAACTGCAATTAAAACTCCTCCAAAGCTCTTTTTTCGGCTGTTGTTTTCTTTCCGGTCGCAGCGGAATACGTTGAACGAGCTGCCAAATAATTGAATAGACTGAATTCGATCGTCAAGTCCTGTTTCCGTCATCACAATGATATCCAAATTGCAGTCACATATAGCAACGAAAGCAGCATCTATTTTAGAGCGCAGGCCACGGACGTTTTGATAGTACAACCATATACTGTTGAGATGTTGTTGAGAAGCAAGTTGAAAAGTAGTCTGAAACGGTATTATTCCATTCAATGTGTGTGCAGTATGAAGCCTAGCTTCGGGAAGACATATACGCTCTTGATTTTTACCTGGCGAACCAGGGTTGGCACTGGTTTCTAAGTTACACTCAGGAGTACCAACAAATTCTCCTGGAAGGAATGGGCTGGTTCGTGACAACATCTGTAATTGAGACATCTCTCTCAGCGATAGTGAAGTATCATTCCTAGCTACGGAGTGACATATACGTGTAAGATTTTTACCGGAGAAACCAGGGTTGGCACTGGTATATGAACATGATGAGTCCACCGTATTATCTGATTGCTAGGAGTAGTCAATTCTCAATTTGGCCATTTTTAGGCGCTTCAGGTAGAGCGGGCACTCCAAGCTCCATACACTGTGGCAAGTTCCAGTAGTTTCATTGGTAGATGTAGACGTTCCAATCGATTTGGTACAGTTCACACACATCTCAAAGTTGGAATTGCAATCATTGACTGCATGGTTTTCAGCACACTTAGGGCAATTGAAGCAACGAAAAACATCAACATCTTCGAAAATTCGACAACGGTCCCAACCGATGAACACATGTTGCAACTTCAGCAAGCAGTTGTAAGTGCAGGAGTCACATTCGAAAATTACTGCCGTTGGATTATTTCGAACATGCTCTCGTTTGTAAAATTTTACGATTTGAATTGTACACGGGTCCGGCAGAGTATTTTGTTTTTTTAATTTTTCAATAAACTCGTTTTGGTTGAAATTTTCCGATATTCCGACTATTTTGATCCTAGGCTTCAATGGTTTTTGGATTTCAATGTCATACTTTTCCGATAACAAATCTCTAGATGTTGACACAAGCTTTGAGGCGTGCTCACTAGAGACGCATCTAACAGCAACCGCTCCATTATCTTTAAACTTTACATTGGTAACAGAAAACATGGTTGGATCAAGATTTAAACGAATGTCATTCTTGGTAATATCAGCCGCCTGTGATGACTTTGGTTTGAAAATAACAGTTTGCTCTAGTTTTTTCACAACTTCTGACTTCGACTTGGGTAAGATTCCATTAACATCAGAGCAGTTTATATCGGTTTCAGTATCATCCGCAACATTACTGACATCACGATCAACTCTACGACGCTTACCGGACCTCAAAAGGCCACCTTCGTTGATTGTCGGAAAGTCATTATTTTTGTGCTTCAAGCGGTCACCGGTTACAGTTCGACACTAGATTCGACCGTGAATCATTCGAGCGGAGTGCTTTTAAAGCTGTTTTTTTTCGTCAATCTGAATCGAAATGGAATTGTACCTAAATAAATTGCATTCCGAATCAAATTCAAAAACCGATTTATTATGATGCTTTCAATATACGTGAAAGTAGACAGCCGACAGCTTCCGTGTATCTTTTTTACCACTACTCATGGTAAACTTGATGTCCCAAAGAACGGTAGACAGCAGATGATGTTAAAGTGTGCCAAATAAAAATACTTGATTTGGCAATCAATTTGCTCATGTGGAAAGCGGAGCAATCAATAGGCAAACCGTACGATCAATAGGCACGTATGCATAAAAGAATGCCTTCAAAGGTGTCTACTTCCACTTCTAAGATTAATGGTCCTACAATTTTCTGCGGGGATTTAGCCGCGTGCCATTACTCGGAAGAAGTTTTGTAGTGGTTCAAGGCTAATGAGGTCAACTTCGTGCCGATGGACTTCAATCTCCCGAACGCACCGGAAAAGTACTGGGCCATTATGAAGCAAGTACTTCGGAAACATTCAAGTAAAGTAAAATCGGAGGAAGATATGAAGAAAAAATGGATTTCACGCAAAAAAAAATGTTGGCCTAAACGTTGCACAAGACCTTATGAGTAGTGCTTAGAGGTAGGTTCGTGAAGTTAGATAAAGTATAGAAATTGAATAAAATAAACATGGAAAAAGTTAAATAATATCTTTGATTTGATTCCCTGAAAGTTTGGTGCTAGTCGGTTGAATAGGTGAATTTTGCCCACTATTTTCTTGTGATGCAACTTAAATCCGTACACTCTTTAAAAGAATATGAACATTCTTGAAATAATCTTTTGGATACTCTGCTGGTGAATTTATGTAGCCATAGTCCAGTCCAGTTTTCAAATCAAACTTGGAAATTCTTTTGTACCTGCGAAAATCAACTCGTATAATCTATCTTCTATCTATCTATATATATAAAAATGGATGTAAGTTTGTATGTTTGTAACGCGATAACTTCGGAACTACTGAACGCATTGTCACCAAACTTGGCACAGGTACTTCTTGTATTTCAGAGATGGTTTAGGGAGTACATTTATATGGGAGGGAGCGTAGCAAGTGTCATAAACAAGGGGGGGTCATGGAAAAATTCATATAACTTGACAAGAATCGATACGTTTTGAAGACCGTAGAACCATTTTGCATACCTTAGATATGACTATATGGGGGGTGGATGTAGCAAGTGCCTTTAAATAGGGGGGGTGTAATGTTTAAAACGGCATAATTCCGAAACTACTGAACGGATTGCCACCAAACTTGGCACAGATACTTCTTGCTCTGCTGAGATGGTCATAAGCGTATTTCTATGGGGAGAGGGAGCGTAGTAAGTTTTCTTAACATGGGGAGCTCACGAAAAAAATTGTTTTATTTGACGAGAATCGATACTTTTTTAAGACCATAGAAACATTTTGTATATATTAGATATGATTATATGGGGGGTGGATGTAGCAAGTGCTTTTAAAAAGGGGGTGCAAGGTTTGCAATGGCATAACTCCGGAATTACTGAACGGATTGCTATCAAACTTGGCACATGTACTTCTTGCTCTTCAGAGATGGTCATAAGCGTATTTTTATGGGGGGAGGGAGCGTAGTAAGTGTCATAACCAAGGAGGGGTAGTAAAAAAATTAATGTAACTTGATGAAAACCGATATTTTTTGAAGACATTTTGCATACCGTAGATATAATTTAATGGGGATGGATGCAGCAAGTGCCTTTAAAAAGGGAGGTGTAATGTTTGTAATGGCATAACTTCAAAACTACTTAACGGATTGCTATTAAACCTAGTGCATGTACTTCTTGCTCTTCAGATATGGTTATAAGAATATTTTCCTGGGGGGAGGGAGCGTAGCAAGTGTCGTTAACAATGGGGGTCATTAAAAATTTGACGAGAATCGGTACTTTTTGAAGACATTTTTTGCACAACTTAGATAAGATTATAAGGATATTTTGTTAGGAAAGGGTGTAGTAAGTGCTTCTAAAAAAGGAGTGCAATGTTTGTAACGGCATAACTCCGGAACCATTGCACGAGTTGCTATAAAATTTGGTACAGTTATTTCTTGCTCTTCAGAAATAGTCATAAAGGTCTTTTTATAGGGGATTAGATTAGATATGATAGATATGGGTAGTGAATGTAGCAAGTGCCTTTAAAAAGGGGGATGTAACGGTATAACTCCGTCACTACTGAACGGATTGCTATCAAATTTGGCACAGATACTTCTTGCTCTTCAGAAATGATCGTTAGGACATTTTCAGGGAGGAAAGTGTGTAGGATGTGTCCTTAACATGGGGGGAGAGGGTCAGTGACGAAATTTGAACAGAATCGACATTTAGACTAGAAGGAGGGGTTTTTGAAAATAAATTTTAATCTCCCATTTTTTTATAAAACAAGAGAGTGGCAAAAATTTCAAGGTCGTATTTTTCTTTGAATAATTTCAAAAGATCTGGTTCCATTTTGCCGGGGAATTCAAAGAGCTAAGGGAAAATAATCTTTATCTGTCTATGAACGCGAGTGTATTTAAGTTTCAGCATAACTACGAAACTAACTAAACGAATCGCCATCAAGTTTGGCACGTGTACCAAAGGTGGGAATTGATATTTTTTGAAAAGCAGATACTTTCTACACTACTCAGGGTAATAATGAAGAAGATCTGTAGTAAGTTCACTGACAACGAGGAAGTTAAATCAAAATAGATTATAAGGTTATTTCGAGGGTGAGAGAGAGTAGCAAGGGCCCCGAACATGGAAAGTGTAAGGGAAAATTGATCGGGTTCTACGCAAAATTGGTACTTCTTCACGAGTACAGTATATTTCTAGCAACTGAGAGGTTCACAAAAATATTCACAAGAGGGAGGAAATCATACAATCAATGTGCATTTTATTATGTAGATTGAAAAAACTGTCTACTCAAGGTGATGGAAATAGAATTACAACAACATTTCTATTAACTGAGTCATTATTCTATAGGTTTTCCTCTCCGATGAACGACCAAAATGGTTAAAACCTTGGTAAAACAAATTATATAAAAACGTCATTCTATAGTACGAATGTAGTTATGATGTTAAACAACCTTTCGTCATAAAATAATCATTATCAGATGGAAAATTTTGAACTATTCATGATGTCATAAAACTTTTATAAAGAGGAGATAGTAGCAAGTGATTATATCCATGGAAGCCAATAGTATTGTAGATCGATTGTGACGAAAATTGTGATACATATGAAACTCGGAGGTTACTAAGAAGGTATTTATAGAGAGAAAGGTGTTTTAAATGTTCCTAACAAAAGGGTTCAAAAATAAAACTGACCCAATTTGTCGAGAATGCCATGAAAATTATGATTTTTGTGAGATCTGAGATGGGACACTGATCATTCGCAATTTGAACATGAACGGAGTATTGTTCGATCGGGTTTCCGTCTAAGTTATGTTTCACTACAAGAGTATTTCACTAAGCAGGACAACTTCGAGAATTTTTTTCGATCTTCCCTTCACGAAACATTTCCGAGCAACGCCGGGTAATTCAGCTAGTTAATTATAAAAGTAATTTAAAACTAATAACGTGTTATCAGTTTTTCGTAATATTTCCAAACAACAAACTGTCTGGTAAACCGTATCCCAAGTCAACGATCAAAATCACATTTTTCGATACTCTTGGCGCACTGTGCGGTTGGCAGCGAATTTCCCGTCGGTACGAGTGCCGCTGTGCGACTGTGCGTATTGTAATGTGACCCTGATTTCGGGTGGTAACAGTCTGCCGCTTTTTACGCACTGCGTCGGATCAATTCGCAACTAATGTCGTAATGGCCGGTCGGTCAGCCGGTCGACCGGTGTCTGGAGGCCACCGAAAGAAACGGGATGCGAGACAGACAGACAGACAAAGGGAAACAACAAAGCAGGCGTTTATCGATTGAATACCGAATAGGCAAGCGATTTTTTCAATTCACAGTCAATTCGGTGGGAATTGCGTTGATGTTGTTCGAATGTAATTAGCAGGGGTGGATTTTGCCGAGAGCATCCTTGCGATTTGAAATGTCATAATCGAGAAAACGTTCACACGAAACCAGGCACTCTTCGATCTTGTGTTATCATTCTAGTCGGTTCGTCATATCGCCAAGTGGCTGTTTGACTGTTTCACTTATCTATTTAGGTTATCAGCTGCCAGGCCGCGCGAGCTGTTATTTAACACCGTGAGATGGAATTTTGGTGTTTTACAGTCCGTAATTTGTTCTTCTTTTCCGTCATTATTTACCGTTCGTCAGACTGACTCCGTTTGATAAGTAACTTGAGCCTACGAGCGAGTAAATTGAGCATGGTTCTTCCTTATCAATCTTTTGGTGCTTGCGTTTTTTTCACCCCGTGTGAGAATGCATTTAAGTTATCATCTTATTTCGGATCCCATCAACGTTGCGATAAGAACCTGGTGCCAGTTATGGCATCCGACCATTCCAAGCGGTTTTATTGGCTTACATCATCAACACCGGCCGGTCGCCAATCGATAGACGTAAGATTAAAAGTTCTTCAGTACGATCAAAATTCAACTTTTGAGCTATGAATTAATATTTGAAATTAATTTGAATGCTTCAACAACTAAAAGATGACTTTCACTAAACAATCAATCACGATTGGCAAAGTGCTCTGAGCACGCTTACCACTCATAACTCTCAATTATACTATTCTGCTGTCAGATTTGACGTGCTGAAAAGATTTTATTCGCAAAGTCTAAGAATCTGCATTCGATTCGATGAAATATATCAACTTTGGAATCTAGATACAAACCAACTGCCCAGCTAACCAATGAGCATGGACTAATGCCATATTATGAAAACATGAAATTTGAGACTGCTTAAATGCAGAATGGCCAAATGAACAGCGAATCATTGATCATGCTCTCATGTGATTAATTTGCATTCAGAATTCTGAACACTGACAAGAGTTCTGACTGATTCAAAACTGGAAGGATTTTCTGCCCTCGAAAGATTTTTTAAACCTTGTTCAACTAATTCATTTTTCGGAAACATGAATCGAAGCTTAACGATATGCTTGTTTGTTGGAAAAAGTTTGTCTTTCTAATATTACTCATTATCTCCTATATATTATAGCAAGACTAATCAAAATACTATAAATTAAAAAAGTTTAGAACCAACATTCGAATACTACGTTTGAACTTAAGTTAGTGAAAATCGGTTCAACCGTATTTGAGAAAATGAAGTTAGCTCTATTTTAAAGATTTTGATCACTATTTCCAGAATTTTTGGAACCAGTTTCTAGCGCAAATTCAAATATATTTTACGATTTTCTATGACGGTTTGAAAAGTTGAAAACTTATCACCTTCTAATATTAGAACCGGAAGTTCGAGCTTAGACATTTTTATGGGACTATCAAATGATCGAAAAATGATCAAATGATCGAAAAATGATCAAATAATCGAAAAATGATAAAATGATCAAATGATCAAAAAAGGATCAAAAAATGATCAAATGGTGACAAAATGATCAAATGATCAAAGGATCAAATGATCAAATGATCAAATGATCAAATGATCAAATGATCAAATGATCAAATGATCAAATGATCAAATGATCAAATGATCAAATGATCAAATGATCAAATGATCAAATGATCAAATGATCAAATGATCAAATGATCAAATGATCAAATGATCAAATGATCAAATGATCAAATGATCAAATGATCAAATGATCAAATGATCAAATGATCAAATGATCAAATGATCAAAAGATCAAATTATCAAATGATCAAATGATCAAATGATCAAATGATCAAATGATCAAATGATCAAATGATCAAATGATCAAATGATCAAATGATCAAATGATCAAATGATCAAATGATCAAATGATCAAAAGATCAAATGATCAAATGATCAAATGATCAAATGATCAAATGATCAAATGATCAAATGATCAAATGATCAAATGATCAAATGATCAAATGATCAAATGATCAAATGATCAAATGATCAAATGATCAAATGATCAAATGATCAAATGATCAAATGATCAAATGATCAAATGATCAAATGATCAAATGATCAAATGATCAAATGATCAAATGATCAAATGATCAAATGATCAAATGATCAAATGATCAAATGATCAAATGATCAAATGATCAAATGATCAAATGATCAAATGATCAAATGATCAAATGATCAAATGATCAAATGATCAAATGATCAAATGATCAAATGATCAAATGATCAAATGATCAAATGATCAAATGATCAAATGATCAAATGATCAAATGATCAAATGATCAAATGATCAAATGATCAAATGATCAAATGATCAAATGATCAAATGATCAAATGATCAAATGATCAAATGATCAAATGATCAAATGATCAAATGATCAAATGATCAAATGATCAAATGATCAAATGATCAAATGATCAAATGATCAAATGATCAAATGATCAAATAATCAAATGATCAAATGATCAAATGATCAAATGATCGAATGATCGAATGATCGAATGATCGAATGATCGAATGATCGAATGATCGAATGATCGAATGATCGAATGATCGAATGATCGAATGATCGAATGATCGAATGATCGAATGATCGAATGATCGAATGATCGAATGATCGAATGATCGAATGATCGAATGATCGAATGATCGAATGATCGAATGATCGAATGATCGAATGATCGAATGATCGAATGATCGAATGATCGAATGATCGAATGATCAAATGATTAAATGATCAAATGATCAAATGATCAAATGATCAAATGATCAAATGATCGAATGATCGAATGATCGAATGATCGAATGATCAAATGATCAAATGATTAAATGATTAAATGATTGAATGATTGAATGATCGACTGAACGAATGATCGAATGATCGAATGATCGAATGATCGAATAATCGAATGATCGAATTATCGAATGATAGAATGATAAAATGATAGAATGATAGAATGATAGAATGATCGAATGATAGAATGATAGAATGATCGAATGATCGATGGATCGAATGATCGAATTATCGAATTATCGAATTATCGAATTATCGAATTATCGAATTATCGAATGATCGAATGATCGAATGATCGAATGATCGAATGATCGAATGATCGAATGATAGAATGATAGGATGATCGAATGATCGAATGATCGAATGATAGAATGATAGAATGATAGAATGATAGGATGATTGAATGATCAAATGATCGAATGATCGAATGATCGAATGATCGAATGATCGAATGATCGAATGATCGAATGATAGAATGATAGAATGATAGAATGATAGAATGATAGAATGATAGAATGATAGAATGATAGAATGATAGAATGATAGAATGATAGAATGATAGAATGATAGAATGATAGAATGATAGAATGATAGAATGATAGAATGATAGAATGATAGAATGATAGAATGATCGAATGATCGAATGATCGAATGATCGAATGATCGAATGATCGAATGATCGAATGATCGAATGATAGAATGATAGGATGATCGAATGATCGAATGATAGAATGATCGAATGATAGAATGATAGGATGATTGAATGATCAAATGATCGAATGATCGAATGATCGAATGATCGAATGATAGAATGATAGAATGATAGAATGATAGAATGGTAGAATGATAGAATGATAGAATGATAGAATGATAGAATGATAGAATGATAGAATGATAGAATGATAGAATGATCGAATGATAGAATGATAGAATGATAGAATGATAGAATGATAGAATGATAGAATGATAGAATGATAGAATGATAAAGGGTGATTTTTTAAGAGCTTGAGAACTTTTTTAAACAATAAAACGCATAAAATTTGCAAAATCTCATCGGTTCTTTATTTTAAACGTTAGATTGGTACATGACATTTACTTTTTGAAGATAATTTCATTTAAATGTTGACCGCGGCTGCGTCTTAGGTGGTCCATTCGGAAGATCCGCTTTTTTATCGACAAATTTTGTTCAGCGATAAGGCTCATTTCTGGTTGAATGGCTACGTAAATAAGCAAAATTGCCGCATTTGGAGTGAAGAGCAACCAGAAGCCGTTCAAGAACTGCCCATGCATCCCGAAAAATGCACTGTTTGGTGTGGTTTGTACGCTGGTGGAATCATTGGACCGTATTTTTTCAAAGATGCTGTTGGACGCAACGTTACAGTGAATGGCGATCGCTATCGTCCGATGCTAACAAACTTTTTGTTGCCAAAAATGGAAGAACTGAACTTGGTTGACATGTGGTTTCAACAAGATGGCGCTACATGCCACACAGCTCGCGATTCTATGGCCATTTTGAGGGAAAACTTCGGAGAACAATTCATCTCAAGAAATGGACCGGTAAGTTGGCCACCAAGATCATGCGATTTGACGCCTTTAGACTATTTTTTGTGGGGCTACGTCAAGTCTAAAGTCTACAGAAATAAGCCAGTAACTATTCCAGCTTTGGAAGACAACATTTCCGAAGAAATTCGGGCTATTCCGGCCGAAATGCTCGAAAAAGTTGCCCAAAATTGGACTTTCCGAATGGACCACCTAAGACGCAGCCGCGGTCAACATTTAAATGAAATTATCTTCAAAAAGTAAATGTCATGTACCAATCTAACGTTTAAAATAAAGAACCGATGAGATTTTGCAAATTTTATGCGTTTTATTGTTTAAAAAAGTTCTCAAGCTCTTAAAAAATCACCCTTTAGAATGATAGGATGATTGAATGATCAAATGATCGAATGATAGAATGATCGAATGATCGAATGATAGAATGATAGAATGATAGAATGATAGAATGATAGAATGATAGGATGATCGAATGATCGAATGATCGAATGATCGAATGATAGAATGATCGAATGATAGAATGATAGGATGATTGAATGATCAAATGATCGAATGATCGAATGATCGAATGATCGAATGATAGAATGATAGAATGATAGAATGATAGAATGATAGAATGATAGAATGATAGAATGATAGAATGATAGAATGATAGAATGATAGAATGATAGAATGATAGAATGATAGAATGATAGAATGATAGAATGATAGAATGATAGAATGATAGAATGATAGAATGATAGAATGATAGAATGATTTCTGAAACTTAGTTTTGATGATTTTGGAATTGAATTCTAGAGTTCTAAATCTCGATTGTTGAACTGATCACTGAACCTGCATGCTGGAACTGAATCTTAGAACTGAATTCTGAACCTGAATCTTAGCACTAAACTCTGGACCTGGATTCTGACCTGATACACTTGTGTAACTGAATTTTGGAACCAAATTCTAGACCTGCATTTTATCACTGAATTCTGTACTTGGAAATAATTCTAGAAATACAACCGAATTTTGGGTCTGAATTCTGGTCCTGAATTTCGGTCTGAAGCTCCAGAGCTTCAGGTTGAAACTCAAAACTGAATTCCGGACTGGAATTTTGGAACTGCATCCGGATCTGAACCTCAATTTCAGTTCCAGGATTCCGTTTCAAATTTCAGCTTCAAGTTCAGAAATTATTTCCGAAATTTAGTTCCAAAGTCTAGGTCTAGAATCAAGATCGTGATCTCTGCTCCAGATTTCAGTTTCCAAAATCCATGTTTAGAATGATGCTATGAAATTTTATTGGTAGGTTTTTGGATTCTGAAACTAAACTCTGTCAGGACCTGTATTCTGGTCAGAACTGAACGAGTCAACTAGAATAAATGAAGCTTCAAATTTTTACGTATCAAACATTTTAGAAAACTTTCATTTCATTTATTTATGGTTACCTTGTACTACTTCACATTCCATAACAAATTGCTGGTCATATTTCCGTTGACGTGGAGAAAAAAATATGTTGATTTGTTGGATAAAACAGAAAAATTTTCGCGATTAAAATCTCATCGCTCATCCATATGTTAAATCTTTAAACGGCGACTCATAGTAAAGTAAGACGTATTTACGTCAGAAAAGGTTTCAACGAGATCCAGCAATTTTTTGTTTATTGATTTTATCAACTTACAATGTATAATAAATCGGCTCTGTTTAGATTTGAGAACCTTAAGATGCACCGGGTAATTTTTTCGTCATGTAAATAATGCTTCTATAGGCGTGAAAAACTTCTCGAACTTCCAGTCAGTTTTGCTAAACAATTTGTTATCTGTTTCCAAGGTTGTAGTTCCTTATTATTCCGCGGCTTCACGCTACCGAGGCATTCTTATCACATGAAATTTGAGACAGAAATTGTGTACATACAATGTTGCTAGCAACAGTGGATGCCAGGAATGTCGAGTTTCAGTGAAATAACGCACAGAATATTGAGAATTCTAAATCATATTTTCGTTAAAAAGCTATTTGCTTTGTTCAGTTCGGTTTAAGAAATATATTGCAAATCAAAATAAACAAACTGCTTTAGAACTTTTGCGACACACCATAGTAGTATGTCAGACATTGGGCGGCACTTTCGGTTCTGTGCATTTAACCCCTGATAAGATATCACAATCTCAGTAGCAAGGAAATGGCCATCACCGAAAGTGGAGTTCAACTCGACGGCATTTGTGTTAATCAGGAAGCAAGGTTCTTTTCTAGCAATCTTCGAGCAGTTTTTTAGTAGTCAGCCGCAGTCCTCGTGTTTGGCGCTAGATAAGGTGATTCAGGTGAACGTATGTTAGTAATAGAGTAGCTATTTTTTCAAAACTAGGACATCTTGCATCAGTTTTATTGGGTCATAAGATAAGCTTCTTACGTGTGGTGACTGGATCTTCTCGAAATTGGAAAGTTTTAATCATCTTACATCGCTAATCGGAATACTGACAGATTCTATTTTATTTCCAGGCACTGACAGGTGACTCGGAACGGTTTGACAGGTGGCACAACAATATCAAATCATAATCAATAGAACTAGAACTTAAAAAGAAAATTTTTGTTCAACTGAAATTCGATTCGATTCGATTCGGAAGGAGATTCAAACGATCGGAACGAAATTGGCAGCCATCTCATCACTCGTTCAGTCAGGTATGTAACTTTCTTTCAATTTTTAATAACTATCTTAGTGATTTCCAATGCCACCGGTTGCTGTCAAACGTGATGCATTCTGGGTGTGGAAGCAGGTGACATCCAGTAATTCGCCAACCCTAATTCAATTAGGGAGCGAAAGGAGTCTTCGGGAAAAGAAGTTTTGCCATGGCATAACATAAGGATTTCTTATGTCGTCATCGTCTTGGATCGCTGAAATGGCACTGTGTTCAGAAGAATGAATACCGAGAAATCATATGAAACCAATTGACATAACCGATTAACACTTTTGTGCAATTTTACCGCTCCGTTGGTCGTAGATAATTGTTCAACCGGCGGCTAGAGCTGTAGTAATCGTTTCGTCGGTGGAATAGTCAGCCGACGGCAACGAAAAAAAAATAAACCTACAAGAGAAGTGTAACCGTGTGCGATATTATTCAGAAGTCTTCAAAATTTCAAGGTTAGGTTATTGCTCTCTGGGCCACCGCGCTGCTGTACGTCGCATCGTCAGCTTGAATCAGTTTTTTTTATTTTCTTCTTCTTCTGCCTCAAATCTTCTAATCAAATCCGGCCTGCTATCTCTAGTTGTCATAGTCGAACGATTCTAGCCGCCGTGCCTGTCAGAATGTGCGCAATCATAGATGGCGCTCGATGATGACTCAGACAGCGAATTTCGGCCGGCCAAACCGTGTTCCGTCATCATCATAAAAAAGTTCTGCTGTCAATTAAATTGCTCGATGGCCTGCCAAACTATTATTATTGATGCTACTGCAAGTGTGTTTGCTGTTCTGCACTGGCGAGTTACGTGTTTCTTCTGGTTCCATCAGCTAGAGTCCTAGAGCTACTATGGACCTAGACTAGATGAGTTATGATAGCTTAGCCACTGGTAATGTAATAGTTTGGCTAATTGGTCGGCATGGTTCGATGGTTCTCCAACCCACAGTCAAAGAGGCTAAATTACGAATTAATTTATTGGCTTCAGACCGGCACATTTAAATACCGTGAGTATGGGTCGAAAAGGATTCGGTAATTTTCCGCGAAAAATGAGTTAGATTTCAGATTATTACGCTTATCTGTGGTAATTGCGGAAGATTGTATCAATGTTTTTCGACCGAGTGAATCATGTGAGCAACTCAAGCGGTCTGAAAACATCCGTGCTGATAAAATGGGTAATCGTGATCTCTCTCCGCTGTACTGAACTAAGCTAAAATTTTCGTTAAACGAGAGCGTAACGAAATTGCATCAGTGTACCGAATAATTTTTTACGTATTTTTTTTAGCAAATAACGACTTAAAGATTCTCAAAACATTAAACTGAAAGGTGGGTAGATAAAGGGTAATACAATTAAAAACTGGCAATCTTCATCAACTTGACATATCAGAACATCCTTCAGTTTAAAATGTGTTTCCCAAATAGCAAACATTGTTGTTGGATTGTATTCCTAGACTTCTCTCGCACCTTTGTTTGAATACTGTGCATATGAAACTACTCAAAATAAAATAAATGTACAGTCATTTAAAAAACCGTATCGCAAGCAGTAATAGGGTGACATTCATCTTAGCTCCAGTAGTTATCTCATATACTAAAACCATAAGTTAGAGTGAGACCTGTTGCCTCTTCTCGATCCATTGACTCTAAAAGTAAGATGAAAAAAAATAACATGGAGACTCGACTAATCAAATGACTACTGGTAATGGTTGTTATAAAAACGCGGCAAACACAATTGTCTAGCAAATGGAACATAAGAATCTGTTATGTAGCAATTTTGAAACATGCAAATTTGTCAGGTTACTACTAGAATATGAAAACGACCTCAAAATTTTGCTCGTGCAAAGCGAAAATCCACACTACTCGCACTGCAAATTGATGAAATTGTTGTTTGGACAAAATAGGAAACAAACTCTTCCTTCTGTTTTACAACCGTTTCTATATTGCATCTGTGAGTTGGGACCCATTGTACAAAAATAATTTCATCGACACATTTTCACCCATTTCATCTAATAATTTTTTTCCTATGAGGCTAAATCTCTACAATTTTGTCATTGACGTAAAAAACATTATACTGTTACATTTTTACATGACAAACTATTTGTATACACTTTCAATTCATCAAAGAAGCCATATTCTTTTAAGCTGTGGATCACGAGATTCACATTTTCGTGAATAATGCGCATACGTTGTGAGTCCCCGAGCCTGTTGATAGTTTGCAGTTCTTAGGCCGAAGTTAAGCAAAGGGTTTGAAAACTGCTCTACAGAACTGTTCGAAAACTGTTTGAAAAACTGCTGGAAAACTCAACAAGCTGCTTAAAAAACAGCTCCAATTTTTTTTTCTAAATCTACTCGACAAAACGGCTTGAAAACTATTCGGAAAACTTCTTGAAATATGCTGGAAATGCTTCTCTAAAAACTGTTCGAAAGTTACTTAAAAAACTGCTTGAAAACTGATAAAAACTGCTTTCAAAATTGCTTAAAGAACTACTAGGAAACGGCTAGAAAACTATCCGAAAATTTCTCTGAAAACTATTCGAAAAAACTACTTGAAAACCGCTTGAAAAATACTCGGAAAACTTCTTGAAAAATGCTAAAAAAGCTTCTCGAAAAACTGCTTAAAAATCAATTTCAAAAAACTTTGTTTATAATTGCCTAGAAAACTGATCTAAAAATAGCTCGTAAAGTACTCGGAAAAACTGCTTCAAAAACTATTCTAAAACTATTCGTGAAAATTCTTAAAAACTGCTGGAAAACTGCTACGCTACGAAACTACTGCTACGAAACTACTTTAAACCGTTCGAAAAACTTCTTGAAAGATACTCGAAAAACTTATTAAAAACTGTTAATGAAGCTGCTCTAAAAACTGCTCTCAAATTATTCGAAAAACTTCTTGAAAACTGATAAAAAACTGTTTTAAAACTACTCGAAAACACTGCTTGAAAACTGACGTAAGAAACTGTTCTAAAATTTGCTCAAAAGAACTTGGAAAACTATTGAAGGGTGCACGAAAAGCTGCTCGAAAACTATTCGAAAAACTACTTGAAAACTGATAACAATAACAACTTTGAATACTTTTCGAAAAACCTACTTGAAAACCGCTCGAAAATTGCTTCAAGACTACTCGGAAATCTTCTTGACAACTGTTAAAAAGCTTATCATAAAACGGCTCAAAAACTGATTTCTAAAAACTTTGTTTATAATAGCTTAAAAAATTACTCGAAAGAACTGCTAAAAAACAGCTCTTAAACTACTTGTAAAACATCTTTTTAAAACTGCTCTAAAAATGCTTGAAAACTAATAGAAAACTGTTCGAAAGATTGCTAGAAAACTGATATATTTTTTTTCGAAAAAACTACTCGCAAATACTGCTTGAAAACTGATGTTAAAAGGTGCTCTATACACTGCTCGAAAGACTGCTAGAAAAGTGCTCTAAAAACAGCTTTTAAACTACTCGAAAAAACTGCTTCAGAAACTGCTCAAAAACAACTCGTAAAACTTTCTAAAACTGCTCTAAAATTGCTTGAAAACTAATAGAAACTTGCTCGGAAGACTGCTACGACTGCTGCTGGAAAACTATTCGAAAAACTTCTTGAAAACTGCTCATAAAGCTGCTCTAAAAGCTGCTCGCGAATTACTCTAAAAACTGATAAAAAACTGTTTGACACCTGCTTGCAAGGAAAGACTGCTAGAATACTGCTTTGAAAATTATTTGAAAAAACTGTTCAAAAACTACTCGAAAAACTGCTTGAAACTGAAAAAATTTCTATAAACTGCTGAAAAACTACTCGAAAGACTCCTAGAAACTGCTCTAAAAATTTCTTGAAAAAACTGCCTAAATACTATTCGGGAAACTTCTTGGAAAGTGTAAAAAAACTGCTCGAAAATTTTTCGAAAAACTGCTTCAAAACTGATAACATAAACTGCTTTAACAACTGACTAAAAACAGTTCGAAATACTGCACCAAAGATTGCTGAAAAAGACTGCTCGAAAATTGCTCCAAGAACTACTCTTAAACACTGCTTGGAAACTGTTGTAAAACTGATTGAAAGCTACTCGAGGAACTGCTTGAGGATAATAAAAACTGTTCGAAAGACTGCTCTAAAAACTGCTCGTAAACTACTCGATAAAAATTGCTTGAAAACGGCTTCAAAAACTGCTCCAAAAACTGCTCAAAACTTCTTTAATAATAATTGAAAACTGATAGAAAACTGCTCGAAAAAATAATTTCAAAAACTGTTTGAAAGGCTGCTGCGAAACTACTTTAAAACTGCTTCAAAACTACTGGAAAAACTTCTTGAAAACTTCTAATAAAGTTGCTCTAAAAACTGCTCAAAAATTGCTTAAAAAAACACTCGTGAAAATTCCTTGGAAACTGCTCTAAAACTGCTAGAATACTACACGAAAAAGTGCTTGAAAAGTGACAAAAAATAGCTTAAAAACTGCTTCTTAAAATTGCTCCAATCAACTCGAAAACTATTCGAAAAGACTATTTGAAAGCTACTTTGGAATACTTCTTGAAACCTACTTTTAAAATTTCTTCAAAAACTGCTCTAAAACTGCTAAAAACTGCTTCAAAATCTGCCTGAAAATTATTCGAAAAACTGATAAAAAATTGCCTGAATACTGCTCCAAAACCTTCTTGAAAAAAATGTTAGAAACTCGAAAAATTGTGTTACTCGAAAAACTGCTAGAAATTTTTTTAGAAAACTGCTCTAAAATCTGTTCGAAAACTGCTGTAGAAACTACTCGGAAAAACTGCGTCTTGAAAACTGCTCCGAAAATCATTCGAAAGCACCTCCTAAACTCGAAAGACTGCTACCAAACTGCTGTAAAAGTTATTTAAAAAAAACTTCGAAAACTACTCCAAAAATTACAAAACAAAAAACTGCTAAACTGCTAGAAAACAGCTCGAAAATTGCTTCAAAAACTACTCGTAAAAACTGCTTGAAAACTGTTTGAAAATTTGAAAAGTTGCTCTAAAAACTGACCGAAAATTACTCGAAAAACTGCTTGAAAACTGATCAAAAATTTTAAATACTGCTCCAAAAACTGTTCGATAACTGCTCCAAAAACTACTCGAAAAAATGTTTAAAAACTACTCGAAAAACTCCTAGAAAGATTTTCTAGGAAACTTCGAAAGCTGCTCTAGAAACTACTCGAAAAACTGCTCGAAAGATCACTCGAAAACTACTCCTAAACTCAAAAGACTGCTAGAAAACTGCTTTACAAGTTATAAAGAAAAAACTGCTCGAAGACAACTTGAAAAATTGCAAAACAAAAAACTGCTAAACTGCTGGAAAACAGCTCGATGATTGCTCCACAAATTACTCGCAAAAATTGCTTGGAAACTATTCGAAAAACTGTTTGAAAAGCGATGAAAAACTGCTTCAAAAACTGCTCGAAAGACAGCTTTAAAAACTGCTCCAAACTGCTTGAAAACTGTTTGGAAAACTTGGAAAGTACAAAAAAGTGCTCTAAAAACTGCCTGAATATTACTCAAAAAACTGCTTGAAAACTGTTCGAATGACTGCTCTAAAAATGTTCTAAAATCTCCAAAAAACTGCTCTAAAATCTGTTCGAAAGCTGCTCTAGAATGATTGCTCCACAAATTACTCTTAAAAATTGCTTGGAAACTATTCGAAAAACTGTTTGAAAAACTGCTCGAAAGACTGCTCTAAAAAATGCTTGAAAATTGTTTGAAAAACTTGGAAAGTACATAAAGGTGCTCTAAAAACTGCCCGAAAATTACTCGAAAAACTGCTTGAAAACTGTTCGAAAGACTGCTCTAAAAATGTTCTAAAATCTCCATAAAACTGTTCTAAAATCTGTTCGAAAGCTGCTCTAGAAACTACCCCATAAAACTTCTCGGAAGACTTGCTTAAAAAAATAATCGAAAACTACTTCTAAAACTACTTGAAAACTGATAACAAAAACTGCTTAAAAACTGTTTGAAATACTGCTTGAGAGACTGCTCGAAAACTGCTCCAAAAACTGTTTGAAAAGCTTGAAAAGTTGTAAGAAAGCATGAAACTGTCCGAGAATTACTGCTTGAAAACTGATAAAAAATTGCTTTAATGTTGCTCGAAAAACTGCTAGAAAATTGCTCTAAAAATTGTTCGATAACTGCTCCAAAAACTACTCGAAAAAATTGTTTAAAAACTATTCGAAAAACTGCTAGACAGATTACTAGAAAAATGCTCGGAATTCTGTTCGAAAGCTGCTCTAGAAACTTCTCGAAAAAACTGCTCGAAAACCACTCGGATGACTTCTTGAAAACTGGTCTAAAAATCACTGGACAACTACTACTAAAACTGCTCTAAAAACTACCTAAAAGCTGATAAAAAAAAAGCTTTCCAATTTATATTTCAGTGTTCAATTCCTCAAATCGGTTGTAAGCTTCTCGATTCTAGTGGTCATTAGTCTTTTCTAACAGCTTGGCGTTTTCCGTCCTTCCTAATTGTTACACAATCACGTTGACCAGGCAGTGGTCGGCTGGTTTCATCGTCCTCGCAAAATTGCCTAACGGTGTGCTTAATATTCTCATCTAGTCCACTGGATGCCCTTGATACAATAGTAGAATGCCCACCGTTCTCATTCGGTAATCTTTTTCCTTCCGTTGCCGTATGTTTTCTTTATTTTCTCGGCTGTCCATGACTTAGACAGTAAAGTTAAGAGTTGAAATTGTTCAGCCCTAATCGTCGATTCCTTCTTCATCAAAACTAACTTCTTTGCTTAGAACAAATATATGTCTTCGAATGCTATTTATAATCTAGTGATATTTCTTCATAATACATTAACATAAACAGAACTGATTTTTGTTTTGTCAATTGAAGCCACGGCAATACTCGAGATTGGTACGGTAGCATTTAGCAAGATTTTGATTATCGTCTTTTTTATTGGAAATTTAGCGTTCTTTCATGATTTCAAAAAATTACATTATTTTGAAAATTTGTAACTTTACCAAATATTATTTACCCATTCTAGAAAATTTGACAGTATTCTATTTTCGACTTCAGCTACAACATATTAAAAAATTAAAAGAACATCAATATACGTTTTTCGAGATTTTTTAACTTTAAGTGTTATTTTTAAATTGAAAACAAAACGAAAACAAATTTTCAACGGTACTACCAAATAGATCGGACTAGCCGTTTTTGGGATATATAATATTGAAAATTTTCAAATAATTTTTGTTCAGTTAGAGTAAAAATGGCAAACTGATCACGCAAATTGTCTATTTTGATCATAAAGAATGCATATGCAATATATATGCTAATTCCAATAGGAATATGGAATATATTGTTTGTCTGGTTTGAATACCCAAAACAATTCGTTTTCTTAATGCCTAGAGTTCCTCTTTCGAATTTCTCGGATGACATTTGAAGATTGTATGACCGTGTAATGTGACCATGCGAAAATGGTTTTCCACTATCGTGATAAAAAGAAGTAGTCGATAGAATTCGAAGATTCCTGAACTAACAACTCCAACGCCAGATATTTTCTCGAGTGACGATGAAAAATGCCAAATCATCAAAAACATGAGCAACCACTTTCAGCCTTTCCGTTCTGCGCGCGTCGGAGTGGACGGCGGACTCCCGAAGTAAAGTGCTGTAAACCGAAACCGGCGACTGGCTGCATTCCAAGCGATGCGATGCCGTTCTCGCGATTGGAATACTCAGCCAACAACGGCTCAACCTGTTTGAACACGTTTCCCTTTCACGCGACATTCAAACCAAATGCTCCCCTCCTTGCTTCGGTCAGCGCCTGCTACGTGTAGAGTTGGCTTGGCATGAGAGCGGCGCTGTTTGCTGAAATGCCCTACTGCAGCGGTTTGCTCTATGCGTTTTTCATATTGCTCAGTTGACAGCAGAGGGTTGCATTATTTCCATCCAGAACAATTAAAAACACAACAAAAGCGAGTGACTGATTGATGATTGATTGCGTCGTCAAAAGAAAGGCCGTGTATGACTGGGAGGAAATTGATACAAATAGAAGTAGTGTTGTAACCCCCGTAATGACTCAATTGTTTTGCCACTCACTAGCTAATGATTCAATAAGTGGCGCAAGCTAATCTTTGCGATTGATAGTCGCGCCATAAACAATGCACCGCAGCCAAAACAAGATAACCTCGAGTTTGTTTAGAACCTGCGTAGAAAGCAAGAAACGACGACGCAGATCCGATCCGTTCCTGAAGAACTATAAACAATCAAGTTAGCAAATTTGCTTTCGTCGAATTATACTGCGACACAGAGGCTCAGGCATATTTTGTTTAATTCAATGACAATATAAAATTCCCCCCGCCATTCAGAACTTATCTTCGGAAACACCACCGACGTGTCAGTGCCAACTAATACACCAAAAACGGCCGACACGAAGAAAACCGCTCAACTACCTGGGCGTTTGAAACCGAACACCAAACCACCCATCCTCCCCCCACCAGGTTCTACCGGAAGGAATGCGATGCGTCATGCTTTTGTCGATTTACATCCACAGTTTCAGCTAAATGTATTGCTACGCCACATAATTCCCGCCAAAAAGTTCGCGTCCACGCAGTCGGCCATGATTGCTCTTTCCAATTGGCAGTTTTTCGTAGTAACACAGCACAGACTCGGTGGATTCCAATCGCAGCGAAATATAATCTCTGTTTGTGTGTTGGAATATAACAGAGAGAGGATGGGAGAGAGAGAGAAAAAAAATGAGAGAAATCAAAGTCGCGAGAATGAGAGTAGTCGTGGCTGCGTTCTTTCGTACGTACACAAAGTCAAACGCCAGCAACTTTGTGAATGCGCGCGGCAAGTCCACGTTAGCAAAAATGATTAGATTGAATGAAGTTGATTGGCTCTGTGGGTGCGGAAAAGGGAAACGGGAGGCGGGAGGAAAAGAATGTTCGGCATTTGACTGGTCGTTGGAATTTTTCGTTCATATTCCTATTGGAATTAGCATATTTGCCTTTCTCTTTATTTCATACGTACACGAAATAGCGTGAATTGGTTTTATAGTTCGAAAGTCTGATTGCGCCGAGAGATTGATGTTTGAAAAATGTAGGATAGTATAGCAAAGCCTTTAGAAAACATCGAAGGGCTTTTGATTTGTAAATCAATTTTGTTACTAGCAAAAGCATATCAATTCACTTTGACCTTGATTGCAAAACAAATGATTACGAAAGGCGAAGTTGCATATCATGACCATTTAGTATTAGCGTGAAACTTACGCTGTCCAGTGATGCCAGTTTTTCAGTTATCTATTGGTAACAAACCATTGATTTGTCACTCACTTGGTTTCAATTTTTTCTTGATTTTGCGTTTGGTGTCCGAAAATACTTTTTGCTGTAAAGAAGTAAATTTTTAGTTATCCTTAGAGCTATTACTAAATATAGCAAAAATTTGAGTTCTAAATTGACTACAGTGTATTTGTTGATTTATGTCATTTGAATACAATAAATTACTTTTCAGTTCATAAATATAAACTTTAAACCAGAGGTGGAAATAAGCCAATTTTGCGCACGAAAACGTGAATCAAGATTTTAGATTGTGAATCAAAAAACCGAACACCGTGAATTAAAAAATTTGCGATTATTTTTTAAAATGTGGGAACTGTATATTACACAGAGTAGCAGCAGACCATGCATACACGGAACCACCTGCGATCCCATTTCAACCAGAATATTAGTTGATTTTCTGAATTCGATTGGTAAAATTTGGTACAACGATTGTTGTTTTAACTAAGGGGCTGTCCATAAAAGACGTCACGCTTTTTTGACGATTTTTGACTCCCCATCCCCCCTTTGTCACAAATTATCACAGAAGCAAAAACCCCCCACCCCCCCTATGTCACATGTCACGAATTCAAAATAAATAAAATTCATCTCAATACATTCTCAATATGTATGACAAACCATACAAATATGAGGGAAAAATCGATTTATTACATGCTGTCATTAGATTAAAAAATATCCCTGAAACTACAAAATCATCGGAATTATTTTATTAATATCAATTATATAAATTAACAAAAGTATTTGGTTGGAACTGATGAAACATTTAAATCATCTGTTTTATTCCTCCTAGGGGTACAAAGATATATTATTGTTTTAGGTAAAGAATAATTTTTCCTTAGTGTAGCATACAGGGCTGAGAAAATAAAGACTCATCAAAACGAGATCACTGCCGGAGAATCTTTTCATGATCATTTGATCAGTGAATTTTAAATCACATCGATCAATATCGGTACTGATCTTCCGTCACACAATGGGTAGTGATTTTGTGCTAAAATGTTTCTTGATTTATGTAAGTTCAATTATTGGATGATTCGATAAGCTTTGATGTTGGTGGAGGAAAATCACATATGATCAAGATAAGACATGACATGATCTACGTCTGAAATCGTTGATCTCCCGCCCTTTTTCAAATGGAGTACAATTGAATAAACTGCATCAGAATCAGATAAGAGAAATTCTTATGATATACTATTATCAATGCTAGAAAATCAAATTACTGAAAAATTGTCAGTGCATAACTTAAGTTAAACCGTTTGAAGGCATCTTTTTCTTTTCTACTCATATTAGGCAAAATTTATTAATTTCGCTAATTTACTCGCTCCTCCGTGCACTTTTGCTGATCACAACAGAAATGATTTCCTGCATCACTCATTTCCGAATTCACAAGAAGAAGCTTTTACATCAACAAATCCATGTTTTCCTATAGAATGTAAACGTTTATTGTGGAGATTTTTTTCAGGAAATAAGGCAAAGCAGTATTTCAAAATTGCGCTCATTGAAAATATTGGACGTCACATTCCAAAAACCTCCCTCCCTCCCTCCTGTCACAAAAGGTCACGTTTTATGAAACACCCCCCTCCCCCTTGCGGCGTGACGTCTTTTATGGACAGCCCCTAAACCGTCATTTTTGTTTTTCGATTAGCAGAAACGATGGTTGAAACAACTAATTTAACTGTTTGAAAAAAAATAAATGCTATCAATTGGTGAGGACACATACCTTTCAATTTTAACAAATATTTTAGTTGAAATAACTGGTGTTGTTATTGAAACAAAATGTTGTTAGTTGAAAAATAAATCGGTTTTATTTGTTTTAGACATTGCAAATAGTTGAATCAACTCGAACAATGTTATTGATTTGCGAAAATAATCAAAATATACTTACTGATACACGTCATAATCTTTTTGAAATATGTTCGGTATGTTGAGATTTATGAAATAAATATCGTTGTTAAAATAGAAAACAGTATTTTATATTGACATGTAATATCATTAGGGCTGGGAAAACCACCGATCACTGCTGATTTTAAGTGATCCTAACAAAGGAATAAATTATACGAAATCAGAACTGATCTGATCTCTAAGTGATTTTGATTTTTGTATGATCATGTCAAGTCGAGATCAGTAAAGATCTAAATTCTAAAAAAATACTTCTGATTCGATCGGAAATGATTGATGTAGAAAAACGTTTTTAATCAGCAAAAGTGCCCGGAGGGGCGAGTAAAATAGCGAAATTATTAAATTTACCTAAAATTGGCATTGAAAGATGATGCCTTCAAACGGTTGAACTAAAGTTATGCACTGATAATTTTAGTCAATTTATATGAGCTTGGGTGCATCAACCGCTAGGAATTGCAATTCAAACGCGCCATTCAATCGCAGCGTTTTGTGTGTGTGAAACCCTTCGCTCCTGTTACTATTATAAATTAAATTCATGTCAAAAAGCGTTTTATTGCTAACAGCTAGAAGTAAAACAGTCTGCTGGAAGTAAATCAATGATCGAATTTGATGCATAAATTTTTTGCGCTTAACTGAAAGATTACGAGATGATCATTCATTAACATTTTCTAATTTGTCACCAATTTTTTTTCAGCTTAAACAAGGTTAACTTTATCACCGCCGTTAGATAAACACTTGTTATCATAAAATTCTCAAATCGAATGAACACAATTTCACCAAACGCTTTAATCATCGATGTTGTTTTCATTGACATTTTGAAGCGACGCGAACAGATTTCAACTAAAAAAGTTGTTGATTTTGCATTGCGATTATTGTTTTGCTTTCAATTGTCTCCGGCATTTGACAGCATTCAAAACAACATATTTTTCAACTACTTGAATAAATGCTAATCAAAAACCAAATTGGTTGAATCAAAAAGAAATTAGTTAAATCAGCTATCACAAAAATCAAAAACTGCGATATCGCAATTTTATGATCGAAGGGTTCTCCGTGCGAGTTTGAATTTTACGCTGATTTGACAGAACGTTTTACTGAGAATCTACGAATAATTTAGGCATCATTTTTTCATCTAATTAGAAAGTCATACCCATATGTGAAAGATCCTGCAGTTGAATTCTTGAACTTAACAGACAGTGAAACTGTTAACTTCGAAGATACTCTTGAATCAGGTCGGGAAAAATTCATAAATCAAAAAATCATAAAATCATAATCACTAGCGAAGATGATCACTTGTGATCTTTACCAATAAAGATCACTACTGATCTAATCTTTTTAAGATCAGTTGATCAGTGATCTTTCAATCACATCGATCTTCCGTCACAGATAATCGGTAGTGATTTTGAGTTACTATTTCACTGATTGCTGTAAGATTAAATCACTGGACCATAGCCCGGGTTGGAGGATCACTGCATAGGACACTGGTCTCACAAGCCAGTTGTCGTATGTTCGAGCCACAACCTGGTAGGATTCTTAGTGTCAGTAGGATCGTAGCACTAGCCATGCAATGATTCTGTACGCTATGAATCGGCTGCGAAGTTTTTTGAAACAGTGTTGTTGACTTTGATTTTCGAACAGCTTCGAGCATTGTGGAAGAAAATCACATATGAGCAAGATAAGACATGAGTGCCGATTGATTTACGTCTAAAATCGTTGATCCCAATGAGGGGTCCTACAGGTATGTTTAACTATGGATGACGCGTATCAATGAGACTTTAAAAATCATAGAAAAATTACCAATTTTGTATCATTGGGAAATTTAGTGACGGGTGATAAGGAATATTAAAGGAGCATGTACATCAATGTTTTTCGTCAGTTCATATGCTTGAGGATGCTCAAATTGGGGAAAATTGTCAATTTGTAACTTTCCGGAATGCTCCTTGGGAAAAAGACCGGTTTCATGGTATGTTCATGCACTAATTAGGTTAAACTTAATAAAACTCAAATGACATGAATTTTATTATTATAGAAGTAACAAGAGCGCAACATTTGGCGCAGCGTTTGAATTGGCGTAGCAAAATCCTGCACTTCTGTTACTTCTGTGTATGATATTCAAACTTCAAGCACTTTGTGATTGGACATATTTTTCTTATCACTATTATTATTATTCATTGCAGCATGTATGTTAATATTATTAGCTGCTTTTATTTATGGTATAACTCCATTACGACGGTATCACTAAGTAAATTTCAAATACAACACGGAACATGGAGTTTCAATGCAACCGATGAAATAAACTCACCTATCCGAGAAAACTGAGCGGTAATCAGTTTTGACGTTTTTGTCACTTATACCATTATATCACCGGAACCGTAAGTGACAGCCATTTGAAGTTCAAACCTGTTTAATGATCACAGAGTAGCAATAAAACGAGCCTAACTTTGTTGAAATGTTGATTCCGGTTATCAGACAGTGATACTGATAACGATGAAGACATTTTTAAACTCTAAGTGAAACCAAAATTTATCTTATCAAAAATCATTCGTTTCAAAATTCATTGTAATATCTACAAAAAAATATGTGATACGAAAATATACTACTGACTATTTTTATTTACTGTGAATTAAAAAAATTTCTTATTTCCACCCCTGCTTTGAACCGTATATTAAAAACTAAATATTTGTCGTGCGTGCAAACGAACTGTTTCTTCGTATTATTGCTAGCTAAATCGAAACAGGTGTTAGGTCGTGTGTACTTAATATTTGGATGAAATTGTTTTATAAATAGTAATACTGAACTCAAGCTGTAGATGGAAACCCATGGTATTTAGTTCTAAAGGTATGTGATATACGACTAAATACCATGCGTATCAATCTTATGACATTTCGATGGAGACACATGGTTTTTCGATCGATTTTTTTTAAGTCTGATATATCCGTTCACATGTTTGAAAAATCTGAAAATAGTATAACGTAATGTACTCATAAATGATATTTTTTTAGGTAAAATCTGGTACCAAAATTGTAAGTGCGAAGAAAAATAAACGAAAATTCTGAACATTTTTTTAACGTAAAATACATTTTGAAAAAATCTGAAAAAAAAATCAGAAAGGTCTCCCATAATGCCTAAAATATTCCTGTTTTTTTTTTCAATATTTTGCTGAGGTGGTCATTGAAAAATTGAACTTAAAATCACCCTAACTCCATAAATATGACAGTTAAAGGGTTGAAATTGTGGGAAAATCATTTACTGTACAAACCCTTTCGAACAGCTTATATCAACTGATTCTGATTGAGATGTGAGTGTTCTGGCACTGATTCAATTGAGATGTGAGTGTTCTCCTGGTTAATCAATTTTATTTGTGGCTTTCGAATGGTGCGATCTGATTTCTGAAATCAGAACATCTTGATCCAAATAAAATTTTTCAGAAAACGTATTTTGCTTAATACGTTCAATTATTTAAAGATTTCTTTTCACAGGTCCGTGCGCAGAAGGTAAAGGAGGGGGGGGGGGTTGGGATTTTTAACGGCTAGTTCCATGAACAATAGAGTACTTTTTATATAAAAGTGCAAATAACTTGACTTTTCTTTCAAATTTTTGCACCTTCCCCTCCTTTAAATACCCCCTCTCTCCCTTGAATCACCTCCCCCCCCCTTGAAATCTTCCACCCACCAATTGAATGATTCCTGCGCACGTGCGTGTTTTTCTATCTAATTTATATAGATAAGCCAAGGAATTTCACAGACGCTTTTAATAAAAACAAGTTGACACACGGAGAACCCTTCGATCATAAATTTGCGATATCGCAGTTTTTGATTTTTGCGATAGTTGATTTAACTAATTTCTTTTTTATTCAAACAATATGGTTTTTGATTTGCATATATTCAAGTAGTTGAAAAATATGTTGTTTTGAATGCTGTCAAATGCCGGAGACAGTTGAAAGCAAAACAATAATCGCAATGCAAAATCAACAACTTTTTTTGTTGAAATCTGTTCGCGTCGCTTCAAAATGTCAATGAAAACAACATCGATGATTAAAGCGTTTGGTGAAATTGTGTTCATTCGATTTGAGAATTTTATGATAACAAGTGTTTATCTAACAGCGGTGTTGTGATAAAGTTAACCTTGTTTGAGATGAAAAAGATTTGGTGACAAATTAGAAAATGAAAAATTAGACAAATTAGACAAATTAGAAATCATCTCGTAATCTTTCAGGTATGTGCAAAAATTTTATGCTTCAAATTCGATCATAGATTCACTTCCAGCAGATTGTTTTACTTCCAGCTGTTAGCAATAAAACGCTTTTTGACATGAATTTAATTTATGAAAGTAACAGGAACGAAGGGTTTCAAACGCCCAGAACGCGCTGCGATTGAATGGCGCGTTTGAATTGCCGTCGCAAAATTCCAATTCACAGCGGTTGATGCACCCAAGCTCATATAAATTGACTAAAATTATCAGTGCATAACTTTAGTTCAACCGTTTGAAGGCATAATTTTAGGTAAATTTAATAATTTCGCTAATTTGCTCGCCCCTCCGGGCACTTTTGCTGATTAAAAACGTTTTTCTACATCAATCATTTCCGATCGAATCAGAAGTATTTTTTTTTAGAATTCAGTTCTTTACTGATCTCAAAACAAACAAACAAATAAAACCGATTTATTTATCAACTAACAGAATTTTGTTTCACTAACAACACCAGTTATTTCAACTAAAATATTTGTTGAAATTGAAAGGTATGTGTCTTCACTAATTGACAGAATTTTTTTTCAAACAGTTAAATTAGTTGTTTCAACCATCGTTTCTGCTAATCGAAAAACATAAATGTTTAGTTAAAACAACAATCGATTATTTGTACCAAATTTTAACCAATCGAATTCAGAAAATCAACTAATATTCTGGTTGAAATGGGATCGCGGATGGTTTCGTGCAGAAAGACGATAAATTAAAATCGATTTAAAATCACATAAAGGGGCCAAATACACATCAGCAATATGACGTCCAGTTGTAATAGTTGATCTGGTGGAAAGATTTTTAATAATTTTCGTATTACAAAAGAGTTGGTACATACAAACCAATTCGCAACCTCTCATTCTGTTACTAACGCAGTAGGCACACGGGGAGGCATGAGGTGAGAACTTGTGAACACTTAGTTATCTCACTTTTGGACGACCCTCTGTCCCCTTTTTCCTCGAAATGCGATCAACCACAGTTTTCAGTTTCATTATTGGAATCCTAATGTTGTTTCATAATTATGCTATAGATTTGCTACCATTTCTTTCTAAGAATCATTTGGTGAAAGGAAGGAGACGGATCGTCTGAATCGTACATAAATCAACAACAATTTTTTCCTAGAAAAACGTGATTAATCCACCTGGCAGTGAGATGATACCTTTTTTATCAATCCGCATATGTTTTTTGCATGGATATTCTTAGGTGTTTTAGTGCTCATGACATTATTTTAATTATCGTCGTTTTTAAATCGTATCGAATTTCAATCTTAACGTGTGACAATCGATTGAACATTCCATGAGATGTCGAAGTAAGTTCCACTTTAGAGTTTTTCGTAATTATTTACGGTACTTCCAGAGCCGGTGTTCAGGAACTAGCATAACCCAAAATGATTCGAATGGCTATAAATTAATACGCCAAACAATTTACATCTTCTATATCGGTATGAATTTTAAAAACTCATCATCTGTAGTTCAAGAATCGGATAAAATTCAACAATTTTGTATGGGACCTTAAGTCCTTTGATTTGAATTTTTGTTTTTGAAATTCGATTTGGCCTTTTTGGGAAAATGATTGAGCTTTGAGAAACGATTCTATACTGAAACCGGAATTCTAAAATCGGTGTTGCCGAAATCAGTTAATTTCAGGAGTGTGAGAAATTGTAGTGCGAATTAAAATTTGGGGGTACATTCCGAATCCAAAAACCAATACCGCTTAAACTGAAATAAATTTATTTGGTAATCGACTATCCAAATCTGCCAACGATAAACCTGATTAATTTATGTGAAATGGACATTTTTATACTAATCACCCTGTAAACCAGAAGTCGGATCTGACTAAAAAGTAAGATGTTTTTTAGGATTTTAAGACCTCTCATTTGAATCATAGATGATTCCTAGATTTCATTTGAATCTAAATCGGTTCAGCCATCTGCGAGAAAAATGAATTGCATTATTTTAATTTCGTTTCACATATCATCCTGTGGTTCCGCAATCAGGAGTCGGATCCAAACGTAATTCAGGAACCTTGTTTGAGAGTATACTACTTTTCAAATGAATCTGAGTTTGTAGAAAACGGTTTAGCCATCTCCGTGAAAATTGAGTGAAATTATTTGTCACACACGCATTTGCTGATCTCGACGAACTGAGTCGTATGGTATATGGAAGTCATGTTCTTCCAGCATTTATTGCTGTAAGTAGTTTAAAACAAAATAATTAAAAAAAATTCTGCCATCATCTGCCAAAAAAGAACCGTGCTGAAATCGGTCCGAGGCAAATTGTCATGAAAAAGGATGCTGTACACAGTCTTTTTGGTACGTAGAAACAAGAAACAATTGTATGTAATACCACTGACAGACATGTGATTTCTGTACAATGATTTTGTGGTTTAAGGTACATTTATGACACATTTGTTCTGGGATACAGGATTTTTCCTTCATTGTTTAAATGTAATTATGGAAAATTTGATGTCCATAATTTTGATGTTCTACCGTAACATTTACTGACATCAAATAAAAATGGAAAACGGAGGAAATATGATAGACAGTAGCACTATTTTTTTATGCAAAGAAGCTGATTTCTACCCAAAAAGGTGATGTATAGCCTAATTTATTTTGTTTGTAAATCATGCCGACTTTTGCAAAATCTGCATAAATTGCAATGTGTTCAGTACTTATTCCTTTTTCACCTTTTTCATGATAAAATTAAGAGCGCATAAACTTTTAACATAGAGCCTCAAAATAGTAAATACATCTAAAATATTATTAGTATGTAACCATCAGAAACGGCATGGCACACACATATATCAGAAAAATTCTATCAACGTAACAATTTATTCATTACGAAATTTTCATAAAAAGGATTATGTTCAACATAAAGCTGAATTTCAAACCTTTTTGAATTTTAAATCATTCCGAAATAAATTTGACATAGGTTTGATGCTTCATTTTGTTTCATAAATGATATGCAAAATGGTCTACTAGACTGGAATATAATCTCACAATGGTTTTATTATAATTTTGAGGTGTTTAAAGTTGTTATGCTATATTTATTAGGTAACACTGAAAACTACTACTATTTCTTAAATTGAATGTATAACTTGGTACGTGTTCTGCTTCAATTTACTCACACTGAAAGACATGATTCGCTGTTCTTTATTCATACCCAAAATAAGACTCTTTCTAAATAATTTAAAAACAAGTTTTCTTTCTATTCAACGGCAATCAGCGTGATGATATAAGACAAAGTAAAGAAAGATTTAGAGTTTCCAGAAGCGAATATAGGGGATCAATGTGATTAATGGAATTCAATATAGGTCATCAATAAACAGGATGATCACTGAATTAGTTTATGTTGGCTATTGGATATTCATCGTTTATTATTTATTTACCACATGTGCATTCAAATTATTAATCATTATGTTTTTAAATCCATTTCAACAATAAATTTACTTGTATTGAATGGAAAACAATTACTCAATACTGCTGGTTTTATGAAAAAAAATTGAATATATTGTTTTCCTCATTTGTATTTCAAAACTTCATCAAATTCCTTTGTTCACTGCATTTTGAAAATATGCTATAACGTTGATAAAGTATCTAAGTTTTATGCTGCTTGTTAGCATTTAACCGAGACTTTTCTGCAAAATAAAACGATGGTTGTTTATTATTTGATGCTTTAAGGTGAAATGTAGCGGAATGCGAAAATCGCGTTTTTGATCAATTATTCAAAAACTAGACCGATTTCCGAAAAACCAAAAACACATAAGTTTTCGAAATCAAATTTATCATAACTAAGTATTCTTAGAATTTTGAAATTTTGCTTTCTCGAGTCGTAATTGGTTTTTGAAATGTAAAAACGGTTACTGTTCCGTTCTGCGGGGATGATTTTAGAACTGAAAAGTAGTGTTTGGAGCATAATTTCACAAAGAATCTGAAAATGCAACTCAAAATTATAAAATTTTAGCTAAAACAACCGAAATTTGAAAAAGTTTACATAAACTTTTCCGCATTTTTTTTATTGCTTGCGCGATGCTGTTTCGTATTGAGGTGATGTGAGAAATGCACGGTGGGCACGGTGGCATTATATTGTGAGCAAAAATTACATATAAAATAATGACGCGAGTTTATGCAGCATTGCGTTTTGTGTTGAAATAAAAACGAGTTGAATACAATATATGAGTAAAAAGTCGAAAAAAATATTAATTTATTGCATCAAAACCAGTTGATAACAATAAAAAAAAATACATAAGTGATTGTAAATGAATCAAATTGCAACATTGTTTTATTGTATAGGGTGATTTTTTAAGAGCTTGAGAACTTTTTTAAACAATAAAACGCATAAAATTTGCAAAATCTCATCGGTTCTTTATTTTAAACGTTAGATTGGTACATGACATTTACTTTTTGAAGATAATTTCATTTAAATGTTGACCGCGGCTGCGTCTTAGGTGGTCCATTCGGAAAGTCCAATTTTGGGCAACTTTTTCGAGCATTTCGGCCGGAATAGCCCGAATTTCTTCGGAAATGTTGTCTTCCAAAGCTGGAATAGTTACTGGCTTATTTCTGTAGACTTTAGACTTGACGTAGCCCCACAAAAAATAGTCTAAAGGCGTCAAATCGCATGATCTTGGTGGCCAACTTACCGGTCCATTTCTTGAGATGAATTGTTCTCCGAAGTTTTCCCTCAAAATGGCCATAGAATCGCGAGCTGTGTGGCATGTAGCGCCATCTTGTTGAAACCACATGTCAACCAAGTTCAGTTCTTCCATTTTTGGCAACAAAAAGTTTGTTAGCATCGAACGATAGCGATCGCCATTCACTGTAACGTTGCGTCCAACAGCATCTTTGAAAAAATACGGTCCAATGATTCCACCAGCGTACAAACCACACCAAACAGTGCATTTTTCGGGATGCATGGGCAGTTCTTGAACGGCTTCTGGTTGCTCTTCACTCCAAATGCGGCAATTTTGCTTATTTACGTAGCCATTCAACCAGAAATGAGCCTCATCGCTGAACAAAATTTGTCGATAAAAAAGCGGATTTTCCGAATGGACCACCTAAGACGCAGCCGCGGTCAACATTTAAATGAAATTATCTTCAAAAAGTAAATGTCATGTACCAATCTAACGTTTAAAATAAAGAACCGATGAGATTTTGCAAATTTTATGCGTTTTATTGTTTAAAAAAGTTCTCAAGCTCTTAAAAAATCACCCTGTATTAGATAATAAACAACTCGAATAAACGTCGTCAAGCAAAGCAAAGTCTTGGTATTACATTTATTGTTGAATATGACCATTTGTTTCAATAGACTTCGCAGCCAAGGAGTGGCGGGACCGTATTGGGAGAATACTGAATCCACACCAGGAAAATTTCTGGGTGTGGTAGTCTTGAAATTACATTCCTTTTGAGAAATTTGGCCTTTCTGTTTTAACAGACTTCGCAGCCGACTCATAGCATAGCTTCGATTACATGACTAGTAGCACGATCCTATTTACACAACAGAAATAATACTTTCTACTTATTCGAGGATGATAATGAAAGTCAATTAGAATGGATTGGCATTGAATGTATTCGATAAGTAAATTCAACCGCGCTCTATCATGCGAGTCAAGTAAATACTTTTACGTAAATTCTATCTCATCGGCGCGAAGGCCCTGGTGAACGACTGGCAAAAATATCGATAATACTTGAATACTCTCGTCTTCAATCGTTCTTTTGAAGGAGAATCCATGCTTGCTACTAAACTCAGACATATACATGGTTAGCAAGTTGGTCAATACATATCCATATAGCCTCATGTTAGTAATTCATAATTACTCATGATTTATAGTTCTAGTGTATGGATGGAATTAGCATATATTCAAAGTGTGAAGGATTCAAAAATCCATTACGCCCAGTCGTTTTTACAATCCGTTATATTTAACGAGAGAACCCACTGCGCTCAATCATTGAAAAAAGTTCTTGTTTCTATGTGTCCGTTTTTCTTGGTATGCTTTGTGCGACGGTTCGTTCAACTGAAGCGGATAAAATTTTGCGCGCATTTTATGACGCTACATTTCACCTTAAAGAAGGAAATATTGTTTCATGAGTTCACCATTGCTCGCCAATGGCGCTGGTAGCAGTGAACAGGGTGTGATTTTGCACAGTACAACGATCAATTCATAGTGTACAGTGATTCCGATATCACATGTCTGTCATAAGCATAACAGTATAAAAAATCGTGTTTCACGTTGCTCCCAAGCATTGCTTTGTCGTACAGCGCTCAAAACTCCTACCGCTGGAATAGGGGGAAAAGTCGCTTGTACAAAAATGTCGATATCTCCGTTGAAAATGGACGGATTTTAACAATCTATGGCTTGTTGGATAGCTATTATCGTGTGAAATCTAAGTATAGAAACTTATTCTGTTTTCAAGATCAAGTGTGACAGATACTGTCAAAAAACTAAAAAAATTGACATAAAACTTCGTATAACTCAAAAAGTAAACATCCGATCTCAAAACCACTCAATAACGTTCTGGATGACGGGGAGACCTTTCATTTGCGACTAGTTTGATCCAAATCGGTCCAGCCATCTCTGAGATTTTGATCTCTTAGACGACACACATACGTCGCACACACTTTATCGTATATATCTGGAACCGGAAGTCGGACCTGGATGAATTTAAACAGCAACCTATGAGACTATAGGAACTTTTATTTGAGCCTAAGTTTGTGAAAATCGATCAAATCATCTCTAAGAAAATTGAGTGAGTCTCGTTTTAGATCTTTTGACCACTATTTCCGGTATTTCTGAAACCGGGAACTTGGAATTAGCATAGCCGAAGTCCTTTCATTTAGTAAGTAACTAATATAGCCTATAAATTGAATCAGTTTTGAGCAATTTTACCATCTTTTGCATCGTCTCTCTAAATTTTCAACACACGTTACCCTATGAAAGCATAATGAAATTCATTATTTGACACATACTCACACACATACATTACCCAGCTCGATGAACTGTGTCGAATGGTATAGAACACTTAGCCTTCCGGGCCAATTATCACTAGTCAATTTTTCAAGTGATTGTATAAACTTTTTATATGAGAAAGGCAATAAGTTTACTTTTATAGAAAAGCGTCGTTATCATGATTTTGTGATAATACTAACAAGTAGGTACAAATTGAAAATAAAAGATTCACAAATTTACATATTTTTCATCTGAATGAACAAAGCACGCTGCGAACGGAGCAAATCCGGTGGTGCTTTGTTCTTCCGTACCGATGTGTACCCAGTTCTGCATCGTCATTTTGAATGACTATTTGAATGTTTTGACACTCATCGCCCTATAATTTCGGAACCGACAATCGGATCTGGATGAAATTGCACAGTATTTTTTATAACAAAGAGAGTTTTAATTTAAATCATGATTTGTGAAAATCGGTTGCTGAGTAATCGAAATGAGTTCCGGTTTTGGAGCTTTTCTTCACTACTACCGGTGCTTTCGGAAGCGAAAACCGGGGACTAGTAGTCCCAAAGTAGGTTTATATAACAGATCGGCTGAAAAGTTCGTATCGTTTCTATGAGAGGACACCACTAGAATTAAATCCATACCATTTTCAGTTAGTACCAACCTTCAAAAGATACGTGTATAAATTTGACAGCTGTCTGTTTATTAGTTTGTGAGATATTGCATTTTGAGTGAAGCTACTTTTGTTATTGTGAAAAAAATGGAAAAAAGGAATTTCGTGTGTTGATGAAACACTACTTTTTGATGAAAAAAAGTGCCGCCGATACCAAAAAAATGGCTTGATGAGTGTTATCCAGACTCTGCACCGGGCGAAGCAACAATTCGTAAGTGGTTTGCAAAATTTCGTACTGGTCATATGAGCACCGAAGACGATGAACGCAGTGGACGTCCAAAAGAGGCTGTTACCGATGAAAATGTGAAAAAAATCCACAAAATGATTTTCAATGACCGTAAAGTGAAGTTGATCGAGATAACTGACACCCTACAGATATCAAAGGAACGTGTTGGACATATTATTCACGAATATTTGGATATGAGAAAGCTTTGTGCAAAATGGGTGCCGCTGGGTGAGCTCACAATCGATCAAAAACAACAACGAATTGATGATTCTGAGCAGTGTTTGGAGCTGTTATATCGAAATAAAACCGACTTTTTTCGTCGATATATAACAATGGACGAAACATGGCTCCATCACTTCACTCCGGAGTCCAATCGACAGTCAGCTGAGTGGACTGCACGCGATGAACCGAACCCAAAGCGTGGAAAGACTCAACAATCGGCCGGTAAGGTTATGGCGTCTGTATTTTCGGATTCGCATGGTATAATTTTCATCGACTACCTTGAAAAGGGAAAAACCATCAACAGTGACTATTATATAGCGTTATTAGAGCGTTTGAAGGACGAAATTTTAAAAAAAACGGCCTCAATTGAAGAAGAAAAAGTTTTGTTTCATCAAGACAATGCACCGTGTCACAAGTCGATGAAAACCATGCTGAAATTGAACGAATTGGGCTTCGAATTGCTCCCTCATCCACCGTATTCTCCAGATTTGGCCCCCAGTGACTTTTTCCTGTTCTCAGACCTCAAGAGAATGCTCGCTGGTAAAAAATTTAGAAGCAATGAAGAGGTAATCGCTGAAACTGAGGCCTATTTTGAGGCAAAGGACAAATCGTACTACAAAAATGGTATCGAAAAGTTGGAAGATCGCTATAATCGCTGTATCGCCTCTGATGGCAATTATGTTGAATAATAAAAACGAATTTTGGCAAAAAAATGTGTGTTTCTATTAAACGATACGAACTTTTCAGCCGAACTGTTATTCTGCCAACTAGATGAATTTAGCAGTAAGTGATTATGAAAATGTGCACCTCGTTTCGTCATCGCTTGTGAAAATATACTCCTGAAATTGAAAATTTTCACTAATCGCACTGTAATATCGGAACCGAAAGTCGGGTCTGCATCAACTTTTCGAGGAAACCGTATTCAAGCAGTGAATAGTGATTATTCGTGGTTATGAAAATAAACTATTCGAAGTGTGGAATTGAAAGGTGTGCCGAAACAAGTGCCATGACCGATTCGAAAGGATATTCCCAATTAGGGCAGTTTTATTCGGAGAACGAATAGTCATTTCTTCAATAAAATGCGCCGGACTTTTTATTGGTGATGAAGTCTATCTAAATTTTCTGGGTATCACTCTTATACACTAGTTCTAATAAAAAAAAACACTCTCAATCTACTGCTGGCTTTAATTTAAAAAAAATCTGCAAAGTTGAAAACAACAAAAATGAATAACAAAAAAAATCGTCTAGTAATCAGCGACGGCTTCTTGCAACGCCAAAGCGATCTGACCGCCGAAGCATTCGTTACTGATATGCGTGGCGAGCGTGCAGCTGTCAAAATGTTCCGGCCATAGACGGGAAACACACTGGTGACCCTGTTCGAAGAAGCCGGATGCATCGAGATCATATCCGGCAAACTGCACGAACAGCCGCTTGAGATCCGGTCCGGCCAAGTCACTGTACAGGCCGGCACGGATCAGAATAATTCGCAGCAGGCATCGTGATCTCGGTGAAATATCGAACCGGTACTCGGCATAAAAGGCAAGTTCCGAACGGGTGACCTGTAGAATTGTGGCGCACTGATGGATAACATTTTTCAGCTGGACCTTGGTGAGTGGAGCGATCTGCGGTTCCGGAACGATTGTACCGTATTGATCGCGGTAGCACTGCCAGTAGGCGTTGGCAAGGCCGCACGTATTATCCTGTGTGATGTTCTGCAGGCGATAGTCCAGGCACATTTGCGTACGAGCTACATTGTTGAAATCCTCCCGGTCCGGTTTGAAGTGTTGCAGGTAGGGACGCCTCAACAGTTCAGACTTTTCGTTTCGGGCTCGTAACACAATTTGTTCACACAAAGGTTCACAATGGCCTTCCACATGCGGCGGTTCCTGTAGATACTGTTTACACTCGTTTTCGGCTTGAATGAGATTTTTGAGAACTACTTTGTGCTTAGGGGACTTGGAAATGGCGATCGCTTGGTAAATACCGAAAACCAAGATCGTCGGCTTGAGGAAACGCATTGTTGCTAGATGTAACGACGATGTACCTCATGTTCACAAGTAACAACATTTATAGACATTCGGCACCAAATCGCGGATGGTTTTGGTAGTTCGAATGAAGTGAAATGTTTGCTTAAACAATGCCGAAACAACCCAAATACTCGAACCGAACGTGTTGTCACTAAATGGAAATTCTTCCGTTGTGAAGCACGTTTTCCGTTGAGCTTGTAAACCAGGTAGATGCTCACCACTTCAAGCGTTGCAAGCAACTGGTAGAAAACAAAAATATTCGACTCAACTAAAAAAAATTTCGACTCTACAGCTTTTGAACACGTTTTCAATATTGTGTGTAGTTTCGTAACAGGTCAGAGATGGATCAAATTTACATTGTTTGTTCATTTACATGGGTCATTGTTTGCACCAAAACGTCAAATCAAACATTAGTCTCAGCAAAGTGTCACGCGCAATTTGTAAGATGTCCGTCGAAAACTCCGTCATTTTTCTAGAAATCTTTGTTGACAAAGTGGTTCATACTGGGATTGGTAACTTCTGAGAGGTGTTTTTTTTTCTTGCGAAAAGAAGCCATACATAAAAAATTGAACAACAAAATTCGATGAAATTTTCCTCTAAGACATTTTATGAAAAATTTGAATGGGAGCTTCAAGCTATAAGAACGATAATATACGACACAGCGCTCTCCGTTTTTCGTTTTCTAATTTGAGCTAAAAAATATTTTCAGGATATTTATTACAGGCGCTACGACGAAGAGTTTGTCAAAAAAGAATGTGTCTAAATCAGAGCAACTTTTGCATAACATCTCGCTGACAACTGTTTTCCGCCTGAGTTTCGATGTAAATGTCAAACTTCAGACCACAGGTACAGATTGTCTACCGAACGAACTATTTCTTTGCGTGATTTGACCGCCCAATGATTTTTAGACACCACCTACTTGTAAATCGACTGTTTGGCTTGTCGTTCAGCTCGATGCCACTCTCAGCTTGCTGGCAAATGCAAATAATATTGGAATTTTACACAGATAACAGACGTAAAAATCTAATTTCTACAGTGAGTAAAAATTTAAACTGACTGTTTGAAAAATGATTACTCGAGACATTTCAATCTTCACTTCACTATACGGGGCCGGGTATCAATTAAAATATGCAAAACATTTGGAAAATCACGGGGACTCAAACCCAGATACATTCATTGGATCTACACAACTATCGTTAGACCAATTTTAGCATATGGATGTCTTGTATGGTGGCAGAAAGGAGATGTCGCGACAGCTAAATCGCTAAATCAAAGCTAAATCATCTCCAAAGGATGGTCCTAATGGCGATGACAGGAGCATTCACGACAACTCCTACTGCTGCTCTAGAGGCGCTATTGTGCATTAAACCACTACATGTATTCCTAAAACAAGAAGCATTATCTTGTGCATACCGTCTTACGGTTACAGGGCTTTGGAACAGTAATCCTATAGACTATGTTACTAGCCACACTCACTTGTGGTCTCAAATGGTAACCTGGGATGAGTATTTACTCGCTCCTAGTGACCTAACTCTCACGTGCAGTTTTCCTTTCAAAACATTCAATGTGAGCTATCCTCTTCGTGAGGAATGGTTGTCTGGTTGTTTGGAACGACAACTTGATGAACACATAGTTTGTTATACGGACGGTTCTCTGTTGAATGGTCGTGCTGGTACTGGTGTCTACTGTCGTGAAATGAGGCTAGAGCAATCTCATTCACTTGGTAAATACTGTACTAAGTTCGAAGCAGAAATCTACGCGATTCTGTGTGGAATACAATCGGCACTTCAGCAGAGGATTTATGGTAAACGAACTCAGTTCGAATGATTCATGGTCGAATCTAGTGATCACATGTCGAACTCAAATTGAAGACTTTAGCATCTCAAATGCTGTTTATTGTTTGCCAGCAAAAGGATATTCTGTCGTTTCTCATCAACTGTGATAAGGAGCTATAGTCAGAAGGGTTCATCGTTCTTCCTGGAGTGAATAAATCCTTTCTGTATTCACATAAATAGGGTTTAGCAGATTGTTTGGCATTCTTTCTGGGGTGCCGAATTTACTTCTGCTCATACATACTGCGAATCGTTCTGCATTCTTCTGGGAGTACAGAATGGTGTCGCTTCTGTAAAATCTCTAAATCTACTCGGGGGTTTTTAGGTTTTATTAACTGTGCATCGTTCATCAGAAAGAACGCACATAGTAACAAACCTAAATAGGTTTTACAGACTGTTCGGAACATCGTAGAGGTTCAGAATTTACTTCTGCTTCCACTAAATGTGATCCCCAGCAGATTGTTCAGCATCCCTTGGGGGTGCAGAATTCACTTCTGTTATTTTTTGTGTGTTTTTGTGTCGTCAATTTTCCCCATCCTCCTAGTCCAATCTTACCATTTCCCTTCAATCCTTCCCTCTTATATATCGGGAAGATGATGCTAAAACAAATGGCAAGGCACAAATCTCCAAATATCAAGGGGAACGTGCCATTTGAGCCAATTTGTTCTGATTCCGATTCACTATACGGGGCCGGGTGTCAATTAAAAAATGTAAAACATACCGCGTTACCCTTTCCTGCCGTAATTTTGAACGATAATAACTCTACCGTTTGTTGATAAATTGATATAATTTATCAATCAATCGATTCGGATACATTAAACTTAAACATGTATGGCAAATTTATTTTAATTTGAAAGTGTTTATTTGAACCTAGCATAAATTTGAGGGTAAAAATAAGCTTTTCTATTCTCTTGAAATTACCCTGTATGGCATCGTTGTTTCAGTATTTCATTCAGTGTGAATCGACCTATGTTTTCACGAATCAATTACGCCAGGCCATAATGATGTCATCCACCTGATTTCTCTAGCACTGCCGACGGTTTCGGGCGTTGCTTCACAACTCGCATTTCATTCCGTAGCAGTTCTGCTTCGAGCGGTGTAGGAAGGATTTACGTTATGCCGGGAAAATATTGCTTCGTTCTGCACAGTATGAAATCTGAAAAAAGTATGCTCTGTCGCATTTTCCAGTTCAGTCGGTGGCTGCCTGTGAACAAAACAGGTATCTTGTCTAGCGAGGGAGCTCAGTTCAAAGTTGTGTTATGAAGATGTTTCATCAAATGTGACAAAAACAATAATTAACTATATTCAGCATAAGCCATACTATTAAACTATAATTATGTTTATGAGCATACAACGCGCTTTCTATGAAGGAAGAGTAAATGTAGTCCAGTTTAGTATACGAAGCGCATAAGGTAGAAAATGTTCTTGGGCAGATTCCATGCATTCTTCTACGATGCAGTTTTCCAAAAATTGTCTGACATAAGTTGTATGTAATAATTTTATTGTGTAGGGGTCCTGAAAATTCCTAAATATATGTTAATAGAATGATGTATGATTTTTCTACTAAATGATTTCGAACAACGTTTCTTAACGTTTAGTTGGAGTAATCTTTTGTTGCACCAAATGTTAAATACCTTAATTTCATGTTGGAATACTTCAACATCTTCACACGGAACGACCGAAATTAGCTCTGCGCCTAATTCGTATTACTGTTTTTGAATTAGTTGATTTTAACAACAAAATTTCCAAAATAACTATAAAATTAGTTAAAATTGAGAATTTACTTTGCTGAAAAACTCTTATTTTTAGAGAATGTGTTTAGTTGGCGAATATTCTGGACACAAACCAGCAATATTTCAATCCAACACGAAATTCTCATTGACAACTAATTTTGTTTTTAAAATCGGAATTTTTTTTTCTACTTATCTATCACCATCATGACTGAAGGACAGCACAAAGAAAACAAAAATGAAATGGGGTTTATTAACAAGTTTATTAGCCAAAAACTCATGAGAAGTGTCAAAGCAAAACAATCCATTAAAAAGCTAAAAAGGACAGTCTTGTTGAAACTGCTTGCAAATTGTTTAGATGTTTTTCGCATGTGTTACGATATATCCATATATAAATTTCTAAACCGATATGTAAAAATGACGTAAACTGTTAGTGGAACGTGTATTTATTCAGAATTTGTGCGCATTTGAAGCGATTGTGCGTAATAATGTTTTTACGCGGAACAGTGAATTGAGTTTCGAATGTTGCACTCTAATTGTACATGTCAAATGATGTTTTTTGTATCTTCCAACCTTCCGGGCCACGCCGTTCGATGTACTACTTGTATTCGGTTTTTATTTTCCGAGTGCTCAAAGTTTTCAGTGAGAGAGTCGATTTCGCGAAGTCGAATGAAGAAAACAGTGATTTAGAAAAAAAATGTTCAAAAAGAAGTTTATGTTTCGCTTATGTCTTTTTCTCCAATACAACATCGTATTTATACCTACCAATATATAAAAGTCAACGGCGACTGAAACTTTTTTCGGTAATAGTGTGCCATCTAGTGGCTAGTAGTCATTACGGTGTTAGCGTTATTTCGACGACAGAGCGCCATATAGCTGCAAATTGCAGAAACCAATTCAACCATTTATGTTGGTTGAAAACAACGTTTTATTTCTCTAGTTCAACTAAAAAATTAGTTGAATGGATATGAAGTGTGCCTTAGCTAAGAAATGACAATTGGTGAATTCAACTAAAAAAAAAGCCATTTCAATAAATATTTTATTATTATCAAGGAAATTAGAATTAAAAAATCTAAATTAGCAAAAGTAAGATTTTTTTAGTTGTCTAAAAAAATAACTAACTAAAATCAGAAAATCAACTAATTTTTTCGCCAAAATGCTGATATCGGTCTTTCCGTGCAGCTTTTCTTATTTCCATGAAGAATTTCATGTCGTTTGCATATACTTTTAGATGTTTGAGTAAGAATGAAAATGTCGTTTACGTACATGATAAAAAGAAGAGGGCCTAAATGTGAACCTTGGGGAACACCTGAAGCGACATTCATTGATTCGGAGTATGTGTTTTGATAGCGTACAATTCCGAAAGTATTTTTTCAATGCCATATTTTTTTATTTTGAATAGTAATAATGTCAATTCTGCCGAAAGCTTTACTAAAATCAGTATTTAGAGTTTCTACATAGTTGCCATTATCCATAGCTTCCAAGAGATTTATTGAAGTAGAACGACCTTCTGTCCTCGGCATCTTAGAGCTGAAACAATGTGCCTTTAAACTTATATAATTGAATTTAAAAAAAATAGAACGACCTGTTGTTTTGGGGTCATGTAACTTTTTACTTACTGAAATATTTTTACGTTGATCAGTTCTAGGGGTTGTTATACTTTAGTTTTGTTTTAACATAGCTAAAAATGATTGCTGTTTCCAGGTCATTGCAAATGTCGAGGAAGTTTTGTAGATTGATAACATTTTTTATCTTTTCTGTAAGTCTTACGAGCTTTCTGTTTTCTATTTGTCAGGTTTTCCAATTGCGTGTTGAACCACACAGGAAATTTACTATTGTGACTTCTTCTTTTTATTTTTACTGGCACAATCTCCGAAATTAAGTTGTTAAAAGTTAGAAAGAATTTTTCCACTTCTTCATTGACGTTTCCTAGCATGCTCAAAATATTTTGCCAGTTGAATGTACTTAGTCTAAGTTTTGCTTCTTTTAAATTTGTTTTGTGATATTTCGGCACTTCTTCGTATACTATTTCATTAGGGAAAGCCAAGTTATGCTTAAAGATGAAGTATTCAATTGCTGTATGAATTGCTTCATTTTTCCAGAGTGAATTTGTTGAGGCATTCACACAGAAATCTTCGGTACAGTTTGTGAATCAAGATATGAATTCCTCCGCGACCGGAACCGGGCTTTCTTTCAATGCTCTGATTGTTTTCTAATAGTACCAAGATATTGTAGATGCCGGAACGGGCATATCCGGCGTCCACAAAGTGCCGCACGAACGTTGGTTCACGGTTAGATTTTGTCTCCATGGGTTACTATGATTGATGCTGCATGGGTAGTTCCGTCAGTGCGGGTGAAGGTAAACTCATGAAACCGTGTTAATATCAAAACGTGCAAAATGTCATGAAAAAAGACGGGTGGGTAATGTCAGAGAGGTTTGACGTGAATATGAACCACGATGGCTCAGAAAAAACTCAAACTGTGCCCTTATAAAGCACGATATCAGCAGGTTTAAAGTGGGCTATATAAAATATTTAAAAAAAGTTCTTTACAATAACGCATGCGCTATCCAATATAATAAACATTTAAACTAGAGTTGTTTTACAAAGCAGTGGAAACATTCTGTGAAGAGTATTATTTCTTGTATCAAGAATCTAGAATCATAGCCTCTACCAGTAGTATAATTTCGTTAATGCTTCAAGTACTGCATTTTTATTGTCATCACAATCGTTCGTTTCTTGCACACAACCCTGAAAATATTTTAATAGTCTAATATGATTAAAATGATCGCTTGGAGGATACAACGCGCTTGATATGAAGGAAGAGGAAATGTAGTCCAGTTTAGTATACGAAGCGCATTCATCAACATCTCATACATTAAAATTCGAATAACCCAGAGTAGCTTCCAATTTTCCTATAATACGTTAATGAATATATTCCGCCAGGGCGCAATAATAGTGTTACTTATACATACTTATTACAGATTACACATTTTTATTTGTGGCTCCAAAAGATTAAAGACTTTATCGTTGATTCGAAACGACACCCAAACTAGTATAAATTTGTCAATTTATTTATTTATTTATTTATTTGGGAGCAGGGAAAAGCCCGCTGGAGCTGAAATGTGTTTCACGTCAATACTTTCATTTTCGCATTGCATATCAGTGCTGTCAACTGTTTTTTCCAAAAATCTGTATTTGGCGGAAAAATCTATCTGTACAAAATCTTTCTCGAAAAATCTAACATTGATTTAGGGCGGAAACTCATTTTGCGACCAAAAAAAAAAAAAAACGGTCGCTCGACCAGGTTTACCTCTATGGAATCCAACACAAAAACTGAAAATCGGTATTTATCTGTATGAAATTTGAAATATCGGTATTTTGAGAGAGCATATCTGTATTCCTGTATCGAGTCCAAAAATCGGTATAAATACCGAGAAATCGGTATAGTTGGCAGCGCTGTTGCATATGAGCGTTGCCCGTCGTAATTGAATGTGTTTGTGACGGCGCAAATTTTTTTCAACTTTCATTATAAAGAATCCGGTGCTTTTGGTAAGATATGAAGAAATTATGCTTCATGATGACTCTGTGGGACTGAAAAGTGCCTTGCATTGCCATGACGTACACTCGGTAAACTCATTCGAAATTTGACTCGGAATTTGTTGTGATTTCCAATTGGAATCAGAATAAGATGAAACAATCGATTCCAGGCGGAATCAGTAGGCGCATTTGGAACTCACAATGAATTCCGACTCAAATTCCGGACAACTTAACTGAGGAATGTTTTAAAACATTGTGCTCCCATAAAGCGCTGACGATTTCCACTGTTGCATACTGGAAACGTAATTCACTGTTAAAAAGTGTTCTTCCGATCAGTCACGTACCCAGAGGGGGGGGGGGGGGGGGGGCGAGGGGCCCTGGCCCCTCCCGAAATCAAAAACAGATATATAATTATTGTGAAGATTTCAGACATTTGTTACAGAAATAACAAGACAGTTAACGTAAAGAAATGTAATACAATAACAGTTCAAGTGGAAAAGTTTAAAGTGTCTGTTAAAATCACCCGTAAAAGGCACTCCGAAAATTAGGTACATAAGCAATCTTCAGTAACATTATTTTTTTTATCTTTGGGCCCCTCCCGAAACGAAATCCTGGGTACGGGCCTGCTTCCGATGAAGATCCTTTACACCATTAGGATGCTCGCTTTATTCCAATAAGATTAGCAGGACTGTGGTTTTGCTGTGACAATTCATCGGCACAATTCTGCTGTTCGCTTTATTCCGAAAGCTCGAGGTCGTCGGTGTTTCTCTCCCATATGTCTTGCTTCGTCAACCGTTGCACAGAAAGTAATGAGAAAAAGTTGAATCTGTTATACCAATACAGTAGATATTTTGTTCTCTTCCTTAGAACGCGTTCTGATTTGACATGGGTCAAATCAGACGGGTTTCTCAACAGTGTACTATTGAAACACTTCTATATTTTTACAATACATCAATAAAAAGTTAAGTTGAAAAATTTCTTAGCTACTGGTGGTTAGATTTTTTAAATCCTTCTACGGGTCACTGAGCAATGAGCTTTCAAAATTATGACTGAAAATCTAACGCAAACATACGTCATGAGTTTTCCTCTTTGATACTCACTGATACTAAACATTTCAGAAAAGATTTATTTTAAATTATTTGAAATTATTCATAAAATTAAGATCATATTTCCGATGGCATGTAGCAAAAATTATGTTGATACATTAGATACAACAAGAGATATTCACGATCAAAAATTTATCATTCTCTCAGAGGGTAAATTTTGAAAAGGCACCCCATAGTAAAGTAAGTCGTATTCACGTCAAAAGTTGCTGTTCAAAGCCTATTTGATGCTTAAAAAGAATTGCATACAACAGTAATAAAAATCGCGTTTCAATTTGCTCTCCAGCATCGCTTTATCATACAGTGCTCAAAATTCCTTCTACTGGGATAGAGAAGAAAAGACACTTTCCCAAAAATATCGATATCTCTGTTGAAAATAGATAGATTTCGACAATATATGGTTTGTTTGATAGGTATTACCGTTTAAAATCAAATTTTCACACCATTTTTTGTTTGCAAGATCAATCGAGACAGATATTGTCAAAATACTTTGTATGTACTTTTGTACAAAGCATTGTATGACTCGAAAAATAAACATCCGATCTTAGAAACATTCGAAGACGTTCAGTCCGACGAGGAGACCTTTCATTTCGGTCCAGTCATCTCTGAAATCTCGACCTCTTCGCTCAGTTCGTCGAGCTGAGTCGATTGGTATATAACATTCGATCCTCCGGGCCTCGAAAATTTTCTAAAGAATGAGCGAATTTTATACCAATTTTTTTTATTTCTATAAAAAAAAGTAAAACGTAGTCCTACGTCAAGAAACAACATTGTGATTAACTTGTTTTTAAAAAAGATATTTTTGGACCTTTTTACTTTTTGAGGGTATAAGTGAAATATTTAAACTTGGTTTCATATCAATTTTTATTGAGTTTCTAACAAAATCTGTTATTCGCGGCGCGAGAAATGTCAAAAAAAATGTTGTTTTTAAAAAAGATATTTTTGGACCTTTTTACTTTTTGAGGGTATAAGTGAAATATTTAAACTTGGTTTCATATCAATTTTTATTGAGTTTCTAACAAAATCTGTTATTCGCGGCGCGAGAAATGATCTTCTGAAATCTGATCATACCTATCCTATCAGTCCATCAAGGGGTGCGGCACCGAAAGTCTTCACAATCGCTGCCACAGCCGGGGGACTTTCCACCAGATCCAGTGTGTTCGCCTGAATCGGTGTGTTCAGTGCGTAGGGCAGGGCAATCAACGTAGG